>NC_134358.1:386269004-386588322 GCF_048569485.1 Anomaloglossus baeobatrachus
CAGCAGCGGTCGTGCCCATCTTCACCACGACCCGTGGGTGGCATCACGGACTAAATCCCCCAAACCAACCACCCTTTTCACTCACGGGTGAGGAGCGCCGCTCGAGTCCCCGAATCCGGCCCACTGCTCAAACCACCGAGCAGCAGCAGCCGCAGCAGCACCGGACCCGAGCGTTAGCGAGCGCGCAGCGGCGGCGGCGTCCTCCCCGCCCGCGACACAAGCTTCAGATGTTCATTCTGAGCACCTGGTTAGAACATTCCATGTTCTCCATCCTGAGAGACTGGGGCCTGAGGGTCCAGAGGCCCCTCGTAGGGGGAGATTTTACTGTCACACGGAGTCTTGAACAAACTTTCCAACTGTTATGGCTGCATAGGGCTCTGTTCAGATAGCAGATTCTGACCCATGCCAGCTATAGTTTGTCTTTTTTGATCTCTGATGTGTGGTGTCCCAGAGTTACTAGTGAAAGTTGTGCTTATTGCTTGGTACGGTTGTGGAGTTTATCCCTGTTATTTTTCTGATTTTTTTCCTGCTCTTGTTTTTCCTACTGAATCTCTTTTTGTCTTAATCTTTGTGTGTGCGTGTTGTGTGACAGAGTGTTAGTTTTCCCTTGTCTGTCTTTATCTGTGGATTTCATCTCACTCCTGTCCCATCCCTCTCCAGGGGGAGTGGGAGGTGAAATTAGCGCAGGACTGGTCAGGAGCCAGGAAGGAGTTTCAGGCCTCTCCACCATCTGGAGTATCGCTGAGATTAGGGTTGGTGTGGCACCCTGGACAAGCCAGGGGCCACAGAGAACAACACCACCACACCCCACACTCCCGGTCAGGCACACCGAGGTCAGACATAAAACCCTTGTTGCCTTCCTCCAGGGGCTGATGTCCACACCAGGGAGTGGGCCAGGCGGTTGGTCCTGCCCACCGAGGAGTTCACAGTCTTGGAGGCGGGAAAACAGACAGATCAGTTTCGGAGGTGAAAGTGGAAGGAAGTGAAGTGGTAGTGGAGCAACTAACTGACAGTGTCCGGGTGTGTGGCCCGGGCGGGACAGCAAGGTTGGCAGACGGTGGTGACCGTCTGCAGGAGTGGCTGATTGGAGTCTACCGTAAGGACCATGGACGGGCGGTGGCCCGGCGGTACCGGACCGGTACACAAAGAGAAGTCAGCACCATCTGGCAGGGGCTTACGGACCCCGGCAAGGCTAGGAGTCGCCGTGAATTTGCCAAATTCGTTAGTGAAGGGAACCTCTTGGGTTTCCTAGCAGCCAAGTCCCGACAGAAGGCAACAGTCCAACCAAGAGAGGGAGAAACCGCCACCGCCAAGGCAACCGTTTCTCAGGGCCAGAGCCTGCGGGCAAAAGGGGCTCCTCCAGCCCATATCCAAGCTGGGGAGCGAGTTACCGGTGGGAACCCATCGGAACCATCTACCGTACATAGGTGCAGGGAAAGGCAGTCACCATCAACCTGCCGGGAGCAGAAACCACCGCAGCCGTCAGTGGGACCCGTCCATCCAGCCGTGAGTTTTACCGAGAACTGTGTCTTCATCATTGGCTGAGTGAGTACCACCGTGCCGTGCGGCACAGCGCTGCCCCTGCGACCCTGCACCTCACCAGGCCCCGTAACCTGCCTGCCATCCATCCCTACCCCATCACCGGGCCCCGGGACAACCAACCCCCTACCCACGGAGGGGAGGAATAACAACCAAGCTGCTCCCTGTCACCGCTCCTGGGATCCCCGTCTAGAGCAGCGGGGGTGTCACCAATATCACCACAACCGTGGGTGGCGTCACGGACAATAACCAAAACCCCCACAATCAAAATCCCCTTTTCACTCATGGGCGAGGAACGCCGCTCGAGTGTCCGGGATCTGGCCCACTGCTCGAGCCACCACCGAGCAGCAGCACCAGCAGCAGCCGGACCCGAGCAGTGGGAGAGCGCAGCGTCCCCTCCTCCGCCCGCGACATTGGCATTCAGCCCCTAGCTTGAGGAACAGCTTAGGAGCCCCGATTTCCCAATATCCCATAGTCATTGTGACAGGTGACTGAAAATTGTAAGCTCCATATGAATTATTAATGCCAGTTAATGACCATGTTAAATAAATTGTCAATAGATTAAATATTACATTTTGTAATTGGTGAACAAGTTACAGCTCTATACAGTGGACAACTGACATGCACCCCACATTAGCAATACATTTCACAATGTGCACATCAAGGCTTCAGATGTCGAGCCTTTTTCTGCCACCAATTCTCAACTTCAATAGGTAGCTATAATTTAGTTTATAATTAGTGGCTTTGATCATCCCATAGCTCCGTGTAGGAGAGGATTTCCACAATTTAAATAAGTTACATGTGAGTGGTATTTGCCCAGATAGTATTTGACTCGCCCACCCCAGGGCTATGGGACACCCGGTGCCGGGCCGGACTAGTCCGGTGGTAGTCAGTGGTGGCTGGGCCCGGCTCCGTGGCCCTGGTGGGTGTCAGTTGAATATGTGGCTTGCTTGTTAATGGTTGTGTTCGTGACGCCACCTGTGGCATGCGGCTATTAAGCCGCCGCTGCTGTGTGAGGCCTCCGGGATGATGATATAGCAGCTATGGTAGTACTGCTCCCCACAGGTGGAGCAATGCCCGGGGCACAGTTGGTGCTTGTGAAAGTCTATGGTGCTGTGTGACTAACACGGTGCAGGGCCGACGGGCGAGGAAAGAACCAGGCACAAACAACAGTCTCTTTACCTTTTCCTCTTTTACTCTGGGAACAGTCCAGTCCTGGGAGACCGTTACAGGTGGTGATGGGGATCCGGTCGGCCTGGAAGTACTCGGGGTGATCTTTCTGGCCAGCTGAGTATGAGGCCTACTCCTGTACCTTTCCTGGTGATGATAGGACCCTGCTTCTCTGAATCCAGCAATGGCCCTCTTCGCTGCTGGGACCAATGGCACGTCCCTTCCCTCTGTAGGTGGCTGCGCAGGCCCACTCTCTGGTGCTTCTCCGCTGGGGTCCACACCGGGCCCTGATGCTGCAGCTGTACCTTGGATGTGTCTGGGCCAGGGGCTTGCAGCTCCCCTGCCCTTCGGATTCGGCTACCAGGGACGGATTTTATACCCTGGCAACCACAGACTCCGATGTCCGAGTCTCTCTGCTGCCTCTCAGCTACTCCTGCTTCTCTGGGCCAAACTGCTCCAGCTCTAGGCCCCAGATTCACAGGACAGCTCACTCTGTGTCTGTTCACTTCTGCTGCTCCCTACAGACTAACTAACTCCTCCCCCAGGTCAGGCTTAAGGAAGCTCCCTGAAACTTCAGGTTCAGAGCTCCCCCTACTGGCCTGAGGGAGAAACTGCGGTGGATGTTAACTTACTGGCCAGTAGATTTCCCCATTACCTCCAGGCTCAGCATTAACCCTCAGGAGGGCAATGCCGTTGTGGCGACCAGGTCCTAGGGCGCCACACTCCCCCTTAGTTAAATTCAGTACTCCCGGACTGTAGAAACAAAACATAACATGTCATACATTTCATCCCAATATGGGAGGCACATTCTCTTTAACGTTACAATCTTAAACATTTCTATAAGAGTCCAGTGTGGCTCCCTGTCGGATGTCCATTACACTGCTCCATGGGGGACCCGCCGCGATCAAACCCCCAACGTAGGCTCTGGGCGTGCGTCAGAGCATTGATGACCCCACTCTATGCACGCCGGACGGGTTTTTCTTCAGGGGTGTTTGAGCACACTGGTGCTAACTATGAACAATTTAGGTGTTGGCCACCCATAGTCCAGTGGCCCAATTGTCCATTTTCGCAATCAAAGAAAAAGAAAACATTTTGTACACAACATGACAGACATTTTGCATAACTATTTACACTCTAATAAGTACTCTTTACTTTATACAGTAGACTCCCTATACCTTAGAGGGGGTTGTCCCCGAGTGCTGCGCTGGGACCTACGTAGCTCTGGTGTTTGCCCCTGACTACGTGGTGCGTCTTCTATCTCAGCACTACAGGTGGGCCTAACCCCAATAGGTAAGCGTGATGGTTGCCTTTGTGGTCTAGGAGTCGCCAAGGGTATGACAGGTTCACCACTGACAGGGGGTTGATCCTCCTGTTCCACTGCTGGCGTGTCATCTCGTGCTGGAGCGGACGATTCTTTAGGTGGATGCGGAACCTTTTCTGTTTCTGGCTCGACCAACTGCGGAAACGCCAAAACTGGTACCACTATGGCATTGTTGATTCGGGTCCAAGTTTTGGGGAACTTCCCAAGGATGGTTTGAATCATCTCCCCTTCTTTCTCTTGACTTTGGGGACTTCCTTGTACTCCTTCCATTTCTCTTTGGATTCGGCACCGTTCAGGGCACGCTTTCAGGCGGTCTCGGGAAATTGCTTGACAGGTCTTGCCTTCATCTTTGCTTATGAGGCATACCTTACTATTGTCAAAGTTGGAGGGGATAATGGTGTAGGGCTCGTTTTCCCACTGATCATCCAACTTATGCGTCTTCCGCTTCTTCTTGAGGACTTGTTCTCCAGGTGCTAAGGGAGTTGCTGGGGCTGTTTGATTGTAATGCTGTTCTTGTCTCGTTCTTGCTTGAGACAGGCTCCTTTCCACGCACTCCTGGACCTTACGGTACCGCTGCTGCCGTTCTGCATCCCAATCCTCTATTTCTTGAACCGCCTCAGGCGACACAGTCCCCATCTCAAAGTCTACAGGCAACTTGCCTGGTCTGGCTCGCATCAGGTAAGCGGGGCTGCAGTTGGTCGAATTCACTGGGATGTGGTTGTACAAGTCTACCAGATCTGGCAACTTTTCTGGCCATTGGTTCCTCTCTTCCAGCGGTAGGGTCTTCAGCATATCAATAACCACATGGTTCATTTTCTCGCACAGTCCATTGGTCTGGGGGTGGTACGGTGTGGTTCGAATTTTCTTACAACCGTACATGTTACAGAACTCTTGGAACACTTCAGCCTCGAATGCAGGACCCTGATCCGTCAGTACCCTTTCCGGATAGCCGTGCGGTCGACAAAAGGATGCCTGGAACGCTCTAGCTGCCGTCCTGGCTGTCTGGTCCTTCACAGGCACTACTACCAGGAAACGAGAGTAATGGTCCACAATGGTGAGGGCGTACACATAGCCTGACCGGCTTGGTGTTAACTTCACGTGGTCCAGGGCCACCAACTCCAGGGGCTGCTTCGTGACAATTGGCTGTAGGGGAGACCTTTGGCTGGCATCATCCTTCCGCCTCAAGTTACACGGGCCACAGTCTCGGCACCATTTCTCGATCATCTTTCTCATGTGCACCCAGTAGAACCGATCACGGAGTAAGGCCTCCAACTTCTTCCACCCGAAGTGCCCTGCGTTATCATGATACGCTGCTAGGACCATTGGAGCATCCCTCTGCGGAACCACTATCTGCCAGACAAGTTCATTTGTTCGATAGTTGACATATCTCTTGCAGAGCTTGCCCTGGTAGGTGAACAGTCGTCCCCTCTCCTTCCACAGCTGCTGGGCTTCCTCTGGAGCGTCTGGGCCAAGATGGGTCTCAGCTTGCGCTAGCTTCTCTTTGACCAATCGCACGGCCGGGTCATCATTCTGTGTTTCTTCCCAATTATGGTGGAGTAATGGATTGACCGAGACCTCGTGCTGGTTTAAGCGCTTCACTCCCACAGCATGCTCACACTGTGAAACACCCTGGTGATGGAAAGCCGGTAACTCTATCTCTTCGAGTTCATCCAGGTCTTCTCCAGACTCGGGTAAGTGAGGCATTCTGGACAGCGCATCAGCATTGTTATTCTTCTTGCCAGCCCGATACTTGATGGTAAAGTCAAAGTTAGACAGCCGGGCCATCCATCGCTGTTCCATCGCACCTAACTTGGCTGTTGCCAGGTGTGTCAACGGATTGTTGTCCGTGAAGATGGTAAACTTGGCCGATGCCAGATAGTGCTTGAAGCGTTCAGTCACTGCCCACACAATAGCGAGGAACTCCAGCTTGAAGGAACTGTAGTTTTCTGGATTCCTTTCCGTGGGCCGAAGCTTCCTACTGGCGTACGCTATTACCCTCTCTCTGCCTCCCTGTACCTGGGACAGAACTGCTCCCAGTCCCACGTTGCTGGCGTCTGTGTACAGTATAAACGGTTGGCTGTAGTCAGGGTAGGCCAGAATTTCTTCTCCCGTGAGAGCCCCTTTCAGCCGGACAAAGGATGTTTCCAGTTGGCTGCTCCATTCAAATGGAGGGCTCTGCTTCTTAGCCTGCTTCGGCTGGCCCACCAGGAGATCTTGAAGGGGCGCTGCTATCTTGGTGAACCCATCAATGAACCTTCGGTAGTAGCCCACCAGTCCAAGGAACTGCCGCACCTCCTTCACCGTGGTGGGTCTTGGCCAATCCTTGATTACCGTGACTTTCTCCGGATCAGGTGCCACGCCTTCTGCGCTGACCACATGACCCAGGTACTGTACCTTTGGCTTCAAGAGGTGACATTTGGACGGCTTGATCTTCAGGCCATATTTCGACAAGGACTCAAACACTTCTGCTAAGTGCTTCAGGTGGTCCTCATAAGTCTTGGAGTAGACTATTACGTCATCCAGGTACAGCAGCACGGTTTCGAAGTTGTGGTGGCCCAAGCAGCACTCCATCAACCTTTGGAATGTCCCTGGGGCGTTGCAGAGCCCGAATGGCATACAATTGAACTCACAGAGACCCATTGGTGTCGTGAATGCAGTCTTCTCCTTGTCCGCCTCTGCCACGGGAACCTGCCAATACCCACTGGTGAGATCCAAGGTGGAGAAATAGTTAGCTGACTTTAAGGCTGTTAGTGACTCCTCTATTCTGGGTAGTGGATAGGCATCTTTATGTGTAATGCGGTTAATTTGCCTGTAATCTACACACATTCTCATTGTACCATCTTTTTTCTTTACGAGCACTAGTGGAGCTGCCCAGGGGCTACAACTATCTCTGATAACCCCAGCCTCCTTCATTTCCCGTAACATTTCCTTGGCACACTGATACTGTGCGGGGGGTACAGGGCGGTATCTTTCTTTAATGGGATGATGATCACCCGTGGGGATTTGATGTTGAACCCCTTTCACCTGCCCAAAATCTAGGGGGTGTTTGCTGAAGACCCGCTCGTACTCCTGTACCACCCGGTAAACCCCATGCTTTTGGTGTGAGGGGGTGGAGTCGGTGCCCACATGTAATTTTTGGCACCAGTCTTCCGGCTGCCCCTTGGAGCCATTGTCTTCCGCCTGGTCGGACGGGATCAAGGGTTCCACTGCTTTAATGGTATTGTTGCTGACAGTGTACAATTTTGCCACAGTGGCATACCGGGGCAATTTGGCCTCCTCCTCCCCACAATTCAGGACACGGACGGGCACTCTCCCCTTGCGGACGTCCGCTACCCCTCTGGCTATCAGGACTCCAGGCCTACTGTCTGAATACATTGGTTCTACCAAGGCATGGTAATCCTGACCCTTGAGGCCTATTGCTGCCCGACACCATATCAACATTTCACTTCTTGGGGGTATTACAATGGGGAGGGGGTCACTTACCCTCACACTGCCAATTTCTCCTCCGGCCAGCTCTACCTGCTGCCTCCTCATCAGGGCTCTGATCTCCCTCTGTAGGACACGCTGCTGCCCGGAGCTGGCAGTTTCAGACGCCTGTTGTAACAAAATTATCACTTCGGCAATACAATTTTCTATCACATTTGTACCAAGAGTTAGCAGTGGGTCAGATTCTTTGCGATCAATATCTACAATTATCATCCCCTGACATGGCAATTCCACCCGCCCCACTTTAATGGTTACTTCTTTGTACCCAATCTGAGGTAAGGGCTGACCATTACTGGCCACAATTGTTAAATCATCATCTGGGCCATGGTCAATGTCTGAATCGGCCCAATATCTTTTGTACAGTTTGTGGGGGATGGTTGTTACCTGGGACCCCGTATCCAGGAGGGCATTCAAAGGGATCCCATCCAGCACAATAGGAAGGACCGGTCGTCCTCCCACATACTTGCTGCGGCTGGGGGTTGAGCCGGGCTTCCTTACACCTGGGGGTCGGCTCCTGGCCCCAGGCTCGGCCCATTTAAAGGACAGCGTCGTGCAATGTGGCCCGCCTGGTTGCAGTTGTGGCAGATCGGTTGTCCTGTTGAATCGTACCGGTCTGTGTCTCTGCCTCGGGTCGGCGGAATCCTTCTCTGTCGCATCCATGGGACGTCCTCTGGGCTGGAGGCCAACTCGATTTTCGCAGGCGAGGGGGTCATTTGTAGAGACTGCACGGTCTTGGCAAGGGCAGCCACAGTCTTGGTCAGCTCCTGGACCTGTTGTCTGAGCTCCGCAGTGGGATCCTTATCCAGGGACTGCGCCTCAGCCCCTGCAGTGGCTCGTGTTGCAGGCACCACCCCGGGGTACGTGATAGCAGGAGGCCGGAGGGGTACTGGGTCATTCGGCGTAGATTCTCTCAGTACCCTGATGGCCTGGTCCTTAAACTTGGCAAAGTCCAGAGCAGGGTTCTGCAGGACCAGGATACGCAGCTGGGTCCTGTGGGCATCTGACAGGAGCCCCTCTATGAACTGCTCAGTTAGGAGTTTGTCTTCTTCACGTACACCCTCTGGGTCCACCTGTTTAACTGCTTTCAGGGCCTCTTGCAGGTTTAGGGCATAGTCCCTTATGCTGTCTGTGGCCCGCTGCTTGCACCCAAAGAATCTCATCTTTATCTCTGCTGCGGTGCGAGTGTCAAACGTACTCTTTAGCTTGGCCAGTATCTGGGCTGCTGTCCCTTTATCTGTATCAGGCCATGACTTCGCTTCACGCTGGGCTGCGCCGGCTAGCTGTCCCATTAATATGCCCACCTTCTGGCTCTCAGTCAGCGGATACACCCGGAATAAGCTGTGCAGGCTTTCTCTGAAGTCACTCAAGGTATGGGACTCCCCGGAGTATTGCGGCAGCCATTCTGCTCCCGGTATGTATGGCATGGTGATCGGCATTACCGGCGCTACAGTGGGGGCCGGGGCGACGGCGACTGGGATTGCTTCTGCTGGTGCTGCGGCGTCTCGGGCTATGGCAGCCACCTGCCCTCCCTCTGAGTCGGACATCTTCCTCCCCCTTAGTGAACCTTACCAGGCTCCGTTCACTTTTCAAATTTTCTTCCGGGTCGCGCGGGGTTAACAGCGCTCTGCTCTGATGGCGCGCTCCCTTCGCGCTCTTTGTCAGGCACGCCCCCCTTCTTCCTGCGCTCGGCGAGGCTAATGGCGGCGGTGGTCTGCAGCCAGTACACAGTCTTTTAAGCACAATTCCGGCAGGCGCACAGTACCCGGTGGGACCGGGCACGAAATCCTGTTCGTGACGCCAAAATTGACTCGCCCACCCCAGGGCTATGGGACACCCGGTGCCGGGCCGGACTAGTCCGGTGGTAGTCAGTGGTGGCTGGGCCCGGCTCCGTGGCCCTGGTGGGTGTCAGTTGAATATGTGGCTTGCTTGTTAATGGTTGTGTTCGTGACGCCACCTGTGGCATGCGGCTATTAAGCCGCCGCTGCTGTGTGAGGCCTCCGGGATGATGATATAGCAGCTATGGTAGTACTGCTCCCCACAGGTGGAGCAATGCCCGGGGCACAGTTGGTGCTTGTGAAAGTCTATGGTGCTGTGTGACTAACACGGTGCAGGGCCGACGGGCGAGGAAAGAACCAGGCACAAACAACAGTCTCTTTACCTTTTCCTCTTTTACTCTGGGAACAGTCCAGTCCTGGGAGACCGTTACAGGTGGTGATGGGGATCCGGTCGGCCTGGAAGTACTCGGGGTGATCTTTCTGGCCAGCTGAGTATGAGGCCTACTCCTGTACCTTTCCTGGTGATGATAGGACCCTGCTTCTCTGAATCCAGCAATGGCCCTCTTCGCTGCTGGGACCAATGGCACGTCCCTTCCCTCTGTAGGTGGCTGCGCAGGCCCACTCTCTGGTGCTTCTCCGCTGGGGTCCACACCGGGCCCTGATGCTGCAGCTGTACCTTGGATGTGTCTGGGCCAGGGGCTTGCAGCTCCCCTGCCCTTCGGATTCGGCTACCAGGGACGGATTTTATACCCTGGCAACCACAGACTCCGATGTCCGAGTCTCTCTGCTGCCTCTCAGCTACTCCTGCTTCTCTGGGCCAAACTGCTCCAGCTCTAGGCCCCAGATTCACAGGACAGCTCACTCTGTGTCTGTTCACTTCTGCTGCTCCCTACAGACTAACTAACTCCTCCCCCAGGTCAGGCTTAAGGAAGCTCCCTGAAACTTCAGGTTCAGAGCTCCCCCTACTGGCCTGAGGGAGAAACTGCGGTGGATGTTAACTTACTGGCCAGTAGATTTCCCCATTACCTCCAGGCTCAGCATTAACCCTCAGGAGGGCAATGCCGTTGTGGCGACCAGGTCCTAGGGCGCCACATATTAGAATAAAAGGATGAAGAAAAGTATGGTTTGGTATTGTGCAGAGAAGGGAGCCACCTGGCAGATACGAGTTTTTGTGATATTAGGACTAATTATATTCAATTTTTAACTTGCATGCTTTATTGCTATATGGTATTATTGACAGGTTTTAGTATAACATGGGAAGAATTAAAATAAAAGGGTATGGAGTATTAGGTATATGAAGGACCTAATTATACAGTTACAGATGGATGAAGCTAGGGAGAATAGCAGCATAAACAGTAAAGGGAGGCTCATAGCAAAGATGACAATGGCCCTAATTATGGTGCCAAAAATATTCTGTCAGACTTTCTTTCAGTAACCCATGGGCCATGTTTAAACCCTTGCTTGTGTATATGTAGAGTCAAGAACTGTTTTTTTATCATCCAATGGTAAAGA
Organism: Anomaloglossus baeobatrachus; assembly: GCF_048569485.1. NCBI lineage: Eukaryota > Metazoa > Chordata > Amphibia > Anura > Aromobatidae > Anomaloglossus > Anomaloglossus baeobatrachus. The sequence goes on from NC_134358.1 coordinate 386,279,808, forward strand.
AGATGGGACCAGATGTCATGAGTGTATTCCGTCCTTGTTATACTTGTGATGGTTCTGGGATTTGAGCTCCACATTAACTTGTGTGGCTTTATACATTAAAAGCATTTGCTTTCTGTTGGTGCAACAAAGGTTAATGTCCCTCTTAATGTTAATGTCAGGAGCTATCAGCTCATGGTTAATCCACCTCACGTGCAGCTGGTTTGTAAGCACTCCCATCTCTTTTAAATGGTCACATTATCTATCAACTGATGCCAGAAATAGAAATAAGATGCATTCGGTTCTAACCAAATCGGAGGGAGGAAACCTTTTGGAGCTTCTAGAGATTTGCTGTGGTAGCTCTGCTGTTTTCAGCCATGTTGCCTGCAGCCTTGGTGTCTGGTTGCAGCTGTAGCACCCCTGACTACATCAGGGTGGTACAGGGAACTGCATCCTGTACACCAGGATACAGGGCCTACCCACCATGGTTCCAGGTTCCCATCAACAGTGTCACTAACATCCACACTACAAATCTCAAACACACCTCACACCAGGGCTGGAAAGGCACACCAGTGAGTTTATCAAGTTGGAGCATGGCCGCCCACCTAGGGGTCAGGTAGAATGGAGAGAGGGGATCAAGTCAGTTCAGTAGTAGCCCTCAGAGAGCTGGGGAGTTGGAGCTCCCAGGAAGGCGACAGGTTGAGTCGCAGACAGTGGTCCGGGATCACAGGAGTCGGGGACCGGTATCAGTAACACTGGATAAGAGTGTAACAGACTCAGTCTAGGAGGACTGTTGGCACCAGAAAGCCAGCCACCTTACCGGTACTGAGCACGGCAGGGTACAGGACTCTAGATCAGGGAAGAACTTTAAGCGCCTTGGTAATTAACCCGTGGAGGATAGTCTCTTTATGAACTTTCCCCAAGAGCTCAGAGATTGGAGGCATCAGCACAACGCGGGGGATAGGGTTCTCCAAAAGACACAACCGACTAAAATCCCAAGTGCCAGCCACCAAGAGCACAGCTGCCATACACACGGGTAGCAAGGCCCCGAAAGCTTCAAGCCGAGGGGCCACAATGGTCAAATCAATTTTTAAAGGGAGGCAGGGCTCCGGAATTACCAAATGACACTGTTGGGATCGGGACCTGGACGGGCTTCCCCCATAGAGACTGTGGTGTCTAGAGACTTTGGTTTACCATCTGTGTGAGTGTCTGCTTATTCCACCAAATCCAGCACCACGACTACCGCAGTGAGTAATCCAACTCTTGCACCCTGCTTCCCAAGGCCAAGCCACCCGTTCACCAAATCCCCACTATCCAGGGCCTTCCCTACCTGCGGAGGGATTGGGACTTGGCTGCCCCCACACCATCTGCCCTGGTACTCCCTTCGGCAGCGGTACTTTACCGAAACCCTCAGGTGGCGTTGAACATTTATCCCCTGTAAATATCCCCTTACATTTGAAGTGGCCGCAAACCCCTGGATCTGGAGACCCTCGAGCCACAGAAACCCCGGATCCGAGCAGTTCGACTGCTGCAGGGGTAGCACACAGCCATGTAGTTTTTTTTATATCATTTTGTTCATTTCCCTATGTCTGTCTACCTTCCCTTGTGTTTGATTACTGCAGTGGTGGGACTAGTGCTCTCCTTGGCCTTCTCACTAGCCAGAGTGAATACAGAGCACGTGAGGGCCTTTGTACGTGATCAAAAACAGAGGAAGAGACCTGTATAAGAATGTTACGGAGTGCAGGATAAAGCCTCAGGTGAGTGAGTGACAGAAGATACCCAGCTCCCTTCTCCCTAGTACCTGGGTCAACCATTATATTATGTCTCCAGTGTACTCTTGTTTGTTGCGGCCCTTGCCTGAGGTTCCTGTATCCCTGGTGGATCCTCAATAGTCACAGCATGACACCAGTTAAAGCTAGACATTCTCTCTTCAAGGATGCTATGCAGCTGCCTATTTTGTCTTTGTGATTGGGACTTGAGACTAAAAATAAAAGCTGATAATGTGGAAATAATTTTAAAAGAAGAGAAATTTTAGCTCATGAGCTCAGCCCATCACAATGAAAGATTACTCATAGCAATATCCGTGTAGTTTATACAGATAATACAATTAATCAATGACCTAGTCATGAATAAAAAAAAAAACATCATTCACATGTCTATGAGAGAACATTCCAGGAAATCAACAGAATGTAATGCAAAAAAAAGCAAAATTAATCAATGGATGGATCAATACCATAGCTCCATTGAGAGCAGTTTACTATAGACAGGAAGTCTCTGAATCTGATTACACAATCTGCTCCTCCAGATCTGGGGCACATTTTATTCAGTACAACAAAGCTTTGAGTTCAGGCTGGCACGTTGCCATATGGTTTTCTTACTATACAGTAGATCATGTGGCCATGTTGCTATTGAGAATAGTTGTATTGTTAATATGGTTGACCACAGGAATTAACTCTTGAGGCACATAATTACCACAGCTTTGCAATGTTACTTGTAAGATATTGCTTTCTGAAATAGTATTACATCCACCATATGAACATAGAATTTGGATATCTGTCGGGAAAAAAAAAGTTGTTTCTATTTCTCTGGCAAGCAGCTATTTTGTTACTCTCTTAGGCTATGTGCGCACGTTGCGTACAAGCCCTGCAGAAATTTCTGCAGCGATCTGAAGAGCACATGTGCGCTTTAGATCGCTGCAGAAATGTCCGTAGTGAGCGCCGATTCCATGCGCTCTGCCTGCAGCTCCTGCCATAGACAGAGCAGGTGCTGCCGGCAAAGCGCAGGAAAGAAGTGACACGTCACTTCTTTTTGCGCAGCGCTTCGGCAGTAGCCGAAGCGCTGCGCTCTTAGACGCCACGTGCGCACGGCCCCTGCACAATCTCCATAGACTGTGCAGGGGCCGCAGGACGCATGCAGTTACGCTGCGCTACAAAGCGCAGCGTAACTGCATGTTTTTACGCAACGTGCGCACATAGCCTTATACACAGGAGTGCTTGCTTTTCTGAGTGCTCCTATGTAGGGATAAGTGAATGTATTCGCCACTCTTCGGTATCCGACAGATAATGGGGTATTCGAGGTATTCGCTATCCGACGGCTAATTTGGTATTTTCATTTTCGTTTCTGGACTTCCTGGTGCCTTTTTCCAGCCAATGAACACATCTGACGTTGCTTGCCTTCACAGTAACGCTGCAGCCATCTTTGTTGTGGTGTTACTGTGATTGACTTGGCCGCACAGCGTCATAGGGGCTATATAAGGCAGCCTCCATTTTGTGCGCATTAATTCCTGAGCTGCCCGTGTAGTGAGACTGTACTGTGTGCAGTACAGCGTTTTTCCAGCCAACTAATACTAGTTCTCCTAAGGGCTGAAGATATTTAGCATTAGCTGTTAGCGACTGTGTAAATCATAGAAACAGGTATAGGGACAGTGCAGTTTGTTCTATGAGATAGTGTTCCTGCTGCAGAATCCAAAATAGACAGTGTCCACTGTGTGCTAGCAGCTGTGTAAAGGGTGCTTTACACGCTACAACATCACTAACGATATATCATCGGGGTCACGGTGTTTGTGACGCACATCCGGAAATCCGGCGTCGTTAGCGACATCGCAGCGTGTGACAGCTAGGAGCGACGATCAACAATCGCAAAAACGTCAAAAAACATTGAACGTTGACACCTCGCTCCTTTTCATAATATCGTTGGTGGTGCATGCCGCTGGTTGTTCGTCATTCCTGCGGCATCACACATCGCTATGTGTGACACAGCAGGAACGACGAACATCTTCTTACCTGCGTCCACCGGCAATGAGGAAGGAAGTAGGTGTGCGGGATATTCCTCATCTCCGCCCCTCCGCTTCTATTGGACGGCTGCCATGTGACGACGCTGTGACGCCGCACGAAATCCGCCCCCTTAGAAGCGACGTCTCAGGAAAGGTAAGTCCGTGTGACGGGTGTAAGCGATGTTGTGCGTCACGGGCAGCGATTTGCCTGTGTCGCACAACCAACGGGGGCGGGTACGCTCACTAGCGATATTGATAGCAATATCGCAGTGTGTAAAGTGCCCTTAAATCAAAGAACTGCTGCTGCTGCAAAAAAAAAAATCCTCTTAGTGCTGCATACGGTCTGTTACTGCAGTGTGTGATTTAGTGACAGCTTATTCACAGGCAGGGAGAGAATTAAAGCTGTCTTGACATTTGCTACTAATAATCAACAATTTCAGCACTGATACATCCCTTGTGTCTGTTATATTAGCAATAGGTATTACAACTTGCAAAAAAAGGTCCAAAAATTGTAAAAACAAGGGGTTCAGGTGTAGTGTAGTGCCTTCTCTCCATATAGCGTAGTGGCTGTCAGCCACCATCTCAAGTCACAGTCTTCGTCGGGCTTTACACGTTGCGACATCGCTACCGATATATCGTCGGAGTCACGACGTTAGTGACGCACATCCGGCGGCAGTAGCGACATCGCAATGTGTAAATCCTAGGTGCGACGATGAACGAGCGCAAAAGCATAAAAAAATCGCTGATCTTTGTCACATCGTTCATTTCCATAATGTCGTTACTGCTGCAGATACGATGTTGTTTGTCGTTCCTGCAGCATCACACATCGCTGTGTGTGAAACTGCAGGAACGACAAACATCTCCTTACATGCGTCCACCGGCAATGCGAAGGAAGCAGGTGGGCGGGATGTTATGTCCCGCTCATCTCCAACCTCCGCTTCTATTGGCCGGCCGCTTAGTGACGTCGCGGTGACGTCGCTGTGACGCCGAATGCACCTCCCGCTTGAAGTAGGGATTGTTCGGCGGTCACAGCGACGTCGCCGACCAGGTATGTGTGTGTGAAGCTGCCATAGCGATAATGTTCGCTATGGCAGCAAGCACCAGATATCACATGTACGACGGGGGTGGGTGCTATCGCGCTTGACATCGCTATCAATTGCTAGCGATGTCGCAACATGTAAAGCCCGCCTTAGTGTTACCAAATTTTTATTAATACTTGTTGTCAGGTTCATAACTTCTGCCTCAAGTCCAGTACCTTCCTAGCAACAAACTAGCATATTTTGGGGGGCTTCATATCTTACAGCACCTACATAGTGGCTTTCTGCAACTAACACACCGTCTCAGTGTTACCCAATTTTTATTAATACTTGGTGTCAGGGTCAGTAGTTGTGCCTCAAGGCCAGTACCTTCCCAGCAAAAACATTGTATAGTTTTGGGAGCTTCATATCTTACAGCACCTGCATAGTGGCTTTCTGCAACTAACACACAGTCTCAGTATTAGCCAATTTTTATTAATACTTGGTGTCAGGGTCAGTAATTGTGCCTCAAGGCCAGTACCTTCCTAGCAACAACCTTGTATAGTTTTTTGGGCTTCATATCTTACAGAACCTAGATAGTGGCTTGCTGCAACTAAAGGCCGCTTTATACGCAACAACATCGCTAATTAGATGTCGTTGGGGTCACTGAATTTGTGACACACATCCGGCCTCGTTAGTGACGTCGTTTCGTGTGAAACATACCAACGACCGCTAACGATCAAAAATACTCACCTTATCGTTGATCATTGACACGTCGTTCTAGTCCCAAATATCCTTGATGGTGCTGGATGCAGGTTGTTCGTCGTTCCTGAGGCAGCACACATCACTACGTGTGACACCCCAGAAACGACAAACACCTTACCTGCGTCCTCCGGCAACGAGGTGGGCGTCACTTTCTTTCGGCTGCTCTCCGCCCCTCCGCTTCTATTGGACGACTCCTGTGTGACGTCTCTGTGATGCCGCACGAACCGCCCCCTTAGAAAGGAGACGGTTTACTGGCCATAGCGACGTCGCTATTCAGGTTAGTTCGTATGACAGGGACTAACGATATTGTGCGCCACGGGCAGCGATTTGCCAGTGACGCACAAATGACGGGGGCGGGTGCTTTCACGAGTGACATCGCTAGCGATGTTGCTGCGTGTAAAGCCTCCTTAACACACAGTCTCAGTGTTACCCAATTTTTATTAATACTTGGTGACAGGGTCAGTAATTGTGCCTCAAGGCCAGTACCTTCCTAGAAGCAAACAAGCATATTTTAGGGGCTTCATATCTTACAGAACCTAGATAGTGGCATGCTGCAACTGTGAAGCCCCTCACCTGCAGGTCGCCTCAGGGTCTTCACATGCTGGTAATCTTCTGGCAATAGGTATGTCAGGTTAACTTCAATAGGAATCATGACGCCACTCTCGGTGTTGTGGTCAGGGGGTGACCGCCACTGTAGTTTAGCGAGCGTCTGGGGCTGATGGTGTCTGCAGTCTGGTGTTATGGCCTCCCGAGAGTGAGGCTGGCCCCAGGGGCTCGGGTGTATGTGCGCAGTACCACAAGTCGCAGAAGAACTCACACACAGCCCAAAAATGTCTTTCAGGGTTTTTACGCACTTTTTGCTGGTAGAGTGAAGCAACCTGGGCAATGCTATGATGAACCAGGTGGAACCAGGTATCCTTCAGGCTGATATAGGGGTGACTGCTGACTCGCCTTCCTAGCACCTTTGTTTCGGACCACCCCTGACTTGAAGTATATCGTGGGATGCGTCCAGGGAAGTCGCTGCTGCCTTTCTCCCCTTTCTGACATGTTTGCTGACAGCGTGGGCCAAGGATAAGATGGCTCCAGGCTCGATCCTCCTTATGGGCCCCCTCATTGCTGTTGATGCTGTGTGTTCTGTGTTGGTTGGCGTGGAACCTCTAGTCCCACCGCCTGCAGGATTTAGCAGACCACTAAATGGATGTCTGGCTCTAGGGACCTGTACCCCGTGTGTGCTTTCATTACCAGGAGTCCCCGTACTCTACTCCTTACTGCTCTCCTTCTTCGGGTGTCTTTCAGTCTGACTTGGTGGTAATGTTCTCCCCCGCCAGCAGCCACTGCACGTGCAGGGTCTGACAGTGTTCCGCTCTTCAGCACTACACTTCAGACACGGCTGCTCCACTCCTTCTCCTCTGACTGCCACTGCACAACTCTCTTCCAGCTTCACTACAGCCCCACACTAACTGAGCTGTGGAGCCTCCGCCCCCTCCTGGGTCTGCCCATGGGTCCCTTCTAATGTGTGTGTGTGTCCTGGTCAAAGGATGCCTGTGTGTTCACACCCTACTCAGCCTTTGGGATTACCTGTTTGTAGTGACCCAGCATGGGTGCAGTACTTAGTGGTGCCTGACCAGGTCAGGGGCGCCACACAACTAACACACAGTCTCAGTGTTAGCCAATTTTGATTAATACTTAGTGTCAAGGTCACTACTTGTGCCTCAAGGCCAGTACCTTCCTAGCAACAACCTTGTATAGTTTTGGGGACTTCATATCTTACAGAACCTAGATAGTGGCTTGCTGCAACTAACACAGTCTCAGAGTTAGCCAATTTTTATTAATACTTGGCGTTAGGGTCAGTAATTTTGCCTCAAGGCCAGTACCTTCCTAGCAACAACCTTGTATAGTTTTGGGGGCTTCATATCTTACAGAACCTATATAGTAGCTTGCTCTTACTAAAACACAGTCTGAGTGCCAAAAAACAATACTAAAATAAAAGTGTTGTCAAACCCTGTTTTCTTTTGGGGCTGAAAGACATTCTCAACATCTTTGTCCACTACTCCAAGTGGTAGTTTGTCCAATAAAGGTACCTTTTGGTTTTTAGACTTACAGACACAGCTATCGTGAGAAACTATTAACGCAAGTTTAACAACCCGGCATAAGAGTTGTTCCACTGCCTGTAGAAAAGGTCACGTTACAGTATTCACCTTGAATAATCAAGCCAAAAAAATGGGAAAAAGAGGGGGTAAGGGCCGTGGACGAGGTGGTAGTGACAGTGGTGGTCGCCCAAGCAGTGTGATCGAGCCAAAGAAAAAGGTTCCTGCTTTATCTACCTCTCCTTCCTATCACAATTTTCTTCTCCACGTGGGAAAGCACTCTTGCGCCCTGAACAGTGTGAACAGGTAATGAGTTGGCTAGCAGAAAATGCCTCCAGTTAAGCGGGGTTTAAATGCTGCGACATCGGTAGCATCAGCTAGCAATGTCGAGCGCGATAGCACCCGCCCCCATCGTACGTGTGATATTGTGTGATCGCTGCCGTAGTGAACATTATCGCTATGGCAGCGTTCCACGCACATACCTGTTCTGCGACGTCGCTCAGGCCGGCGAACCGCCTCCTTTCTAAGGTAGCGGTTCATGCGGCGTCACAGCGACGTCACACGGCAGGCGTCCAATAGAAGTGGAGGGGCGGAGATGAGCGGGACGTAACATCCCGCCCACCTCTTTCCTTCCGCATTGCCAGTGGACGCAGATAAGGAAATGTTCGTCGCTCCTGTGGTGTCACACACAGCGATGTGTGGTGCCGCAGGAACGAGGAACAACATCGCTAAAAAAAAAGAAAACAATTTTTTGTTTCAGGATGACCTCTTCGCGACAAACGATTTTGACCGCTTTTGCGATCGTTTAAGGTCGCTCATAAGTGTTACACACTGCGATATCGTTAATGACGCTGGATGTGCGTCACAAACACCGTGACCCCGACGATAAATCATTAACGATATCGTAGCGTGTAAACCCCGCTTTACTTGTCGAGTAGCAAATCCCAAGGGTCCACACAGACAGACTTGAGTAGCCCATAGGCTGGCCATCGAATCCTCAGCCTGGTCATTCTTCCTCACAACATCAGTATTCTAAGGAAACATATGACACCAAAGCAGGTTACTCTGAGGAACTGTTTACGGGACCCTTTGACCTATCTTGCCTCTCACCGCGCAGCACCACCAACGCAGGTGAGACCGTGGTGTGCAGTGATGCACAGATCTTTGAGCACCCAAGGCTAGAAGAAAGCCATGTTGTTGCCCGTGACATGCTGGGCAATCAGGTGGAAGTGTTGGAGGATGATGAGACACAGATGCCCTCAGGTCAGCCTGAAACCTCCATTCCCAAAGAAATTAACCTTCAGGAATTTGAAGATAACATGATTGATGATGAGGTGACTGATCCAACATGGATGGGTGGCATGGATTGCGAGAGCAGCAGTGCAGATGAGCATGTGCCCATAGTCCGCAATAAGGCTGTAATACATAGGGTTTCGACCACTGTCAGAAGTCAATCAACTGTGCACATGACACCACCACATGTGGCATCTCAGAGTCCAAGGGTCCGTGGTGCAATTGTGTGGGAGTTTTTCCAAGAGTCCTTCGAACCAAACGGTTGCCATTTGTCAAATCTGTCAGACCAAGCTTAAAAGAGGCAAAAATGCTTCCAGCTTGGGCACCTCCAGCATGAGAAATCATATTTTAGCCAAGCACGCTAATAGGTGGTTGACAGCTCTAGGTGAAAACCACGATTTCTAGACTCAAAACTCTGCCACTTCCCCTGGGCTGCCTGCTTCCCAAACTGGTGTGCAAGAAGGTGGCGCTGACGCCTCCTTCTCCCAACCTGATGTTGGCCAAACTCAATCATCAACGATATCAGCTTCGGTGTCCCAGCGTTCCCTTTAGTTGTCCATACCACAGACCTTTGAAAAGAAACAAAAATACCCCATTAAGCACCCAAGGGCAGAAACCATAACTGCACACATTGCACGATTGATAGCCCTTGAGATGTTGCCGTATTGGCTTGTGGGAACAGAGGCTTTCCGCGACCTTTTGGCGGTGTTAGAACATTGGTACTCTGTGCCTAGCCACCACTATTTTTCTCGTTGTGCCGTCCCCGCGTTCCACAATCACAGTCATAAACATCAAACGGGCTCTCACCAACGACATAACAGGGAAGGTCCACTTAACCACAGACACTTGGACAAGCGGAAATGGACAGGGACGCTACATCTCACTGACAGCACACTGCGTGAACCTGGCGGTGGCTGGTACAGAGTCTGAGCCGGCAACATCTCATATAATTCCCACACCCAGAATAGCGGGGCACACTTCAATCACAGTTTCAGTAGCCTCCTACACAACAACAACTCCCTCCCCTCCTACTCTTCATCTGGCTCCTGTGCATCTTCCTCAATATCCGCCGGTCTCCAACCGTCGACATCATTCCCCAGCTGGGATCTCTGCAGCACTGCCTCGGCTAAGCATCAACACGCTCTACTCAAGCTCATCTGTATCGGTGACAAATCTCACATGGCACCTGAGCTTTTGAAAGCAATTACTGAGCAGACAGATGAATGGCTCGAGGCTTTGGATCTCCGTCCAGGGATGGTAGTGTGCGATAATGGTCATAATCTGGTGGGGGCTTTAAAGCTTGGAAATCTTGTACATGTTCCTTGTATGGCCCATGTTGTAAATTTAGTAGTTCAGCACTTTCTGAAGAAATGCCCTGGGATACCAGACCTACTTACCAAGGTACAACATATTAGCGCACATTTCCACAAGTCATCTCCCTCTTTTGCTGGCCTGGCAGTGCTGCAGCAGCTCTTGCACTTGCCTCATCACAGACTAATATGTGACCTCCCTACGAGATGGAATACAACCTATCATATGTTGGCCATGATCCATGAGCAGCAGAGGGCAGTATCCCAATTCCAGCTGGAACATGCCCGTCAGACGCAGCTGCCAGACATAAGTACTGCCGAGTGGGTGTGGATTGAAAACATTAGTCAAGTCTTGGAGAATTTGGATTACTGTACCAACATTGTGAGCAGTGAGGATGCTGTTATCAGAATTACTATTCCACTGATTTGTTTATTGAAACGCTCTCTGGATGGTCTCACTGACCAAAGTGTTCATGCACCCGAGTTGTCTGTGGATCCAGACTTCACAATGGTTGCTAGTAATCCACACAACCTCGGCCAACAAGCTCAGGCCACTTTGCTCAGCATCATGGGGATGATAAAGAACAGGAATGCTTTGAAGTTGGCAACCAAGGGATTGACAACCCAAGCTTCAGGGCTGTACAGCATGGTTGGCCTGAGGAGGAGCCGGAGGAGGAGAGAGAGACTGAGGAGGAGAGGAGGTTTAGGGAGACAGAATGTATTCTTAGCAGTGACACACAAAGGTTTCCAGGTCGGAGTCTGGGACACATGGCACAGTTCATGTCGAACTGCCTTTCTCATGACTGTTGGCTAGTCCACATTATGGCAAACAACAAATACTGGTGATGTACCTTCCTTGTCCCATGCTACAAAGACAAATTTGCTTCGCTACTTGTGGAGGCAAATAAGGATTGTACTACGGAAACATTAAAGAGGGCTGTAGTTGCAGTTGGTGAAACGATTACCCTGAGATCATGCTGGCGTCAGAGGTAGCATGTCATCTCACACAACAGGATTACAAGAGAGGGCTACGCATAGTAGGAGCGACACAGGCGGGGGACTAATGTGCCAAAACTGGTCAATTTTCCACAAACCGTCAACTGCGAATTAGATACCGGTTGGCGGAACGATGACAAGGAGGGAACAGTTAAGTAAGATGGTGAGAGACTATGTAGGTGACCATATCAGTATGCTTTCTGAGTCTACTGTTCCCTTTAACTATTGGGTTTCCAAGCTCAACACTTGGCCAGATCTAACCTTATACGCTTTGGAAGTGCTAGCTTGCCCTGCTGCGAGTGTGTTGTGTACCTCCCCGGGGCTCGGCCGGCTGCCGAGCCTCTTGGATCCGTGCTCATCGGTGGGTGGCTTGAGCTCCTCCCAGACCCGGGGGTCACGTCGCTCTGAAGGGGAGTTGGTGGTACGTGTAGGGATTTCGGTGGGGAAGGTTCATGGCCGGGGCCGTGACGTTTAAGGGTCTAAGTTCGTGACGCCACCCACGGGTTGTGGTGAATGTGGACACCACCGCTGCCATTAACTAGGCTCCCGGGGACGGTGTTATGCAGCCTGGTGTTGACCCCTCCGTGGACAGGGCGTGATGGTCTCGGGGCCCGGTGGTTGTGAGGTGCGGGCAAGATGGTTTGGTGCGATGCGTGGCCCGAGGGCACTGTTGTACTCTCTATGACAAATACACCGGAGTCTCTGGTAAACCAAAAAGGATGGTGGTTGGTGCCCGCAGCCGGCTGCGCTTTGCCCCTTTCTCAGGTTGGTGGTTTCCGCCTTTCTCCTGCACCTCTTTAGTGGAACTTGACTGCCTATGCTTCAGCAACGGTAGTCTGCTCCCCGGCTTGATGTGTGTCGGGGAACCCGTTTGCCCACAGGCGCTGGCACGTGAGATCTCTCTGCCTGTGCGGTGGCTTTCTATCCCCCTCGGTGGGCTGTTGCCATCTTTCGAGTCTTGGGACGGGAAAGGACCTAAGGTCCAGACCTCAATCAGTGAATTCAACGTGGTCCAGTGGCTTCTGGACCTCGTTCTGGGTCTGAGTACCCCTCCTGGTGCTCCGGTTTCCAGTTGGTTCCCCGGTTCGGTACCGACGGGCCACTACCCTGTCCCGGTCCCTTATGGTTCCACCAGCCATCTTCCCAGCTCCTGCAGGCGGCAACCACCGTCTGCCTCCTTGCCACGGTACCAGGGCTACGACCCCGGCACCGGTTAGTGTTGTCGCTGCAGAACTGACGCTACAGGCCTGCAGCACGTGAACTCTAGCACCAAACTCAACTGACTTCGCTTAACTCTACTGTTTGTTTCCTATCGCAGGCTCTCTGGACTCCTAGGTGGGTGTGGCCAACTGCCTGGCTCCGTCCCCTGGTGTGACCATTGAACACTGAGAGAGATTACAAGGGTTTTGAAGGTTGGCTGCTGTCACCTTATTAGGGGCTGGTGTTTGTGCAGGAGGTCTACCTGTGACTACCTGGCTAGTCCAGGGCGTCACAGTTGTCTGAGCATGTTTTCAGCTCAGCGGGGTCAATAATAACAGATAGTCGCCCACAACTATCCATGGAAAGTGCAGACAGTTTGACCATGATCAAAATGAACCATAGATGGATTGCCCCAGAGTATCTCAGGCTGCCTGTTAAGAAGACTCAATAATAAGTGTAACCCCAAAATTTGGATTTCTTAAATTCAAATAAGTTCCATTGTTTCTCATTCAAGACTATTTTGTCTTCTATTATCTAATGACACCACATGACTAATGTAGCTTTTTATGCTGCTGCCATGTAATTGTTTGGCCCAATCACCCAGGGCAATATTTTTCAAGCCTTTGTACATTATGCACTGGTACAGGCACTGTCGAGGCTACACTGTCTAGAACAATTGGTCAGGCAGTCTCTGTTTGTGTTCTTTATTAAAGCTGTGCTCCACGGTATGTTACACATGGCCCCCTGCCAAATCAGAATTTTTTTTAGCTCCTTCCCATGTTTTGCCCTGTTGCCTATGCTGCCATTTTTTTTTAATAAAAAGCTGTTGGGAGTACCTACTGATGCAGTGCTCCATAGTGTCTGAAACATTATCCCCTGGGGAAACGGAATTTTTTTAAATCCTCGGTGTTAGCTAGTGGAATAAAGCCTGAGTTCCAGACTCAAAACTCTGCCACTTCCCCTGGGCTTCCTGCTTCCCAAACTGGTGTGCAAGAAGGTGGCACTGATGCCTCCTTCTCCCAATCTGATGTTGGCCAAACTCAATCATCAATGAACACATCCACTTCGGTGTCTCAGCGTTCCGTTCAGTTGTCCATACCACAGACCTTCAAAAAGAAGCGAAAATACCCTGTTACGCACCCAAGGGCAGAAACCATAACTGCACACATTGCACGATTGTTACGAACCGGCGCCGCCATAGCCGCAAGCAGCCTGCTGCAGTTCCTGTTGCGCCCAGGCGCCGGCTGCCATTCTTGGCTGTGCCTCGGGTCGTCCAGTTGGCTGTTCCTTCCACCACGTCTAAGTGTGGAGAGGCGGCTAGTGCGCATGCGTGCGCCGATTTACCTCAGCCAGAGTTTAAGCCCGGTGTTTTGCATAGTGAGCATGCCCAGCCTGTTTGTGTTATGTCTGAGACTAAGTCCTCAGTTCAGGCTACTGAGCATGCTCAAACTGATAGTCTGCTTTCTAAGCCTGTGGCTCAGGCTACTGAGCATTCTCAGGCACTTAGTGCATCAGAGGCTAGGTCCGGTAAGGACCTCACTGAGCATGTCCGTGAGGTGGCAGATCCTGATAGGGCAGAGGGTGTCAGGTGTCCTGATGACGTGGCAACTCCGGACTGGCTCGCAGAGGCCCGCTCCTATGATCTGGCACCTCAGTATTGGTCGTCAGACGATGACTGGTGAAGTGTTTGGGGCGTGGCTGCCATGAGGTCATCAATGACGTGGCGGTTCCGGATAGGTCGCATGTGACGTCACTGATGACATGGCACTCTGCTATTGGACCTTGGTGGTTCCACCCTGGGTTTGAGGCGGACCCAGGTTATAAAAGGGGCTGGAGACAACATGGAGGGGCGCAGTCTTCACTTTTGCTCAGTCAGAGCACACCTCCATGTTAGAGCCTCATTGCGGCATAAGCCTATGTTGGGAAGCGGTAGGTAGGGTTAGGCGAACGGTGCCTGTCACGCCAAGATTCGTGGCTCGGCACATCAGGGTCAGGCACCGTGCTTCCCTCCTGCCATTCCGGTCTTGCTATAGCAGCCCAGTGGCGTTAACTGGGCTGCGGCTGCTGTACTTCCTTTTCGATTGTGCTCCCTACGCACACGGACAACGCACCTGCTGCGCCACCTGTCCGATTGTGCCCCCTACGCACACGGACAATGCACCTGCTGCGCCACCTGTCCGATTGTGCCCCCTACGCACACGGACAATGCACCTGCTGTGCCACCTGTCCGGTTGTGCCCCCCTACGCACACGGACAGCGTACCCCAGGACCCCTGTGGAGTTAACAGGGTGTTCCTTATCCTCCTTGGCTTCCCGGTCAACGCTACTGGTGTACCCATCTGGCCTGATGTGCCCTACACACACGTGGCCAGTCGAGAGGTGGCCAGAAACGCTAATTCGAGAACCGCTCGACCTGACGTGTCCTACACACGTGGCTGACAGGGCGCTTTTGTGGCGGTCTTCCGGTCAACGCTACAGGGTTACCACCCAGCCTGACGTGTTTCCTGCACACGTGGTTGGTGTAGCGCTAGGTGCACCAAAACGCTAATCGGGTTGTCGTCCGGTCTGACGTGTCCCAACACACGTGACCGGTTCCCAGAGTTCCTGGGTTATCTCAGAGCTATCCAGCTCTATAGTCTCCGCCTAACCCTCAGGTGCCAGCAGCTCCTTTGTCATCTGGAGCACGGTGGGCCCCGACTGGCGATTAGGATATATACCCCCTGGTCCTAATCTGCCGGTCCCCCTGTAACAACGATTGATAGCCCTTGAGATTTTGGCGTATCGATTTGTGGGAACAGAGGCTTTCTGTGACCTTTTGGCGGTGTGAGAAAATGAATATATTATACTCCTTGGCATGTTATGCCCTGTTGCTTATGCTACCAATTTTTTTAAAATAAGCTGTTGGGAGCTCTTGGGAGTACCTTGTGATGCTTAGCTACATGATGTCTGAACCTTTACACCCTAGGGGAACTGAATGTATATTAAACGTCTTGGCATGATTTGCCCTGTTGCTTATGGTACCATTTTTTTAAAAAAAAAGCTGTTGGGAGCTGTTGGGAGTAACTTCTGGTGCTGTGCTACATGGTCATTGAACCATTCCCCCCTGGAGAAACTGAATTTTTGGAAACCCTTGGAATAAAGCCTGAGTTCCAGAGTGAAACAACTGCCACTTCCCCTGGGCTGCCTGCTTCCCAAACTGTTGTGCAAGAAGGTGGCGCTGATGCCTCCTTCTCCTAATCTGATGCTGGCCAAACTCAATCATCAACGACATCAGCTTCAGTGTTCCAGCGTTCCGTTCAGTTGTCCATACCACAGACCTTCAAAAAGAAGCGAATATACCCTGTTACGCACCCAAGGGCAGAAACCATAACTGCACACATTGCACGATTGATAGCCCTTGAGATTTTGCCGTATCGGTTTGTGGGAACAGAGGCTTTCTGTGACCTTTTGGCGGTATGCGAAAATGAATATATTAAACTCCTTGGCATGTTATGCCCTGTTGCTTATGCTACCAATTTTTTTTAAAATAAGCTGTTGGGAGCTCTTGGGAGTACCTTGTGATGCTTAGCTACATGATGTCTGAACCTTTAAACCCTAGGGGAACTGAATGTATATTAAACTTCTTGGCATGTTATGCCCTGTTGCTTATGGTACCATTGTTTTTTTAAAAAAAAAGCTGTTGGGAGCTGTTGGGAGTAACTTCTGATGCTGTGCTACATGGTCATTGAACCATTCCCCCCTGGAGAAACTGAATTTTTTTAAATCCTCGGTGTTAGCTAGTGGAATAAAGCCTGAGTTCCAGAGTGAAACAACTGCCACTTCCATGGTGCTGCATGCTTCACAAACTGCGGTCTAGGAAGCAGGCAATGATGCTTCCTGCTCCCAACCTGCTTCTGGTTAGATGCAATCATCATCAACGACATCAGCTTCGATGTCCCAGCGTGGCATTCATTTGACCATAAAATATACATTTCTGAATCATTTGAATAGAATTTGAAAAGGGGTCCGGTGGTGTTGGAGGTGGTGGTGTTGGTGGAGGAGGAGGAGGAGGGCAAGGCCAACACCCCAATGGCCACATTGGCAATAGCACTGTAAAGTGTTATGGAGTACGTATTCCAACTTTCACACTAATGATATAGGGGACGCAGAAAACTACAAATGACT
This sequence comes from Anomaloglossus baeobatrachus, assembly GCF_048569485.1. Taxonomy (NCBI): domain Eukaryota; kingdom Metazoa; phylum Chordata; class Amphibia; order Anura; family Aromobatidae; genus Anomaloglossus; species Anomaloglossus baeobatrachus. Next base: position 386,296,386 of record NC_134358.1, read on the forward strand.
GCCATCCCTCCCCAATGTATGTTACAGGGTCCACCTGAGAGCCCTAAGAAGTCTGAGATTTGAGGACAGCCAGTGGCCCTTTCTACATTTGAATAGAGGGCCACTGGAGTTGGTAGTGCTGGTGGAGGAGTAGGAGGAAAGCAAGGTCAACATCCCAATGGGCACATTGTAGCTGACCTTTTAAAGTGCTGTCAAATTTGTCCCAAAAAAAGGAGGTGTGAGACAGACACAAATATAATGTATAAGTTACAGCCCTTTTTAATTGAAAAAGAAGGAAAAATGTAAAAAACGAAAACGTGTGAACATATGCTAAAGTGGGTTTTTTTGAGTTTGGGGCTTGATTTGACGTTTTATTACAGTTATTAGGCACTAGAAATTGTTCCTTAGCAATTTACCCTGTTTAACTTTGGTTTGAGAGCTGTTCTGGCGACTACGTAAACGCCACGTGCTGCTCTGAGCACGTTATTGAGAGACAGCAGAAATGCAGTGAGGCACCTTCTACAAGATGTGCCCATACTGTTTCAGCCTTTTCCCATCCATTTCAGCCTTTTCCTCAGTCACCACAGGTCACCGACAGGTTCAACGTAAAATTATTCTGGTTTCCCATAGACGTACATTGGGGGGTCGAATATTCGCGAATACTCAAATAGCGGCGAGGTATTCGTTGGATATCCATCAAAGCGAATAATAGGGTATTCGATGATCCCTACACCTATGTTTTCTTTGAAAGAGTCACTGTCAGGCTCCAATGGTGATCGCATATTTCTTAAGCCTGCTTTACACGTTGCAATTTCGCATACGATTTCGTATGCGATTTGCAACGCCCTCATCGTTTGTGTGGCACATTCAATTTGTTGAACATGCCGCACATACGAGTAACCCCCCCGTCACACGTACTTATCCGTCCATACGACCTCGATGTGGGCGGCGAACGTCCACTTCCTGGAGTGGGAGGGATGTTCGGTGTCACATCGACGTCACGCGGCAGCCGGCCAATAGAAGCGGAGGGGTGGAGCTGAGTGGGATGTAAACATCCCGCCCACCTCCTTCCTTCCGCATTGTGGGCCGGGAGCCGCAGGACACTGGTAAGATCTAGGACCCTATATAACAAGAAAAAACAGCATAAAAACAACCTCCACTCAAAAATATTATGTATTGCAAAGTGTGCACAGTACCAACATTCCAAGCTGTACTATTGAAAAAATGAGATTTTTGGCAAAAAATTGCAATTTTTCGAGCCACCCCGCCAACGTCACGGCAAATCTCCTGGGGCAGTCCTAACACTAAAATATTTTTATTTAAAGTGTGCCATGTGGCCTCACATATGCAAAATTAGGACTGCACAGCACGTACCTTGTGCTTTTCAGTCACCGTCTCCATGACTGATTCATGGTTGTGGGCGGGACAGGCCCGAGCACATGCTGCTTAGAATAAATAGCCAGTGGACGGGGTTGGATGGCCAGTGTGAACAGCCACCAACCGCCAAAAATCAGGACAGATGGAAAAATAAACATGAGGTGCACTGCAAGATGAGAATCAACTAGGACCCTATATAACAAGAAAAAACAGCATAAAAACAACCTCCACTCAAAAATATTATGTATTGCAAAGTGTGCACAGTACCAACATTCCAAGCTGTACTATTGAAAAAATGAGATTTTTGGCAAAAAATTGCAATTTTTCGAGCCACCCCGCCAACGTCACGGCAAATCTCCTGGGGCAGTCCTAACACTAAAATATTTTTATTTAAAGTGTGCCATGTGGCCTCACATATGCAAAATTAGGACTGCACAGCACGTACCTTGTGCTTTTCAGTCACCGTCTCCATGACTGATTCATGGTTGTGGGCGGGACAGGCCCGAGCACATGCTGCTTAGAATAAATAGCCAGTGGACGGGGTTGGATGGCCAGTGTGAACAGCCACCAACCGCCAAAAATCAGGACAGATGGAAAAATAAACATGAGGTGCACTGCAAGATGAGAATCAACTAGGACCCTATATAACAAGAAAAAACAGCATAAAAACAACCTCCACTCAAAAATATTATGTATTGCAAAGTGTGCACAGTACCAACATTCCAAGCTGTACTATTGAAAAAATGAGATTTTTGGCAAAAAATTGCAATTTTTCGAGCCACCCCGCCAACGTCACGGCAAATCTCCTGGGGCAGTCCTAACACTAAAATATTTTTATTTAAAGTGTGCCATGTGGCCTCACATATGCAAAATTAGGACTGCACAGCACATACCTTGTGCTTTTCAGTCACCGTCTCCATGACTGATTCATGGTTGTGGGCGGGACAGGCCCGAGCACATGCTGCTTAGAATAAATAGCCAGTGGACGGGGTTGGATGGCCAGTGTGAACAGCCACCAACCGCCAAAAATCGGGACAGATGGAAAAATAAACATGAGGTGCACTGCAAGATGAGAATCAACTAGGACCCTATATAACAAGAAAAAACAGCATAAAAACAACCTCCACTCAAAAATATTATGTATTGCAAAGTGTGCACAGTACCAACATTCCAAGCTGTACTATTGAAAAAATGAGATTTTTGGCAAAAAATTGCAATTTTTCGAGCCACCCCGCCAACGTCACGGCAAATCTCCTGGGGCAGTCCTAACACTAAAATATTTTTATTTAAAGTGTGCCATGTGGCCTCACATATGCAAAATTAGGACTGCACAGCACGTACCTTGTGCTTTTCAGTCACCGTCTCCATGACTGATTCATGGTTGTGGGCGGGACAGGCCCGAGCACATGCTGCTTAGAATAAATAGCCAGTGGACGGGGTTGGATGGCCAGTGTGAACAGCCACCAACCGCCAAAAATCAGGACAGATGGAAAAATAAACATGAGGTGCACTGCAAGATGAGAATCAACTAGGACCCTATATAACAAGAAAAAACAGCATAAAAACAACCTCCACTCAAAAATATTATGTATTGCAAAGTGTGCACAGTACCAACATTCCAAGCTGTACTATTGAAAAAATGAGATTTTTGGCAAAAAATTGCAATTTTTCGAGCCACCCCGCCAACGTCACGGCAAATCTCCTGGGGCAGTCCTAACACTAAAATATTTTTATTTAAAGTGTGCCATGTGGCCTCACATATGCAAAATTAGGACTGCACAGCACGTACCTTGTGCTTTTCAGTCACCGTCTCCATGACTGATTCATGGTTGTGGGCGGGACAGGCCCGAGCACATGCTGCTTAGAATAAATAGCCAGTGGACGGGGTTGGATGGCCAGTGTGAACAGCCACCAACCGCCAAAAATCAGGACAGATGGAAAAATAAACATGAGGTGCACTGCAAGATGAGAATCAACTAGGACCCTATATAACAAGAAAAAACAGCATAAAAACAACCTCCACTCAAAAATATTATGTATTGCAAAGTGTGCACAGTACCAACATTCCAAGCTGTACTATTGAAAAAATGAGATTTTTGGCAAAAAATTGCAATTTTTCGAGCCACCCCGCCAACGTCACGGCAAATCTCCTGGGGCAGTCCTAACACTAAAATATTTTTATTTAAAGTGTGCCATGTGGCCTCACATATGCAAAATTAGGACTGCACAGCACGTACCTTGTGCTTTTCAGTCACCGTCTCCATGACTGATTCATGGTTGTGGGCGGGACAGGCCCGAGCACATGCTGCTTAGAATAAATAGCCAGTGGACGGGGTTGGATGGCCAGTGTGAACAGCCACCAACCGCCAAAAATCAGGACAGATGGAAAAATAAACATGAGGTGCACTGCAAGATGAGAATCAACTAGGACCCTATATAACAAGAAAAAACAGCATAAAAACAACCTCCACTCAAAAATATTATGTATTGCAAAGTGTGCACAGTACCAACATTCCAAGCTGTACTATTGAAAAAATGAGATTTTTGGCAAAAAATTGCAATTTTTCGAGCCACCCCGCCAACGTCACGGCAAATCTCCTGGGGCAGTCCTAACACTAAAATATTTTTATTTAAAGTGTGCCATGTGGCCTCACATATGCAAAATTAGGACTGCACAGCACGTACCTTGTGCTTTTCAGTCACCGTCTCCATGACTGATTCATGGTTGTGGGCGGGACAGGCCCGAGCACATGCTGCTTAGAATAAATAGCCAGTGGACGGGGTTGGATGGCCAGTGTGAACAGCCACCAACCGCCAAAAATCAGGACAGATGGAAAAATAAACATGAGGTGCACTGCAAGATGAGAATCAACTAGGACCCTATATAACAAGAAAAAACAGCATAAAAACAACCTCCACTCAAAAATATTATGTATTGCAAAGTGTGCACAGTACCAACATTCCAAGCTGTACTATTGAAAAAATGAGATTTTTGGCAAAAAATTGCAATTTTTCGAGCCACCCCGCCAACGTCACGGCAAATCTCCTGGGGCAGTCCTAACACTAAAATATTTTTATTTAAAGTGTGCCATGTGGCCTCACATATGCAAAATTAGGACTGCACAGCACGTACCTTGTGCTTTTCAGTCACCGTCTCCATGACTGATTCATGGTTGTGGGCGGGACAGGCCCGAGCACATGCTGCTTAGAATAAATAGCCAGTGGACGGGGTTGGATGGCCAGTGTGAACAGCCACCAACCGCCAAAAATCAGGACAGATGGAAAAATAAACATGAGGTGCACTGCAAGATGAGAATCAACTAGGACCCTATATAACAAGAAAAAACAGCATAAAAACAACCTCCACTCAAAAATATTATGTATTGCAAAGTGTGCACAGTACCAACATTCCAAGCTGTACTATTGAAAAAATGAGATTTTTGGCAAAAAATTGCAATTTTTCGAGCCACCCCGCCAACGTCACGGCAAATCTCCTGGGGCAGTCCTAACACTAAAATATTTTTATTTAAAGTGTGCCATGTGGCCTCACATATGCAAAATTAGGACTGCACAGCACGTACCTTGTGCTTTTCAGTCACCGTCTCCATGACTGATTCATGGTTGTGGGCGGGACAGGCCCGAGCACATGCTGCTTAGAATAAATAGCCAGTGGACGGGGTTGGATGGCCAGTGTGAACAGCCACCAACCGCCAAAAATCAGGACAGATGGAAAAATAAACATGAGGTGCACTGCAAGATGAGAATCAACTAGGACCCTATATAACAAGAAAAAACAGCATAAAAACAACCTCCACTCAAAAATATTATGTATTGCAAAGTGTGCACAGTACCAACATTCCAAGCTGTACTATTGAAAAAATGAGATTTTTGGCAAAAAATTGCAATTTTTCGAGCCACCCCGCCAACGTCACGGCAAATCTCCTGGGGCAGTCCTAACACTAAAATATTTTTATTTAAAGTGTGCCATGTGGCCTCACATATGCAAAATTAGGACTGCACAGCACGTACCTTGTGCTTTTCAGTCACCGTCTCCATGACTGATTCATGGTTGTGGGCGGGACAGGCCCGAGCACATGCTGCTTAGAATAAATAGCCAGTGGACGGGGTTGGATGGCCAGTGTGAACAGCCACCAACCGCCAAAAATCAGGACAGATGGAAAAATAAACATGAGGTGCACTGCAAGATGAGAATCAACTAGGACCCTATATAACAAGAAAAAACAGCATAAAAACAACCTCCACTCAAAAATATTATGTATTGCAAAGTGTGCACAGTACCAACATTCCAAGCTGTACTATTGAAAAACTATTTGCCAAAAATCTCATTTTTTCAATAGTACAGCTTGGAATGTTGGTACTGTGCACTGGTAAGATCTGTTCATCATTCCCGGGGTGTCACACACTACAATGTGTGCTACCCCGGGTACGATGAACAATCTGACGTGCAATTCTAGAGACAGGTATGATGTGTATGCGATGAGCGTTTTAACGTTCAATCGCAATCGCACGTACCTGTCACACACTGCAATGAAACTTACAATGCCGGATGTCCGTCACTTACGACGTGACCCCTCCGACACATTGTAAGATATATTGCAGCGTGTAAAGCAGGCTTTAGAGAATAAAAGAATCACCAGTTCAAAATCAGACATGCCAGATTCCTATTTCCATGACATGACTATACACATGAGACATTAAGCCAAACCTGATGTTATCGGAACTACATTTCATTGATGAGATCATGAACTCACAGTTTTACTGCTCTATATTTTAAGATAGATCACAGATTTACTACTCTATATTGAAAGATCACAGATTTACTGCTCTACATTGAAAGACGCTATATTGAAAGATGCTATTGTCATAATGAGTATGGGATAGGGGGAAACAAGGGCTCCTATGTTTTCCCTCAAGTTAAGGGGTCCTATGCTATCCCTAACCTCAAAGATACTCCCGATGGTGGAGAGGCCTGAGTAACTGTTACGGTTGCTGTGGCACTGGAGACTATGTTCGGATTTCTTGCTACTGCACATGTGCGAGCACTGGAGACTATGTTTGGATTTCTTGCTACTGCACATGTGCAAGCGCTGGAGACTAAGTCCTATCTTGGAGCCATTGCACATGCGCGGGTGACATCATCGCTGACACGAGGTCACATGTCTCTGACACCTTCTAAGCTGATTGGCCGCTGGTCATGTGCTTGTGACATGTGGTCACATGTCTCTGACACCTTCTATGCCGATTGGTCGCTGGTCATGTGCTTGTGACGCTTTGCTCGATGATAGGCCAGCGTGACGTCATTCCTGTCATTCTGGCAGCGGATTGGCTCTGGTTTCCTCCATCTTGGATGAGGCACAGAGTCTATATAAGACCCTGATGCACGCCGCCCGGCGCTCAGTCCTCTTGGTTCATGCATGAGAGTAGATGCTCTGTGCACGTCCCTCTAGGCATCTCTCTGTCTATGTTAGGTGAGCGCTACCGGCAGGGTAGCGTTCTTATACCTTACAGCTTCGGCTGCGGTCCGTATCCTTACCTCTTAGTGGAGCGGACATAGGCAGGTGCCTGAGGCACATGGTCCGGCTGGGCCTTGTGATTCTACTCGTAGGTGGACGTTGCCACTAGGGTAACGTTCCTTATACTGCGTCTGGTAGTTGTTCGTATCCTCGCACACTAGGGGAGCGAACATAGGTAGGAGCTTTGTGTGGCTTATGCTACTGTCCGTCTCTTTTCCACCACTAGTGGAGCGGACCTAGGCAGGTGCCATATCTAGTGGTTCGTATCCTCGCACACTAGTGGAGCGAATGCAGGTAGGAGCTTTGTGCAGCTTACGCTGCTGTCCGTCTCCTGGCACCGCTAGAGTAACAGACCTAGGTAGGTGCCATTTCACACTCACTGCTTTTGTCTCTGTGACCATTAACAGAGACCATACCACACACCCTCCAAGTAACGGAGGAATTGCTTTATTTTCTAATTATATTCCTCTGTGAGTTTAACAGAGGTATTGCACTCTGCACTTGTGCTATTACTATTTACAGTGGCACACTTATATACCCCTTATCCTCTGCCATAGTCTGCAGCAGAGTCTTTGCACGGTGGACCCTGACTGTCTGATATTCCTTTGGGTTTTATTATCAGACAGCCCCCCGTAACAGTATCCTTCCTGGCCCTGCTCCTAACCAGTCCTGACCTGATTCCTCCTCCCTCTACCCCCAGAGAGTAATGGGACAGGAGTTTGATGAAACCCGCAGATAAAGACAGACAAGGGAAAACGCACAACTCTGTCACACACACCACACACACACACACACACACACACACACACAAAGATTAAGACAAAAATAAATTCTAGAGGAAAAACAAGAGCAAGAAGGAAGCTACAAAACAACAGGGATAAACTTCACATCCACACAAAGGAAAAATCACAAGTTTTACCAGAACGTTTGGGACTCCACCTCTCAGAGACCCACAAAGACAAACTATAGCTGGCATGGGTGGGAGAATTCAACCATCATAGATAGGAGGGGAGCAGATGTGATCGGCCTCCCCACATCATGTGATCAAAAGGGCAAGCAGACCAACTGAGATTAACTCTTGCTAGAAAGACTATGAATCCGCACACAGAAGGTCGACACCTGAGTCTGCCTGTATTGATCCAATACAGCAGATAAGTCATCTGGTGGAGTGCCAGAATCTGCTATCTGAACAGAGCTTGACCCAGTCATGACAGTCGGCAAAGTTTGTGCAGAACTCCATGTGACAGTTACCATTACTCCTTGCCCTTCGTAGTCATGCACTTCTCCATCATGACAATGATCCAATCAGGGCCAGACTGGCCATCTGGAAATTTTGGTAAATGCCAGAAGTGCCGGTCCTTGTAGTGTGCTGCTCAATCTACAGTCACCGTCACTCTCCTGAGAAGTGTGCATGCCGGGCAGCATTAGTTTGCCTTGCGCAAACGATCACACTGCACAGCTGAAACCAATAGGAATAGCAGCATCCGAGTGTGCTGTAATTTGCTTCCCCGGCCCTGCTATGCAGTGCGATTGTGTGCGCAAGGCAAACTAATGCTACTTGGCGTGCATGCTGCTGAGAATGGCAGTGACCACTGCCCCCTCCTTCCTAATCAAATGTATTTACATCTTTCAGACATAAATACATTTAAACAGTGTAGCACCAGTACTTTTGTCCTGACATGCAGTAGCTTGGTGAGATCAGCACCTTACTGACATCATCACACTGCTGCTGATGCCACAGAGACAGGTGGGGCAGCGGGAAGCGCTCTATTGAGTAGCAAAAGATTAAATGTTTAATCAATGTTGTTAGTGGGGAAGGGGGTTCAGGCACATAATGGAGAATATTTGTGAAAGGGACACAGCTTTGCAAGAAGCAGTGGGGGGGAGTACTTTATTCAGCGAGGCAGTGTGTGTGTGGGGGAGATATTTTACAAAAGGGCAGTGTGAGAGGGAATATTTTGGAGAGTGGCAATATAGGGGGGTATTTTGCAGAGGGGCAGTGTGAGGGGATATTATGGAGAGAGGCAGTGTAGTGGTGATGTTATGGAGAGAGGCAGTGTGTGGGGTATATTATAAAGAGTGGCAGTATGGCGGGACATTATGGAGAGAAGCTGTGTGTGGGGACATTATGTAGAAGGACATTATAGAGAGAGGCAGTATGAGGGATATTATGTAAAGAAGCAGCATGGGGGAATATTATGAAGAAGGGCAATGTGGGTGAATATTATGGAGGGGGGCAGCATGGGGGTATGTTATAATTTAGTATCTCCTAAATCTTATAAAGCCCAATAAATCTTGGCTTAAATTTAGAAGCAACTCTCATAGGAATATTTTTGTAGGATAATCAAACCATGTCCCCCACTTTAAACCGGGGACCCCACTTAAAACTGGAGGGTGTGGATGCAACAACCCTGCGGGCATGTCCTATGCGAGATGTGGCCACCAGAAGGACCTCTCTTTGAGCTCCTGTTTCCTCCTGGCCCTGAAGTATCCTCCTAGCTTGAACGTATTGGCCCAAGCTAACACCTCAACTTGACTCTCAGGAAAACCGCAGGGGCATTACAAAGTCCGGAGGGCATGACGAGATACTCGTTGTGACTGTCCCTGGTGTTAAAGGCGTTCTTCCACTCGTCAACCCTTTGGATACAGAGATTGTAAGCCCCTCGTAAATCCAACTTCGTGAAGACCTTAGCTCACTGCAATCTGTTGAAAAACTCCAAGATTAAGGGGAGAGGATTCTTGTTCTTGATAGTTATCGCATTCAATCCCCTATAATCTATACATGGCCGGAGGTCGCCTTCCTTCTTCTGAACGAAGAAGAATCCCACTCCAGCCGGGGATGTAAATTTTTGAATGAACCCCTGCTTCAGATTATTCTGATGTACTCGGACATGGCCTTAGTCTCGAGTACAGACAGGTGACAGACCCTCCCCTGGGGAGGCTCATACACCGCTATAAGGTCTATCGGGCAGTCATAGGGGCGATGAGGAGGTAATGTCTCTGCTGACCTCTTGGAAAAAATGTCCGCAAATGGATGGTAATGCTGCGGAAGTATGGACAAGTCCAAGGGTTCAACAGAAAAGACCCCCTCCTACAGTTTTCGGTAAACAGGTTCCCAGGCAGGTGGCACTTTAACTGAAGATTTTCCCTGTACCCCAATCAAAATGAGGGGAATGCTGCCTTAACCACGGAAGTCCCAAAAGGACCTTATCCAACCCATCCGTCATGACCAAAGAGGAGATGGTCTCCCAATGACCAGATGGCATGATAAAGGTCACTGGGATGGTTCTGTGAGAGATCACCTCGGGTAGGATAGAACCATTAACTATCCGGATGGGTTTTGGCAGCATTACCAGTGGAACCGCGTGCAAACGGGCGAAGGTGGAGGAGATGAAACTCCCATCTGCACCGGAGTCCACACATGCCTTCACGGGAATGGAGACATCACCATAGGCCAAGGTGCCGGAATAGGTCAGCTTAGAGGGAGATGTGGTCATGTCTAGAGTCACCCATCTAACGGAAACTAGACTTGACCGTTTCCCGACCCATTAGGGCACCAATTGCGAAGTGACCTGCCTGTTTACATGAAAAACAAACTGGGCTGGCTACAGAAGAACATGGCCTAGCTCCTTTTGGCCCAATCTCTATGGGCACAGAACGTGATTCGGGGTTCAAGGTCGATGCCAGGGGGCTGGAGAAGGTGGGAGCCAGATGCACACGAGGTAAACTCTGTGCACGCTCCAACTTATGCTTGGAGTGGCACTGATCAATTCTCGTGGCTATGGAAATCGAGGCCTCCAGGGTAGGTGTAGGTGTATCTTCCTGGTGGCCAAGGCGTCCTTGACATGCCCCACAAGACCTCTCCAGAACACTGGTAACAACACCTTGAGTTCGGAAGCGAGTGAACGGAACTCGATCATGCAGGTGTTGATCGATGAGCAACCCTGAGCCAGATGCAGAAGGCATAAGGCAGTGTCATGAACCATTTGGGGGCCCAAGAACACACCCCTCAGAGCCTTCAGGAAGTCTGAAGTCTGGTTTGTCACTGGGTCTCCACATCCCAGTGCAGCGTAGCCCATTCCAGTGCTCTATCAGCTAGGAACGAGATGATGAAAGCCACTTTGGCTCTCTCAGTGGGGTACTGAGAGGTCAAGAGCTCCAAGTGAATCGAGCACTGGTTGATAAAGCCTTGACATGCCTTACTGTCCCCAGAAAACTTGTTGTGGAGAGAAAGGCATGGATTGGGCTGCGCCACAGGAGACACCTGTGCCACAGTGTGGCCAACTGCCTGAGTAGCAGCCTGCTTGACAGGGAAGCAACATCCACAACTGGAGATAACTGTTCGACTGCTGTAAGCTGAGCCTCCAGTTGCTTGATGTACCTCTGTAGCTGTTGTACATCCGCCATGTCCACAGGACCTTTGGTGTGTGCATACTGTTACAAGGGAGGACCATTGGAGCCAAAACTATTAACAGTTCGACGTCTCCCGAGGTCCTCTGGGCAGATGGTAATGCCATAAATGGACAGGCGGCCAGAAGGTATAGCTTCAGAGAAAACAGAAAATAAAAAACATAATTGGCAGTGTTAGCTGCATACACACTGAGTATGGGAACTCTCCTGTTAAACAAAACTCACTAGTATAGGGTATTCAAAAAATATATACATAAACCCCCTTAAAACTTAACATTTAATATTGATGTTTAAAAATATATATAATAATACCACACTATGTGATCAAAGTGAAATAGTGCACAGGAGAAAGAGGGAAAATATCCCTACAATATCCACTCCCTCCTGTGCTCTACCTAACCGTGGAGGTTGGCACCCTAAAGATAAGTAGTGGCGCCCCCGCTCCTCGACGGCTGTCCCTATTGATAACCCTATGAGCCCCTAGCCAAAGGATAAAGTGCAGTGCAAGCTATTAAAGTGCAGTGCCAACATACATATAAAGTGATACTTGTGCAAAAACTGGAGCTCATAAACAAGCCTCAATTGATAAGAGGCTATAATCCTATCTCAAACGAGACCCTCGATAATAGCAGGGACAACTGGACTTAACTTAAATGCCTCAACGCGTTTCACCATCTCATGGTTCATCAGGAGGCCGATGTCCATATGCTGTGGTATGATAGATCTGTGGCAGAAACTGTGCTGCCAGATTCACATGATGCTCCGTCGAGGAGTGGGGGCGCCACTACGTATCTTTAGGGTGCCAACCTCCACGGTTAGGTAGAGCACAGGAGGGAGCGGATATTGTAGGGATATTTTCCCTCTTTCTCCTGTGCACTATTTCACTTTGATCACATAGTGTGGTATTATTATATATATTTTTAAACATCAATATTAAATGTTAAGTTTTAAGGGGGTTTATGAACTCTCCTGTTAGCAGCACAGGGAGTCCTGAGGGTGACTGTCCATGCATGTAGAGCGCACAACAGGACAGTAGACACATCTCAGTAAATAGCACTGAGCTGCTGAACTGCCACAGAAGGACTGGAACGGTGGAGGGAAAGCGGGGGGACTAGCCCTACAATCCCTCACCACATTATCTTCGTGTTACGGGCACCGAACACCTAACCCTGCCTACCACTTCCAGTATAACACACAGCACTGTCTCACACACTACAGAGCTGTAATGGCACTTGTGGCTGCAATATGGTTACACTGCTCTGCTAGCTCTAGAACCAAAATGACACACGCACAGCCATCTTTTAAAGACTAAGCTCTACCCCAAGCCAAGCACCAGATGGAAATGGTGCCTGCAGCGGCCACTTAGGGACCACCACATCACAATGACAGGAGTGGTTTGAGGCTCGGGAGAACCCCGAATCATAGCACATAGCTCTCTTCTTTCTTCCAAGCGACCGCCATTGCCAGAATTCTACGAAACATAAGGACTGGATCTGCTCGCACCCATTCTGACAGGACTCTTCCCAGGGGTGTCCTAAAAGTCACAGAATGAACTGCTCCTTGAGTATCCTGTCTGTGAGGGCCATACTACTGATTCCATCCACCTCCTTCGTCTGCATCTCAGCTAGTACCTATTGCAATGTGGTCGCATATGTCGCGGGCGGGGAGGAGGGTGTCAGCACTGAGCTCACCCCTCCGCTCGGGTCCGGCTGCTGCTGCTCAGTGGTGGCTCGAGCGGTGGGCCGGATCTCGGGGGTTCTCGAGCGGCACTCCTCGCCCGTGAGTGAAAGGGGATTGGGTTTTGGGATATAGTCTATTGTCCGTGACGCCACCCACAGTTGTGGTGATCTGTTTGCACCACCGCTGCTTGGTGTGGGGATCCCGGGAGTGATGGTGTGAAGCAGCAAGTTGTTGTGTTGCCCCTCCGTGGGTAGGGGTTGGTGATCCCGGGGCCCAGTGTTGAGGTGGGTAGATGCAGGGCTTGGTGGGCGCAGGGACGCGGGGGAAGCGCTGTGCCTTGCGGCACTGTGGTACTCACTCAGCCTGAGACGTTGACACAGTTCTCGGTAAAACACACGGCTGGAAAAACGGTTCCCACGGACGGCTGCACTTGCTTTCCCCAGTAGGTGACGGTCATGTCCCTTTTCCTGCACCTAATGTTGTTGATGGTCTCGATGGGTTCCCACCGGTAACCCGCTCCCCGGCTTCAAGCTGGACCGGAGGAGCTCTACTCTTTGCCCGCAGGCGCTGGCCCTTAGAAACTGGTGCCCTGGCGGTGGCGGTGTCTCTACTGTAATGGTTGGGCTGTTGCCTTCAATCGGGACTTGGTTGTTGGGAGACAGACGTCCCCTTCACTGACGGATTTGGCAAATTATGGCGACTCCTAGCCTTGCCGGGGTCCGAGAGACCCCTGCCCTGGTGCTGACTGTCCTTTGTACACTGCTCCAGACCGCCGGGCCACCACCCGTCCGCGGTCCTTCCAGGAACTTCCAAACGGTCACCCCTCCGGACAATCACCGCCGTTGCTGACCTTGCTGACTCTGTCCTGCACACAGCTGGACTAACTTCAAGCTTTTCTACTCTCACTTTTACTCTTTTCTTCTTTGCTCCACTACTACTTCACTTTCGCTTCACTTAGCTCCTCTACCACTTCCCTCACTGTTCTCTAACTTTTCTTAACTGCCGGTTTCTCCCGCCTCCAGGGCTGTGTACTCCTCGGTGGGCGGAGCCAACCGCCTGGCCCACCCCCTGGTGTGAACATCAGCCCCTGGAGGAAGTCAAAAAGGATTTTTGTTAGCTGTGATGTTCCTAACTGGGGTGTAGGGTGTGGTGGTGTAATGACCTGTGACCCCTGGCTTGCCCAGGGCGTCACATTCCCCCTTAGCAAAATGCAGACCGTCCGCGGGCTGCCCGTCCAACACCGGTTTTATTTTTCTGAAAAATATATAACATTATAAATGGTAACATATTTACATTTTTATTAATTCTTCCCATAACGGGAGGCACTTTTACTTAAACGTTGCCAAACGGTTCACGGTTACGGTTTCCGCTCTCTCCCACCCAAGCAACCTGGCCCTGATGCTGCCCCTAAAACCCAGGCAGCACCCCTTGTCCCCAAGTCCAGAACACGTTACCCGAGCGGGATCTGTCCTTCCCCTCCAGAGGGTAGCCACCGATTCCTGTGGTGGCTGGGCCCCAGCCTGCTCTGCTGAGGGCCCTCCCTCCAACCTGCCTCTCCGGAGGCGGCATTGCGGAAACGGTAACGGTAAACAACTTATTTACAAGCCACTAACGTTTGTGGTTGCCTTGCAAGTTCTCGGGCTTGTCCATGAGCAGTTCCTCATGCAAAACAACTTAAACAGTCCCCACGGGGACAACGGTGCCGGCTCCGGCCGGTTCAATCACTGGTAGACAATCAGGTAACTCCATCAGTTGATCACTTTCATTTTTAAACTTTCAAACAAAAACACAACTTCAGACAAACATGGTCCCAACGGGGACTGCTGCAGCGGGCATCCGCTGCCCTACTCCGGACTTTCAGCTTCATCCGAGGGAGGGGGTGCAGGACTCACTCTGCTCTCCTGGCTGCCCCGCAGTTTTACATCCAGGGCAAACCACCCCCTCTCTCCACAGTGCCGGGTATACTGGACAATGTCTCCCGGCATTAGGTTGCGGCCGGGATGATCTTCAGGCAGGTGGGCATTTACATCCCGCCGGGCTACAAACACTTCGGCCTCCAGGCCCGGTTCATAAATAAACCCATAGCCCCGGCGGACATCAAACCGCCTCACCTGCCCCTCGTACAGTGGGCCCCGGACACGGAACGTGGCCTGGCGGAGATTCTCCTTCTCCCTTATCGCTCGGGCCACCAGCTCGGCCTTCTTCCTCTCCCGTTCACCGATCTCTAGGCCCAACGGTACCGGCTCCCTATCCCAATATGGAGCTGCTGCGAGCTCCGGCGCACGGGTCGGGCCCCGCGGGACATTCTGGACGTTGCCCACTGTCAGGAATCTGTGCGGCGGGTCCCGCGGTGTCTTGGCCTTGGGCGCTGCCTTACAGCAACAACCCGGCGCTACCTCAGCTGAGGTGTGGGGGATGGGCATAGGGGCTTTCCACTGCTGGGCCTTCGGCTCGGAGCGGGTCATCAGCTCCGGCTCGGGGGACTTTTCAGGGGATGCGTCCGGTTCAGCTTTTGGGACTTTCCAGGGCAACACCTCCGGTCGACTACGGGCTCCGGCTACAGGTCGGCCCGCCTGGGTGGGGACGCTGGGTATTGCTACCGGTTGCAGTGGTAGCAGGCCTAGTGGCGGGGTCACAGCCTCCGAGACGGGTGGCGAGGGAGGCAACGGGGGGAGAGGGCTTGGACCGGGTCCCGCAGCCACGATGATGGCCCTTCCAGGGCATCGGGGCGTGGGTCACTCACCCTCCCTTCCTCCGCTCCCTCCTCGCGTCTCCGCACGGCCGCTATAACGTCCGCCATGTCGGCCTCCCACTCCTCCATGAGGAGCTGCATCTTGACCTGCAGCCTTAGGTAGAGCTGCGCGGTCCGGATTTCCACCCACGCCGCGGTTCCTGGCGCGGGGGCTACGGTGTCGCGGGACGGCATCCACATGTTGCTGGCGGCTTTTCCCAGGAACAAGATGTCTGCAGAGTCCTGGCGTCCCTGCTTTTATAGCTGCGTTCACATGCAGCCAGCCACCATCGCATCCCCCTTAGCTCTTTCCGGCCCCTCCTCTCTCGGGGCGGAGTTTTGGCCTTCGCGCCTCCACTACTCGAGAAGACGCTCGAGCGGGAACTTTTCGCGCCAAAGATGGCGACTTCCGAAATTTTTCAGCCGGATACCTCCGGCGGTAACAAGGCGCACCTCTACCAGATGGCAGAGCGGTAAGATCCTGTTCGTGACGCCAAGTTGTCGCGGGCGGGGAGGAGGGTGTCAGCACTGCGCTCACCCCTCCGCTCGGGTCCGGCTGCTGCTGCTCAGTGGTGGCTCGAGCGGTGGGCCGGATCCCGGGGGTTCTCGAGCAGCACTCCTCGCCCGTGAGTGAAAGGGGATTGGGTTTTGGGATATAGTCTATTGTCCATGACGCCACCCACGGTTGTGGTGATCTGTTAGCACCACCGATCCCGGGAGTGATGGTGTGAAGCAGCAAGTTGTTGTGTTGCCCCTCCGTGGGTAGGGGTTGGTGATCCCGGAGCCCAGTGTTGAGGTGGGTAGATGCAGGGCTTGGTGGGCGCAGGGACGCGGGGGCAGCGCTGTGCCTTGCGGCACTGTGGTACTCACTCAGCCTGAGACGTTGACACAGTTCTCGGTAAAACACACGGCTGGAAAGACGGTTCCCACGGACGGCTGCACTTGCTTTCCCCAGTAGGTGACGGTGATGTCCCTTTTCCTGCACCTAATGTTGTTGATGGTCTCAATGGGTTCACACCGGTAACCCGCTCCCCAGCTTCAAGCTGGACCGGAGGAGCTCTACTCTTTGCCCGCAGGCGCTGGCCCTTAGAAACTGGTGCCCTGGCGGTGGCGATGTCTCCTCTGTAATGGTTGGGCTGTTGCCTTCAATCGGGACTTGGTTGTTGGGAGACAGACGTTCCCTTCACTGACGGATTTGGCAAATTATGGCGACTCCTAGCCTTGCCGGGGTCCGAGAGGCCCCTGCCCTGGTGCTGACTGTCCTTTGTACACTGCTCCAGACCGCCGGGCCACCACCCGTCCGCGGTCCTTCCAGGAACTTCCAAACGGTCACCCCTCCGGACAATCACCGCCGTTGCTGACCTTGCTGACTCTGTCCTGCACACAGCTGGACTAACGTCAAGCTTTTCTACTCTCACTTTTACTCTTTTCTTCTTTGCTCCACTACTACTTCACTTTCGCTTCACTTAGCTCCTCTACCACTTCCCTCACTGTTCTCTAACTTTTCTTACCTGCCGGTTTCTCCCGCCTCCAGGGCTGTGTACTCCTCGGTGGGCGGTGCCAACCACCTGGCCCACCCCCTGGTGTGAACATCAGCCCCTGGAGGAAGGCAACAAGGATTTTTGTTAGCTATGATGTTCCTAACTGGGGTGTAGGGTGTGGTGGTGTAATGACCTGTGAACCCTGGCTTGCCCAGGGCGTCAGACATACACTCCTCCCTCTTCCTGCTGCAGCCTAGAGAAAAACTTGGCTCGGAGGTGTCCCATACTGGCAGTCTCTCCTTATATTTTTTCTGAGAACCCCACTAACTCCTTCAGAGTACAGAACGTGGGCTCTGGTTTTAGGCAGACATTTCTACGGGTTTCCCCCTCCAGAGCAGTCAAAGTGATTTCCAATTTTAGCTCTGGGCTGATATTATAGACCTTCATGGCGCCCTGCAGCTGGGGTACCAGTTGAACTGCTGCATATTATTACCATCGAATTTTGGTAGCATGCTAAATATGGTGCCTAAATATGGTCCTGGCAGGGGTTCTACCATTGCCTACAGCACCCCCATTAACATTAACATCAGCATTAGCAATAGCATTACCCCCAACTGTCTGCTGCCTACATCTTGGTAACTGTACCCTGCTCGCAGCGTCACTTGAAGTGATGGTCAGGGGACCACCACTGCAGAGTTTACTTACGGTACACAAGATGAGATTGTAGAAACAAGGGAATAGTTTTATTAACAGGCAGTAAATATATGCATATGCAAGTCAATGGTGGCTATGATGTGGACTTAGTGAAGTTTAAAAAGCACTGTAGTTTCCAGCTGCTCCAAAAACACATCACCCCAGCTATTATAAGTTGATATACAATGGTTAACTTTGCAAGAAAAATTTATTCACAACTACACTACACTAAAAACCTACCTAGCCTCTGCTACTTGGACCATGCGGTTACCGCGCTCTGGATACTGAGGCATATGCTATGCCCTATCAAGTGTGTACATCGGTAAAAAAGACTCACGGTACTGTAGAAAGGGAAAGGTTCACTCACTGGAACTCAATGCTGTGATGCTCGTCAGTTTGCTTTTCTCCTTGCAGGGCAGGGGGAAACCATTCTTCTTTTATGGACCCGGGAACTCTTAGGTCCTCTGAATCACATCTCTTGTCCCATTTGGATTCACTGACTCAAGAGATTCTCCATCTAGTATTCGCTCGGCAGCTACTAAGGCTCTCCCATGGTCTGGCACACAGTCTCTCTTCCAGCTGGCACCTTATGTCTCCGAAACCACCATTCCCAGATACTTGTCAGTCAATGTCCCCTCTCTTTCACGCTCTCAGGTGACCCGACTTCTCCTGTTCCAGCCCTAAGCTATTGTCCCCCTATTTCTCTGTTTCCCACACTTTTGGGTTAGTCTAACTGCACAGTGGGGCGCTGACTCTGCCCACTAGTCCACAAAGCACGCAGGGGAGCACCGTCTCTTATACTCATATCATGCTTAAGCTGTTAGCTGGGTGACATCCCTACATTATCTCCAGCTTACCATACTTAATTTATCACATATTTATATATATGCATCTGGATCTGATTTTCTGTGCAGGGCTACTCACAAAAGTCCTCATCGGAAGATCTTCTGTTCATTGCTTTTTGTTAGAAATGATACTAATGTGCCAAGCTGACAGATTACCAGTAGCCATGAGCCATGTTTCCCATGGCTGTGTGTCCAGTTGGGACCCAGCCACTCTCTGCACTTATTCAGATTGATGTCTGTTGACCCATTGTGATGTTTTATTATTAGAGAGTGTAGGTACGTACTATCCTGATTGGGTACACCTTGCCGCGTTGTGATGGCTTTACTCTTTTTTCATCAAAAACAGTATTTACTAAGTACCCTATGTTTATTTATATGCATTATGCTTTTAATTAGTTACAGCAGGTTATATGTTTATATTATTTTCATCTTTAGTTTTTTTCATGAGCCATATGTGGTTCTGAGTAAAGTTGAGCGCGGTTCTAGGTTCGTGGTTCTCCAGTTCGCGGCTCGAGTGATTTTGGGGCCTGTTCTAGATCGAACTAGAACTCGAGCTTTTTTGCAAAAGCTCGATAGTTCTAGATACGTTCGAGAACGGTTCTAGCAGCAAAAAAACAGCTAATTCCCAGCTGGCTTTCCGCTGTAATAGTGTAAGTCACTCTGTGACACACTATTATGAAATTTCAGTGTATAGTGTGCGGGAACAGCGCCTTCAGATCACTGCTGTATGGATAATGGTGATCGCCATTTATTTTTTTTTTTCCTTGTCTTCCTTCCCTAAGTGCGCGCGTGTAGTGGGGAGGGCCAGCATGTCAGTCAATGCCAGACACACACACAGCTAAGTGGACTTTTAGCCAGAGAAGCAACGGCATGTGTGATAGGATGTCCATGTCACATGTCCCTGCATTATAAAAACGAGTATCTGCCCGTCCGGACGCCATTATCTCTTCTGCTTCCTTGGTGTCAGACATCACTGGAGCAGCTCCGTCCTGAGTACTATCGCCGATACAGCTGTATGCGCTCCATACACAGCGCTGGACAGCTTAGGGATAGCACTTTCTATCAGTACTTTTAAGGCCTCGTACCGGCAGGGTCAGAGCCATAGGTGACAGGTCCTGAAAACAGAGACAGCGTCTGTGTAGCTAAGGTCAGGGATTTCCTCGCTGCATTTCCCCATTAGGAGGGAATAGAAAGGCAGGCTTCCATTCCTCTACCCAGAGCCCCACAATCCTGGCACTGTACCCTCCTGTCCTCTGCACACTCCAACTCATTATAACTAAGCCATTATACTAGCAAACACTGAGTGTACCTAGTGGCATCCTAAACGTGGCTATTGGACTTCTGTATAGTCCCACTAGTGCAAAGATATTTGCAGCACGTCTGCCTGCATTGCCCACTCAAACTGATAGTTACTAAGCCATTATACTAGCAAACACTGAATGTACCTAGTGGCATCCTAAACGTGGCTATTGGACCTCTGTATAGTCCCACTAGTGCACAGATATTTGCAGCACCTCTGCCTGCATTGCACACTCCAACTGATAGTTACTAAGCCATTATACTAGCAAACACTGAGTGTACCTAGTGGCATCCTAAACGTGGCTGTTGGACTTCTGTATAGTCCCAGTAGTGCACAGATATTTGCAGCACCTCTGCCTGCATTGCACACTCCAACTCATTATAACTAAGCCATTATACTAGCAAACACTGAGTGTACCTAGTGTCATCCTAAACGTGGCTATTGGACTTCTGTATAGTCCCACTAGTGCACAGATATTTGCAGCACCTCTGCCTGCATTGCACCCTCCAACTGATAGTTACTAAGCCATTATACTAGCAAACACTGAGTGTACCTAGTGTCATCCTAAACGTGGCTATTGGACTTCTGTATAGTCCCACTAGTGCACAGATATTTGCAGCACGTCTGCCTGCATTGCACACTCCAACTGATAGTTACTAAGCCATTATACTAGCAAACACTGAGTGTACCTAGTGGCATCCTAAACGTGGCTGTTGGACTTCTGTATAGTCCCACTAGTGCAAAGATATTTGCAGCACCTCTGCCTGCATTGCACACTCCAACTCATTATAACTAAGCCATTATACTAGCAAACACTGAGTGTACCTAGTGTCATCCTAAACGTGGCTATTGGACTTCTGTATAGTCCCACTAGTGCACAGATATTTGCAGCACCTCTGCCTGCATTGCACACTCCAACTGATAGTTACTAAGCCATTATACTAGCAAACACTGAGTGTACCTAGTGGCATCCTAAACGTGGCTGTTGGACTTCAGTATAGTCCCAGTAGTGCACAGATATTTGCAGCACGTCTGCCTGCATTGCACACTCAAACTCATTATAACTAAGCCATTATACTAGCAAACACTTAGTGAACCTAGTGTCATCCTAAACGTGGCTGTTGGACCTCTGTATAGTCCCACTAGTGCACAGATATTTGCAGCACCTCTGCCTGCATTGCACACTCCAACTGATAGTTGCTAAGCCATTATACTAGCAAACACTGAGTGTACCTAGTGTCATCCTAAACGTGGCTATTGGACTTCTGTATAGTCCCACTAGTGCACAGATATTTGCAGCACGTCTGCCTGCATTGCACACTCCAACTGATAGTTACTAAGCCATTATACTAGCAAACACTGAGTGTACCTAGTGGCATCCTAAACGTGGCTGTTGGACTTCTGTATAGTCCCACTAGTGCAAAGATATTTGCAGCACCTCTGCCTGCATTGCACACTCCAACTCATTATAACTAAGCCATTATACTAGCAAACACTGAGTGTACCTAGTGTCATCCTAAACATGGCTATTGGACTTCTGTATAGTCCCACTAGTGCACAGTTATTTGCAGCACGTCTGCCTGCATTGCACACTCCAACTCATTATAACTAAGCCATTATACTAGCAAACACTGAGTGTACCTAGTGTCATCCTAAACGTGGCTATTGGACTTCTGTATAGTCCCACTAGTGCACCGATATTTGCAGCACGTCTGCCTGCATTGCACACTCCAACTGATAGTTACTAAGCCATTATACTAGCAAACACTGAGTGTACCTAGTGGCATCCTAAACGTGGCTGTTGGACTTCTGTATAGTCCCAGTAGTGCACAGATATTTGCAGCACGTCTGCCTGCATTGCACACTCCAACTCATTATAACTAAGCCATTATACTAGCAAACACTGAGTGAACCTAGTGGCATCCTAAACGTGGCTATTGGACTTCTGTATAGTCCCACTAGTGCACAGATATTTGCAGCACGTCTGCCTGCATTGCACACTCCAACTCATTATAACTAAGCCATTATACTAGCAAACACTCTGTGTACCTAGTGTCATCCTAAACGTGGCTATTGGACTTCTGTATAGTCCCACTAGTGCACAGATATTTGCAGCACCTCTGCCTGCATTGCACACTCCAACTCATTATAACTAAGCCATTATACTAGCAAACACTGAGTGTACCTAGTGTCATCCTAAACGTGGCTATTGGACTTCTGTATAGTCCCACTAGTGCACAGATATTTGCAGCACCTCTGCCTGCATTGCACACTCCAACTCATTATAACTAAACCATTATACTAGCAAACACTGAGTGTACCTAGTGTCATCCTAAACGTGGCTATTGGACTTCTGTATAGTCCCACTAATGCACAGATATTTGCAGCACCTCTGCCTGCATTGCACACTCAAACTCATTATAACTAAGCCATTATAAGAGCAATTTATGCTGCCAGTTTAAGGGCCGTAGTTGCATTATCAGGGATATTTATTCTTTATTATTCTGCTGTTAATAAAGCTAGACCACCGCTGCAATCTACACCATCTCTCAATTTTTACTACCACATTTTCAGTGCACAATCTTGTCGCAATCAACATGAGTGGCAAAATGACAGATGCTGGTGGAAAGGGGAAGAGGCGTGCTGGAAAAGGAAAAAAAGGGTTTGTCCGTGGGGAAGGTGGCAAAGCTCTATTATCATCTGCTGAAGATAGACCATCTACCAGCAAAAGTAAGATGTCTACTACTTACCGTGGACAATCCGATGTGCTCCCTTTTTTACGGACACGAACAACAGGAACAAAGGTAGATGATGGCCAAAAAAGGAAAATGCTTGAATGGATCTCAAGTGGTCCATCAAGTGCCCTCTCAGCCACTTCAAGTACCGCATCCAAAAAACACCAGTCCTCTGAGTTGTCATCCCAATCAAACTTGCTTTCTCCCAGCTCTGAAGTCTTCATCAGCCCTGCACAGTATGGTGGAACTGAGATGGCTGAGTCTGCAGAGCTGTTCAGTCACACTATAGCCTGGGAATTAGAGGTCTGCTCCCAAGCTACAGTGAGTACAGACCAGGAAATGGTCTGCAGTGATGCCCAGAACCTTTGGAACTCTGATTCAGGCCGTGAGGACCAAGTTTCTGAGCATAATGTTTACCCTTTGTCACAAACTGTAACACCTGTGGTTATAGACAATGAGGAACATACTGATGAAGATGAGACGCAGATACCCGATTGGGATGACAACTTAAATATTCGGTCAGGGCAAGAAGAGGCTCGGTCTGAGGGGGAGGGTAGTGCAAACACAACAATTAATGATGAAGTTCTAGATCCCACCTACTGTCAACCCCCAGTCAGGCACTCGAGGAGGTCAACAGAGGCGGT
Organism: Anomaloglossus baeobatrachus; assembly: GCF_048569485.1. Taxonomy (NCBI): domain Eukaryota; kingdom Metazoa; phylum Chordata; class Amphibia; order Anura; family Aromobatidae; genus Anomaloglossus; species Anomaloglossus baeobatrachus. The sequence goes on from NC_134358.1 coordinate 386,319,795, forward strand.
GGAGGAGGATGCAACCGACGACGAAGTTACCTTGCGCCTTCCTGGACAGAGTCGGAGCACTGGTAGCACGTCTACAACTGCATCCTCAGCCACCACTCTGCCTCTGAGCACTAGTCGGGGGGGCTAAGCAGGTCGCATGCCCTCTAAGCCTTGCCTAGCCTGGTCCTTTTTTGACATAGAAAAAGATCGCCCAAATTATGTGATGTGTAAAATTTGTCATGAGTCTGTTAGTAGAGGTCAAAACCTCAGCAGTTTGACAACTTCTTCCATGAATCGTCACATGAATAAATATCATAGGTCCCGGTGGGAAGCTCACTGTGCTGCAATGCGGTCTAGCGGAGCGAACCATCCACGGCCTGCCCCTTCCAGTGCATACGCGCGCTCTTCATCTTCTAGGACTGTGGGGACAGCTGTCACACCTGGTTTTCAATGCACAACTTCCACCACTGTAACCGCAACAGGCACTTTGCTTGGTAGGTCGTCAGTTGGTTTGGAAGGGGAAACAAGTGAGTGTGTACAGCTCTCTCAGACATCGATAGCACCAACGTTGGATGAAGGCAACATCATGTCTCCGCCTGCACTTTCCTCACAAACCTGCATTTTTCCAGGGACACCCTACTCAACACCATCTACACACAGCAGCCAGATCTCTGTCCCTCAGATGTGGTCAAATAAAAGGCCATTTCCTGCGACCCATGACAAAGCCAAGAGGTTGACTCTATCCCTCTGTAAGCTCTTGGCTACCGAAATGCTGCCTTTCCGCCTAGTGGACACACAGGATTTTAGAGACCTTATGTCTGTCGCTGTGCCCCAGTACCAGATGCCTAGTCGCCACTACTTCTCTAAGAAAGGTGTGCCCGCGCTACACCAGCATGTCGCACACAACATCACCGCTTCCTTGAGAAACTCTGTGTGTGAACGGGTGCATTTCACCACCGATACTTGGACCAGTAAGCATGGACAGGGACGTTACATGTCGCTGACTGTGCACTGGGTAACTATGGTGATAGATGGTGAAGGGTCTGCTGCACAAGTCTTGCCGTCCCCACGACTTGTGTGTCAATCCTCTGTCTGTCCAAGTTCCGCCACTGCTTCTGCCTCCTCCACCTCATCTGGGTCCTCCACCTCCGCCCCAAGCCTGCCTGGTCAGGCCACCAGCATTCTCACTGCGCAGAAGGAATCACGCACCCCTCATTACTATGCTGGCAGCAGAGCGCAACGACATCCGGCGGTCTTTAGCTTGACATGTCTTGGGAATAAAAGTCACACAGCTGAGGAGTTGTGGTCAGCTCTGCGGTCCGAGTTTAATAAATGGTTGTCTCCACTCAACCTGCAGCCTGGTAAGGCCGTGTGCGACAATGCTGCAAACCTGGGTGCGGCCCTTCGCCTGGGCAAGGTGACACACGTGCCGTGTATGGCTCACGTGTTGAACCTTGTTGTCCAGCAATTCTTAACACACTATCCCGGCCTAGATGGCCTTCTGACCAGGGCACGAAAACTGTCTGCTCACTTCCGCCGTTCAACCGCCGCAGCTGAGCGACTTGCATCTCTCCAGAAGTCTTTCGGCCTGCCGGTTCATCGCCTAAAATACGATGTGGCGACATGCTGGAATTCGACTCTCCACATGTTACAGCGACTGTGGCAGCACCGCCGAGCCCTGGTGCAATACGTCATGACGTATAGCCTGGGCCAACGAGATGCAGAGGTGGGGCAGATCACCCTGATGGAGTGGTCTCAGATCAAGGACCTATGCACCCTTCTGCACAGTTTCGACATGGCGACGAATATGTTTAGCGCTGACAATGCCATTATCAGCATGACAATTCCAGTCATTTACATGCTGGAGCACACGCTAAACACTATTCGGAGTCAGGGGGTGGGACAACAGGAAGGGGAGGAACTACAGGAGGATTCATATGCGCAAGGAACAACAACATCACCAAGGTCCAGACGTTCATCATCACCAACGCAGCAGGCATGGGACCATCGGGGACAGGGATCAACAAGGGCGCATAGTAGCAGGCGTAATGTTGAGGAAGGTGCAGGAGAACATAAAGAAATGGAGGACGAACTGTCCATGGACATGGAAGACTCAGCAGATGAGGGAGACCTTGGTCAAATTTCAGTTGAAAGAGGTTGGGGGGAGATGTCAGAGGAAGAAAGAACGGTTAGCACCTCTATGCCACAAACACAGCCTGGACTTGGTCCGCATGGCTGCGCAAGACACATGAGTGCCTTCTTGTTGCCCTACCTCCAACATGACCCTCGTATTGTCAAAATTAGAAGTGATGATGACTACTGGATTGCCAAACTATTAGATCCCCGGTACAAGTCCAAATTTTGTGACATAATTCCAGCCATAGAAAGGGACGCACGTATACAGGAGTATCAGCAGAAGCTGTTACTCGATCTTAGCTCGGCTTTTCCACCAAACAACCGTGCAGGTGCAGGGAGTGATTCTCCCAGTTGTAACTTGACAAACATGGGACGGTCTCGTCATCTTCAACAGTCTACCCGTACCAGTAGGACTGTATCTGGTGCTGGTAACAGAAATTTTATGGAATCTTTTCATAATTTTTTTAGACCCTCCTTTGCAAGGCCACCAGAGACAACAAGTCTGACACATAATCAACGGCTGGAGAGGATGATACAGGAGTATCTCCAAATGAACATCAATGCAATGACTTTGCAAATGGAGCCTTGCTCCTTTTGGGCTTCAAATCTAGAAAAATGGCCAGAGCTCTCCAGTTACGCCTTGGAGATTTTGTCATGTCCAGCTGCCAGCGTTGTCTCTGAACGTGTCTTCAGTGCTGCTGGGTGTGTGCTGACAGATAAGCGCACGCGTCTGTCCAGTGACAATGTGGACAGACTAACGTTCATCAAAATGAACAAGTCATGGATCCACCAGGAATTTACTACCCCTGTGTCATCCTGGGGAGAGTAAATGCTTGTGGATTTGGAATGTGCTTGATGCAAATCAAAACATCCTGTTTGCAACTAGGGCACAAGTGCTCCCAATGATAAGGTGTCTGTGTGGCCCAATTTTTTGAAAAAAGGGAGACTCCGCTTGGAGTAACCCTTGCGTGCTGTGTTTTTTAAAAATGATCCAAGATGAACAGAGCTGGGATCAGGAAAGACTTTGCTACCTACCCCGGTGTCATCCTGGGGACGGTTAAGAATAGCGTATTTTTTAATGTGCTTGATGCAAATCAAAACATCCTGTTTGCAACTAGGGCACAAGTACTGCCACTGAATGGGTGGGTGTGTGTGGGGCCCAATTTTTGGAAAAAAAGGGAGACTCCGCTTGGAGTAACCCTTGCTTGCTGTGTTTTTTAAAAATGATCCAAGATGAACAGAGCTGGGATCAGGAAAGACTTTGCTACCTACCCCGGTGTCATCCTGGGGACGGTTAAGTATGGCGTATTTTTGAATGTGCTTGATGCAAATCAAAACATCCTGTTTGCAACTAGGGCACAAGTGCTGCCACTGATAAGGTGTCTGTGTGGCCCAATTTTTGGAAAAAAGGGAGACTCCGCTTGGAGTCACCTTGCGGTGTTTTACATGATTTTAGAAGGGCATGCCATGCCTATATCTGTGTCTCATCCTCTTTTTCCTCGTAACGCTGTTTTGTTTTCACATGAGAATTTGTCCTTGTCACTTTCCCATGTGTTTGTGTTGTGTTGTGAGTTGTTTGTCACCTTTTGGACACCTTTGAGGGTGTTTTCTAGGTGTTTTTATGTGTTTGTGATTGCCTGCCATTGTTTCCTATGCAGTTCGAGTTCGGTTCGTCGAACGTTCGACAAACCGAACTCGAACGGGACCTCCGTTCGGCGAACCGACCGCGACCGGTTCGCTCATCTCTAGTTCTGACGCCACAGGTTGCAGACCCCTTAATTAGATCACTCTCTGTAGTGGCTCTTTGTTGTGAGTATCAGTATATAGTCAGAATAAGGAGCCAGCACAAATTCTAAACTGTACTTATTAATAAATGGAGATTTTTGGCAAAATATTGCAATACTTTGAGCTACCCCGCCACTCCACGGCAAATCTCAAGGGGCAGTCCCCACCAAGCCGTGCACCCTTTTTTGGTCATTCTAGCTGTCTGATTTTTGGCAAGTGGTGACTGTTCACACACAGCCATCAGCCCTGTCCACAGGCTATTTAATTCAAGCAGCACTTGCCTGGGCCTGTCCCGCCCACAGCTGTGATCCCAGTCACAGGTGCGGGATTGCAAAGCATCAGGTAGGTGCTGTTTTAAATAGTCCTGCTTTTAATGTGTGAGGCCGCATGGCACCCTTCAGATAAATAAAATATTAGTGTATGACTGCCCCTTGAGATTTGCCGTGGAGTGGCGGGGTAGCTCAAAGTATTGCAATATTTTGCCAAAAATCTCCATTTATTAATAAGTACAGTTTAGAAATTGTGCTGGCTCCTTATTCTGATCAGTATATAGTCATCTTACCTATAGCAAAGGCCATAATACCCCAAGACAACATGTGGGCATAGCTTGTCCTGTTGGCATGTAAAATGCAGTTAGCTCTTTAGTCGTCATTAAGATTGTTCATTGTTACCTGGGCCAGAACAAGGTTGGTCAATGTCATTAGGTAAATAATTTAATGTAGGTGTCCTCTTCTAAGTAATAGAATAGTATAATGTGTAATTACCTTACGAGGTTTTCTAGTAATGTAAACAGTTATACTGAGGTAAATATGAGCAACAAATATGATTTTAACTGGTTAAAAGTTATACGATAAGTTCCCGTAATGTTATAAAATGCTGTGATGGAAATAAATGTTTTGTTTTTAATACAATTTATTGAAGTGGTAAATCACATGTGTAATTAAACTGTGAACAATTTGTTGTAGTCTGCGTTATTTAGTCCATGTACAGTATTAGATTTCCAAGATTGCTTTTCTGAACTGTATGCTAATAACTAATTACCACCATGCTTCATTATACTTTATTGCACGATGTTCTACCACACTGCTTCTTATATAATGCAGACAGAAGTTCTATTCTACCGCTGCTCACTGTTCTCTGCGCCGATATTTATGCAACTCATTATAAACTTGCATCATCTCTGTGTTCTCATGGTTTAATGGTCTTCTAAGTGTTTTCTTTTATGTTCTCATTTCTTTAGATGATTATGTTATTAGAATTACATAACAAAACCATCACAACAGGACTGCAAGTGGGACAAGACAGTGAAGTGCTTGGTCTTAATTGAATGTTTCTATGGTAACACCTCTTCCAGCTATTTAAATAGGAGTGGAGAACAGAAGGCAACATCAGCTGGACCAGGACCTCCAGCCGCACAGAGCTCCCAGCCAGCACTGCTTCATTTGTGAGTACAGAATACCATAGAAAACTAGTACATCTTGCAATCTTATCTGACTTTCACATATAGAACATGTGATGTCATTTTTGTAATGTCTTGAGTAAACATTTATACATATTTATATCCTTTGTACAACTTAAATTTTCCAAAAAGAACATGATGGTTGAATTTCTAAGTTTTTGATAAACTCTTTTAACAACTACAACTCTGCGAACCATATCGTCACATTGAACGTGTATTCTCTGTGGCTGTAAGAAATATTCTTCAGTGACAATCTTCATTAACATATTAGCTACTTTGGAAGTAAAATAGTGTTCTTGAATAACTTTTCATAACAATTAAAAAATTATCAATTTCAATAATTCATTTCACTTCTGTTATGTGTGGCAATATGATTAACTATAATAAATGTCGAATTCATTTTACTGTTTCCATTATTTTTAGCTAGTCTATATATGTATACTTAACATTCATCTTACTGTTTGCATTATTTTAGCTAGTCTATATATGAATACTGTATACAATAAAAACTGAATCTTGTTTCAAAAAAGTTTAGTATATAATTTACTGGACAAAAATGTTTGACTTTTCCACTTTATCTTTCCCATCACAGTATCTTATTGAGCAATTTAAACCATCATGCATAGAGGTTAGAATATAAATTATTCAAGGCTATTGAATAAACCGTCACATATGTGAACAATGATGTAGGGAGCAATTTTATGATGCCATTAAATGAGCTTTTCTATTTAGACCATACAATATATTTACTATGTGTTCAATTAATTTGACAACTTATGTTATAGGTAGTGTAAGGACACCGAGTGTAGTAAATATTAATTTGCTTAGATATTAACTAAAATTGATATTAACCAATGCCTAAAAATAAAAGTGTATATTCTGCAGACAGGTGCATGATGCTTAATATTGGCTAGCAAATACAATATAATAAACTATAGCTATATGTAAACCATATAATGTATTTCTATCTATTGTCTATTCTATCTTTCTATCTATTTATCTCTCTCTCTCTCTCTCTCTCTTTCTCCCTGTATATATATATATATATATATATATATATATATATAAAAAGTAGATAGAATAGATATAAAATCTACTTATCTAATATCTATCTATTTATCTATCTATCTGCAGTTTACAGTACGAAGGTAGGTTCCAAACCAAATTATTGGAGAAAATAAGAATCAAAATAAAACATCAATGTTTATTAGAATTTCATGATGAAAAAAAAATTTGTATTTAAAAAAGATCCAGATAGGGATAAAGGCAGCAAGAGATAGCATGGTCAATACAGTTCATAAAAAAAAAATCACAATTATGCCTGGGTAAAGATGTGATGGGATTTCTAGAAAAATCTGTCATTAAAAAAAATTGGATAATCTAAATATATTTTTTTTTACCTAAGCATAAGTAAAGTGACTAAGAATCTAAAAAATTGTTTAAAAGAACAGAGAGTCCTCAGTGGTTGATACCTTTTAATGGCTAACTGAAAATCTCTACTGGCTAACACGGTACAAAGATATATTTTACTTGTAAGAATCTAAATGAATAACAATTAGGACTTAATGCTGCTGGTATTATAATGTACAAACCAATGAAGTAGCTCTCAATCCATGACTTTACCTTTATCATTGTGGGCTGTACATTAATTTTGCACCACGACATAGGTTTCATGTTAGACTTCCTCATGAGGCAAAAAACACTTCTCTACACATTGTAATTTTAATTGCATATTTTCCACATGTGTTTTTTTTCAAGGGTAAAACACAATGCAGTGATTCCTGAAATCTCATGCACATGCTGATTATTAATTATTTGCGAATTTTAATCATCAATGTATTTTACACAAAGATCTGCAGCAGGTCAGTTTTGTTCAGTGTTTTTGCAGCATTTTTAACCTATTCTAATGAATAGAAAAAAATAAAAGTAAAAATGCAGCCAAAAGACCTGTACAAATGTATCAAAAATGTATTTATAATGTTGATATTGTTCAATGCATTTTCTTGCCAACACTGTTTGTTGGTCCAAAAAAATCCTCTACTAAACGTAAGCCTCGATTCACCAGATACTGACTGGTTTTCTGACCTCCTCAGACACTCCTATTACAATAAAATGCCCATTTTAGAGTGTTCTTTTATTGTGGCCAGCCTAAGGCACACCTGTGTAATAATCATGCTGTCTAATCAGCATCTTGATATGCCACACCTGTGAGTTGCATGGATTATTTCAGCAAAGGAGAAGAGGTCACTAAAACAGATTCAGACAAATTTGTGAGCAATATTTGATAGAAAAAGGCCTTTTGTATACATAGTTTTCTATGTACACAAAAGGCCCTTTTCTATCAAATCAAATCTTAGATCTCAGAATCCAGCTCATGAAAAATGGGAGCAAAAATAAAAAGTGTTGGGTTTCTATTTTTGTTCAGCGTATATATTTGCACCTTGTACATCAATTATACAGTAAGTTGTCTAACTAATATATATTATAATAAAATAACTATTTGCCATGTTTTAAATGACTGCATTCGTCACTTGTTAAAATTTCGTATTTCTCACCCTTGTATATTTTTTCACAGACGGGAGAAGAAACCTTTCAATAATGTCAACAGAATTTGTGTCGCCACTGGATCCCTCCGAAGAGATAGAGGATAAGGAAGAACAGCATTGTAAGCTTTTAGGTAAATGTCATTATTGGTTCTCATTCATTAGATACAAGGATGAGTCATCCAGAATTACCAGGATCACAGCAGACAATGATGCATCCTGCTGAAACCTAGAAACCTGATATCATCTGCTTTCTGGGAAAAGTGCTGCTGCCAGATGGGAAGATACAGGCTAATGTTTCTCCTCATGGGATAAGGAGCTGTGGGGCTGACAAAGCATATTAAAAAATAATAAAATGTTTTCATTTGTATAGAATTTGTTTTTCTATTTTACATTATAAATTATGAAAACAATAATAAATACGATATTTAACAATATTAAAGTTCAATACAAAATTTGAAAGGAATGGGTTATTTAGTACTAAATAAGGGAACATTTCTTTCATATCCATTAAAAATGTATTTGAATTATTTCCAGACAATCTTTCTGAGCAATTGATGAGGAACTGTGATATCCAGAGGAAAGTAAGAAAAGGAAAATCCGCACTTTCTTCCCAGAACAATGAAATGGACCTAAAACAACCTCGGAGAAAAGACACACCAGCCCTACACAAGCCACCATTTATTCCAGGCAAGGACTCAATATCATAAAGCAACACTAAACGTAGAAATGAGAAATACAAGTAAATAGGAGATAATCATTTATCAGTTTGCAGGATGTTCTGGAAACAAAGTTATGTAAAAATCATGCACTCTGTAAAGCCTAATGGGTAGAGCTTAAAGGTAATTTATCAGCATGTTTTTTTGCCACCTCATCTGAGTGGAGCATAATATCGAAAAAAAGATGCTGATTCCAGCGATGTATCACTTAGTTTACTGGGTCCAGCAGTTGTGACACTTGGCTCTCCATGTTCAATGTCTATAGACAGTGAGCTACTTAGCAGAGAAGGGGCATGTTGGACTAGGGCTCACATGTTACTGTAGCTGATAAAATCTGAGCAATGCTATGGTCTTGGTGCAAAATAGTCATTATAAGTAAGCAAAAGCATGTACTATGATAAGAGACATATGTCCGAATTTTGTGTTTTAACCCCTAAAGCTGTCATCAGATTATGTAGCAAAATCTTGATGAGAAACTCTCTTTAACATTATTTTTTCCCTAATACTGACAAGTCAATGGGAGGAGGCTTTTAGTCCAGCCTGAGAGGAGGACGATGGGGACCATGACTGATCTCCTGAGACACTTAGATAGGAATTATATATATATGGCAAAAACTAAGAGACCACTGCAAAATTTTCAGTTTTTCTGTTTTTTTTCTCTTTATAGATATGTTTTTGAGTAAAATGTTAAGTGTTATTTTATTCTATAAACTGCTGACAACATGTCTCTGAATTTCCAAGTAATACATTTTGTATTTATTTTCTGAAAATGAGAAATGGTCATTTAGAAACAACAATACTAATGTTTTAACTCAGGAAGAGTTCAGAAATCAATGTCCAGACCTGAACCCCATTGAAAACCTCTGTAATGTAATCAAGAGGAAGATGGATAGTCACAAGCCATAAAACAAAGAAGAGCTGCTTAAATGTTTACACCAGGAATGGCATGAGGTCACCCAAAAGCAGTGTGAAAGACTGGTGGAAAGCATGCCAAGAAAGCTGTGATTAAAAATCATGGTTATTCCACAAAATATTGATTTCTGAACTTTTCCTGAGTTAAAACATTAGTATTGTTGTTTCAAAATGATTATGAACTTGTTTTCTTGGCATTATTTGAGGGCTAAAAGCAATGCATTGTTTTGTTATTTTCAGCATTTCTTATTTTCAGAAAATAAATACAAAATTGATTGCTTGGAAATTCGGAGACGTTGTCAGTAGTTTATAGAATAAAACAACAATTTACATTTTACTCAAAAATATACCTACAAAGAGAAAAATTAGAAAAACTGAAAATTTTGCAAGTACCTTGCAAAAGTATTAGGTCCCCTTGAATTTTTCAACCTTTTCCCACATTTCAGGCTTTAAACATCAAGATAAAAATTTTAATGTTATGGTGAATCAACAACAAGTGGGACACAATTATGAAGTTGAACAAAATTTTTTGCCTATTTTAAACTTTTTTAGAAAATAAATAGCTGAAAAGTGGGGCGTGCAATATTATTCATCCCCTTTACTTTCAGTGCAGCAAACTGACTCCAGAAGTTCATTTAGGATCTCTGAATGATCCAATGTTGTCCTAAATGACTGATAGTGATAAATATAAGCCACCTGTGTGTAATCAAGTCTTCGTATAAATGCCCATGCTCTGTGATAGTTTCAGTGTTCTGTTTAAAGTGCAGAGAGCATCATGAAGACCAAGGAACACAACAGGCAGGTCCATGGTACTGTTGTGGAGAAGTTTAAAGCTGGATTTGGTTACAAAAAGATTTCCAAAACGTTAAACATCCCAAGGAGCCCTGTGCAAGTGATCATATTGAAATGGAAGCAGTATCATACCACTGCAAATCTACCAAGACTCGGCCGTCCATCCAAACTTTCATCTTAAACAAGGAGAAGACTGATTAGAGATGCAGCCAACAGGCCCATGATCACTCTGGATGAACTGCAGAGATCTACAGCTGAGGTGGGAGAGTCTGTCCATTGGACAACAATCAGTCGTACACTGCACAAATCTGGCCTTTATGGAAGAGTGGCAAGGAGAAAGTCATTTCTCAAAGATATCCATAAAAAGTATTGCTTAAAGTTTGTCACAAGCCACCTGGGAGACACACCAAATATGTGGAAGAAGGTGCTCTGGTCAGATGAAACCAAAATCGAACTATTTGGGCACAATGCCAAACCATATGTTTGGTGTAAAAGCAATACAGCTCATCACCCTGAACACACCATCCTCACTGTCAAACTTGGTGGTGGCAGCATCCTGGTTTGGGCTTGCTTTTCTTCAGCAAGGACAGGGAAGATTGTTAAAATTGATGGGAAGATGGATGGAGCCAAATACTTGAAGAAAACCTGTTGGAGTTTGCAAAAGACCTGAGACTGGGACGGAGATTTGTCTTCCAACAAGATAATGATGCAAAACATAAAGCAAAATCTACAATGGAATGGTTCACAAACAATTGTATCCAGGTGTGAAGGCCCCCTTACACACTGCAACATCGCTAGCGAGCTCGCTGTAATGTCAACGGATTTATGACGTAATAGCGACCTCCCCAGCGACATTGCACTGTGTGACACGCATCAGCGACCTGGCCCCTGCTGTGAGGTTGCTGATCGCTACAAATCTTTCAGGACCATTTTTTGGTCCTTTGTTTCCTGCTGCGCAGCATTCATCGGTGTTTGACACCGTTACAACGTCATCGTTAGTGACTTAGAACCCAGCATGCTATAGCGTCCCCTGCTGTGTGACACGTCCCCATCAACCAGCGAGGTCGTTCCTCAGGTCCGTATCGCTGCTGCGTCGTTGGCCAGATCTGCCTGTTTGACAGCTCACCAGCGACTTTCCAGCGATCCCGGCCAGGTCGGGATCACTGGTGGGATCGCTAGAAAGTCTCAGTATGTTAAGGGGCCTTTAGAATGGCCAAGTCAAAGTCCAGACCTGACTCCAATCGATAATCTGTGGAAAGAGCTGAAAACTGCTGTTCAGAAACGCTCTCCATCCAACCCCACTCAGCTCAAGCTATTTGCAAAGAAAGAATGGGCAAGAATTTCAGTTTCTCAATGTGCAAAACTGATAGAGACATACCCCAAGCGACTTGCAGCTGTAATCGCAACAAAAGATGGCGCTACAAAGTTTTAACTTAAAGGGGCTGAATAATATTACACGCCAAAATTTTCAGCTATTTATTTTTTAAAAAAGTTTAAAATAAGCAATAAATTTCGTTCAACTTCACAATTGTGTCCCACTTGTTGTTGATTCTTCACCAGAACATTAAAATTTTTATCTTTATGTTTGAAGCCTGAAATGTGGGAAAAGGTTGAAAGATTCAAGGGGGCCGAATACTTTTGCAAGGCACATAGATTTAGGGAGTAATGCATTCGCTGATTGATTTTTCTCTAAGAGTGAAGCTTCGGTTCCACTTACGTTTTGCACGGTCGAGTGCTATCCGAAAATACATCAGATTGCACTTGCACCAGTGCAAAACTATGGGGCAGTGCCCATCTGCGATTGATTTCTCGTGCCATAGCGGAATTAATCACAGCATGCTGCGTTTGGCACTGTGTCTCAGATCACACCCCCCCATACAAGTCTATGGCAGTGTGTGAAATATCACACTGCACTCACATGTAATCGAGACAGACAGCAAAGGAGATGGGGAGAAAGTGATCCCTCCATCTTCTCCGCACCTAAGATACGATCGTAAGATCGCATCCCAGTCGCATGATCCTCGGCTTACACCGCAGCAGAGTGTCATTGGCATATCACATCCAACGCTCACACATCGGAAGCGGTACGCAAGTGGAACCGTACCCTTAGGCCTAAGACACACGGCGAGAAAAAGGGTGCGAGTGGAGTGCGATAAAACATCGCATTCCACTCAGACCAATCTTAGCGTGTGTGTCAGCGCACATGAGCGATTATTTTCTCAGCCCTAATTGGACCGAGAAAACAATCGCAGCATACTGCGACTGCAATTCAATTCAAGTGTATGGGGCGAGAGAAAAATCACACTGCACTCGCAGTACACCGGTGTACCGCAAGTGCAGGGTGAGAATCGCAATAGTCTGCTATGGAGGAGAGAGGGAGAGAAATCCCTCCCTTCCGCAGCACTGACCCGCCCCTCCTCAGTGCCGGCCCGCCCCTCTGCAGAGCAGGCCTGTCCGCCGCAGCTGAAGTCCGCACGCACAGTCGGACCTCAGTCGCAGGACACTCGCATGACACTCGGCTCTGCTGTACTGCCAGCGTGAGCCGAGTGTCAGGCGAGGATCCCACTAGTGCCCCGTGTGGTCCCAGCTTTATAATGACTAACTGCTGGGATATTTTTTATCTTTATTCACTTTATGTGATTTCTATGCTTAATGTTTTATTAGGAATTACATTTCATTTTTAAAGGGAAATATAATCAAGTCTCCAAATTTAATTTCATTTGTTTATTAATCTGATACTTCTGTTGACTAACGCTACATTATAACGACAGAGAAAATGTGCTGTAGATTTTTCAGAGCTGCTGTTAAAACGGTTTGATGAAGTGGAAAAACAACACAAGAATATGCAAATTCCCTCTGTTATAAATAAAGATCCAGAGCTGAGGAAACCAAGGAGAAAAGATACTCCAGCACTGCACACGTCACCTCTGATCCCAGGTACAGCTACTATTACCAGTCGCTGTAATAACATTGTTAAAAGCCTAAATAATCACTGTATGTAATTTAAAGGCATTGTCCCACAAACAAAGGACATTTTAAGTAATAGATCTTAGACTAAAAATAAGTTCCCCTATTGGATTGGTTACAAAGTGCTCTTCTGTGAAGATAATCTTAGAAATAAGCCCCATGCAATGGGTAGGGGAGGAAGCAGTATATAGACATTTCATCACCGGATCACAGCTGATTCTTTCTGTGAGATTAAACAAGTTTATAAACAAGCAAGGAAATGTTTTTCCCCACAGAAACCAGCATCTACAATCTCATACTGCAATATCTAAATATTCTTTTGTGCCCTCCCCCGCCCAGGAGATGTGGTATGATCATGCTATGTCCCTATACGATCAGACATGGCCATTACACAGTACATAGCAGGGGCACATATATAAGATTATCTCAGCACAGGGACATTATATTAAACACATCCAGTTGTAGAAATTATTTTTAATCCATTATCTCTTCATTAAAATTGTTTGTGGGGAAATCCCCCTTAAAGGGAACCTGTCATCAGTTTTTGACCTTATAAAAAAATGCCACTACCTTTAACTGTTTCTTTGCTGTATTCTACAAACGCATCTATCAGTGCCTTGCTTCCCCTGTATACATCCAAAAATACCATTTGATATACTCCCATGTTGTATGTAAATGTGGGTGGTCCGGTCTGATGAGCTTCCTCATTGGAGAGTCTGTCCCTGCTCTCTGCTGCTAATCTCGTCCTCCTGCTTTGATTGATGTGGATTATGCATCCTATGTTATTTACATAATGAACTGAGATGTTGCGTCTGCACAGTTGCCTCTCAGGCCCACACAAGCACACTCTGCTCTACCCTACTGCGGGCAGAGAATATAGCATTATTGTGCAATCAGAATGACATGACAATGACGTAGCTCGGCACTTCCACATTGATGTTTTATTCTCTGCCCGTACGTCTGCACCGACGTGAGTTCACTATGTGAATGATGCAGAACACGTCATCAACATCAAGCAAAGCAGGAGGACATGATTAACAGCAGACAGGAAGGAGTGATGCTGCATCAGACTGGACCACCCTCATTTACATACAGTGTGGAAGCCTGTTAAATGGTATTTTAGGGGGTTTATAGGGGGAGTCAGGCACTGATTTACACATATAGAATGTAGCAAAGAAGCAGTAAAAGCTGGTGGCATTTGTTCATAGGCTCAAAATCTGGTGACAGGTTCCCTTTATGTGAGGTAATATTATTTAAGCCAATATCAGATTTCACTCAGAAAAATGAAACACTTAACTTTACCTCACTGAATAAATGCCTATGGTTTTAATTACCTAAAAGTAGCCTGTCGATGAGTTTTCCTCATACAAACAAATCCACCATCATTAAGTCATCTTTTCAGTTCTGCAACCATGCTATTAAAACATAATTCACCGTACAGCATACAAGTTCCCTACATTTTAAGATATAACTTTTATTAAATTTATTTTTTATTAATAAATATTTAATAAAAGTTATATCTTAAATGTAAGGAACTCATATGTGCCGCCCCCGTGCCAGCAGCCGGCGCTGCTCGGATCCAGGCCTTCAGGGGTGGTGGCTCAAGGGTCTCGCGGACACGCCGAATAAATGGGGGGGACGTAGATGTACGGGCTAGGCCGTAGTAAGTTCATTACGCCACCCACGGTGTGTGGTGAGGTGGGACACCACCGCTACTGTTATGGGACACCCGGGGGAGATGTTGTGCAGCAAGTTGTTAACCCCTCCGTGGACTTGCTGTGGGGCGTCACATCGAGGGCAAATCACCCCCTCTACCTGCAATGTCGGGTGTAGATTCGGTGCCGACATGTAGCTCCCGGCACCACTCCTCTAGGTGTTCGGATGGGGTGTCACTGCCTGACTGTGATGCGGTGATAGTGGAGGTTGCTACGTGAATAGTGTCTGCGTCTACAGTGAATAATTTAGGAATGGTGGCGTAGCGGGGTAGCCTAACCTCTTCCTCTCCGCAATTCATCACTCTCACGGGCACCCGTCCTTTCTTGACATCAATCACCCCTCTGGCTGCCATCACTGTGGGCCAATGCTCGGACAGCAGAGGCTCCACCACGGCCGGGTAATCCTGTTCACGAGGACCCACTGCTACTCTACACCAGATCATCATTTCACTTCGCGGAGGCACCACTAGAGGCGCCACATCCATCACTCGCACGCCACCAATCTCTCCACCTGACATGTTCACCTGTTGTCGCTGCAGGAGGGCCCGGATTTCACGTTGCAGAGCCCTCAGCTGCCCCCCTCCTGCTGTGACAGACAGTTGTTGCAATAGGTGCAGCATTTCTCCCATGCAGTTCACAATCACGTTGGTCCCTAGAATTATTTTTGGGGTACAGTCACTGGGGTCATTTTGCACTACAATTAGCCCTTGATGTCTCAGCTCTACACTCCCCACCTTCAAGGTTACCTCCTTAAACCCCACCTGGGTCATAGGGAGTCCATTAGTCCATTAGCTGCAATGATGGTCAAACTGGGGTCCGGGGGGGTGAGCTCACTATCAGACCAGTATTGCTTGTACAGTATATAGGGCATAGTCGTTACCTGCGAACCGGTGTCAAGAAGGGCGTAGATCGGGATACAGTCCACAGCAAAGGAGATGATGGGGCGGCCTCTAACGTATCAATCACGCCTGTCGGCTGGGCCTTGAGGGTCTGTTCCTGAGGATTGGCCCTTGGGCCCCGGGGGTTGCTCATTTAAAGGGCACCGGCGTAAGTAATGACCAGTCTTGTTGCACTTATAGCAGACGGGTGGTCCATACCGGCTGTTGTTGTTCTTCCTCCGCTGCATCCACGGGACGTTCTCCAGGCTGTCGGCGAGCTGTATCTTCTCTGCTGGCTTGGCTTTCCATGGTAACTGTAGGGTGGCAAGGATCCTAGCAACGTCATCACTCAGGCGCTGGACTTGCGACGACAGATCCTTCGGGGTCCCGGCAGCTGCTGCGAGAGCCGTCATGGTCAACAAGGGGGCTGCTACTGAGATGGGAGTGGTGTCAGCCGGCCAGGATGGTGGTTCGGGGCACCAGCATCGACCATCTATAGTGCTTTAATGGCCCGGTCTTTAAGAACCGCCAAGCTCAAGTCCGAGTGTTCCAGAGACCACAGCCGTAGTTGTTTACGATCTTCGGCGGACCCTAGCCCCTGCAGGAACTTCTCCACCAGCATTTTGTTGCTCTCGGCCTCAGTAATAGGTCCACCTGCTTCAGAGTGCGTAGGGCCATCTGCAGCCTCAAGGCGTAGTCTCGGATGCTGTCCTGCTGGCGCTGTCGGCAGTTGTGGAACTGCTTCCGCAACTCCGCTTCAGTGCGGGTTTCGAAAGCAACGTGCAGTTTGTCAAAGATGGCGGTTACTGAAACCCGGTCGGCGTCTGCCCAGGTCTCCACCTCATGCTCAGCGGCGCCGGTCAGCTGCCTGAGTACAACAGATGCCCGCCGCTTGCCAGTCATGGCATACAAATCAAGGATAGTACAGATTTTCTTCCTGAACATCTGCAGGGCATCAGGTTTCCCATCATACTGGGGTAGCCACACAGCACTAGGCACGTAGGGCAAGGAGATCGACATTACTTGGGTGACGACCGGAGCGGGAGCCGCCACATTTCTGGCATCTGCCGCATCTGCGGGCGCCTCTGCTCCAGCGGCCAGCGCCCCTCCACCATCAGGGTTAGGAACAGACATCTTCCCACTGCTCCCCCTTGGTCTTTTGCCGGCATTTCTTTCTGCGGCCTGTTAGTTTCATTTTGTGACTTCCGGGCTCACTTTACGGCCGCGTTCCCAGGGGCTTCGGCTTTTGCACCCTCTTCTCAGAGAAGAAGATGCTGGGCTGAAGTTTTCGTGCTCAAAATTACGGCAAAATGGCGACTTCTGAAAATTTGGCAATGGATCAGCACTGACTGTCCAATACAAGGCGCACTTCCACAAGGTAAGTGGATGGGTAAGTATCCTGTTCGTGATGCCAAGTTTCAGAGTGTGCCGCCCCGTGCCAGCAGCCAGAGCTGCTCAGATCCAGGCCTTCAGGGGTGGTGGCTCAAGGGACTCCGGACTCAGGGGTCTTGCGGACACGCCAAATAAATGGGGGGGGATTTAGTTATATGGGCTAGGCCGTAGTAAGTTCGTGACGCCACCCATGGTGTGTGGTGAGGTGGGACACCACCGCTGCTGTTATGGGGCACCCGGGGGAGATGTTGTGCAGCAAGTTGTTAACCCCTCCGTGGGTAGGGATGGTGGCCCCGGGACCCGGTGGCTCGGTGCAGGGGATGGCAACCGCAGGGGAGTGGTGGTGTACTCAATGTTAGTAAAACACACAAGTCTCTGGTAAACCAAGGTGATGGTGGCCGGTGCTGTGGCCGGTTGCGTTCGGGTCCCCCACCCGGCTGGTGGTCTCTATCCTTTTCCTGCACTGCTTTGTGTAAGGTGGACTTTCCTACTGTGAATCTCAGGAGTCCACTCCCGGCTGAATGTGGCCTAGGGAGCCGTGCCCGCAGACACTTGCTCGTGGGATCTATGGGCCCTGGCGGTGACCTCTTATCCCTAATTGGTGGGCTGTTGTCTTCTATGAGAGACTTTGGGTGGGACAGAACCTCTAGTCCTGGCCTCAATCGGTTAATTAACCAGTTCCACTTGGTTCTGGTCCTGGCTTCAGGGTCCGAGTACCCCCCTTTGTGCTCTGGTTTCCGGGTCGGTTCCCTGTGTCGGTACCGGCGGGCTACAACCCTGTCCCGGTCCACCTCGGTTCCACCGAGCCGTCTTCCCGTCTCCTGCTGACGGAGACCACTGTCTGCCTCCTAGCCAGTGGCACCAGGGCTCCTACCCTGGTGCCGTTCAACTTGACTTCCCTGCTGGAGCTACACTTAGCTCCAGCCCACACTCCTCTCCAAACTGAACTTCAGATTCCTCTAAACTGATCTGCTGCTTTTCCCGCCCCGGTCTGTCTGGACCCCTGGGTGGGCGTGTCCCAACCGCCTGGTCACGTCCACTGGTGTGTCTATCTTTCCCTAAGGGGGGGGACTAGGTTTTCTGGTTGGCTGTATGTTTCCTAGTGAAGGAATGGTGTAGTGCGGGGGCCTAACTGTGACTACCTGGTTTTGCCAGGGTGTCACACATATGCTGGACGGTGAAATATTTTCAATTTTGGAGTTCAGTTTATTTATACATATATACGGTGAACGATATCCATCTATAAGAACCTAGCTTCCCCATAAAGTTGAAACAAGAAGTTTACATACACTATCTAAAAAGACACATCTGCATGTTTTTCTCACTATCCAACATGAAATCAGAAAAAAACCTGTCCCATTTTAGGTCAATTAGGAACCAAAATTATTTATATTTGCCAAATGCCAGAATAATGAGAGAGAGAATGTTTTCAAACATTTTATTACCTTCTGCAAAGTCAAAAGTTTACATACACTAAAGGGTACTTTACACGCTGCGATATCGCTAACGATTTTCGTCGGGGTCACGGTGTTTGTGACGCACATCCGGTTGTCGTTAGCAGCATTGTAGCGTGTAACACGTACGAGCGACCTTAAACGATCGCAAAAGAGACAAAAATCGTTGGTTTAGGAGAGGTCGTCCAAACACCAAAAATCGTTGTCTCGTACGTAGCGATGTTGTTCGTCGGTCCTGCGGCATCACACATCGCTATGTGTGACACCGCAGGAGCGACAAACATCTCCTTACCTGCCTCCGGCAATGCGGAAGGAAGGAGGTGGGCGGGATATTACGTCCCGCTGATCTCCGCCCCTCCGCTTCTATTGGCCGGCCGCTTAGTGACGCCGCAGTGATGTCAATATGACACCGAACGCACCTCCCCCTTGAGGGAGGGATTGTTCAGCGGTCACAGAAAGGTCGCTGACAAGGTATGTCCGTGTGACGCTGCCGTAGCGATAATGTTCGCTACGGCAGTGATCACTACATATCGCTGGAAAGACGAGGGCGGGTGCTATCGTGCTCGACATCGCTAGCAAATGCTAGCGATGTCGCACCGTGTAAAGTACCCCTAAGAGTGTTATGCCTTTAAACAATATGGGAAAGCCCATGTGATGATGTCATGTCTTTGGAAGCTTCTGATAGGTTTATTGGCAACATTTGAGTTAATTAGAGACTTACCTGTGGATGCATTTTAATGCACATCTGAAACACACTGTTTCTTTGTGTAGTATCATGGGAAAGTCAAAAGAAATCAGCCAAGATCTCAGGAAGAGAATTGTGGACTTGTACAAGCCTGGTTCATCCTTGGGTGCAATTTCCAGATACCTGAAGGTGCCTCATTCATCTGTACAAACAATTATATGCAAGTACAAACAAGATGGGAATGTCCAGCCATCATACTGCTCAGTAAGGAGACAGGTTCTGTGTACCAGAGATGAACATGCTTTGGTCAGATATGTGCATATCAACACAAGAACAAAAGCAAAAGACCTTGTGAAGAACCTGGCAGAAGCTGGTAAGAGTGTGTCATTATCCACAGGGAAATGAGTACTGTATCAACATGGACTGAAAGGCCACTCTACCAGAAAGAAGCCATTGCTCCAAAAGAAGCATAAAAAGCCAGATTAACCCCTTCACGACCGCGGGCAGTAAAATTACGTCCTATTTTAACGTGACTTAACGACCAGGGACGTAATTTTACTGCCTAAATTTCATTTGATTGCCGTGGCCATAGCAACGGCTTTCAAATGATGTCCCCTGCTGTTTCTTACAGCAGGGGACCTTTGCTTGACCTCAGGGGGGGTGGCATCGCCACCCCCCATAGGCGATCGATGTGATTGGCTGTTCAAATCTGAACCGCCAACCACATCGTTCTCACTAATTTCGGCAAAAATAATGCCCGAATTAGTGCGAGACTGTGAGATCCAGCTATGAGATGCCGTAGCAGCTACAGCAGATCATAGGTGGATCTCAAACATGTCGCCCCCAGCCCCTGCAGCACTGATTGGAGCGATCGTGCTATGACGCGCAATCGCTCCAATCAGTGTGCAGTGGGGCGGTCTGATCTGCGGGTTGCCGCCCTCCCCAGGCCTGTCCTGGTCTGGGGACCCTCCCCCAACATGTCTGCAGCGTGGAGTGGCTGGTACTTTTGGTACCACGCCACCGCTGCTGCCGCCGCAGACGTCGCCTCTGCTGTCATCGCGCCTGCTCCAATGGTAAGTATTGCGCTCCGGCGATGGCCCCTGCGCGCTCCCATGAAGGCCCCTGCGCGCTCCCGTGCCCCCCCGATCTGCCCCCCTACGCCCCGATCTGCCCCCGGCATCCCGATCTGCTCCCCACGCGATCTGCCTGCCTCCTCTGTCATCTCTATTCTGCTTCCAAGGGTCCTTCCTTCTGCCTTTGCTTCTCCGCCCCCTCTGCTCTCCCTCTAACCCCACCCATCTGCCCCCCCCCTCTCCCCATCCTCTCCCCATCCCCCCCCTGTCCCCCCCCCGACGTCCTCTTACCTGCCTTCACGGGTCGTCCGAGGTCTTCACTGGCCCGATCACATCTGCCTCCATCGCTGGGTCCTTCTGCTGATCTGTCCAACGTCCTGCCTGCTGCTGGTGTAAAGCTGTCTATCTCACTGCCTTTTTGTTCCTCTGCAGCTCTTCTGGTCAGTGATCCTCTTGGTACTGTGAGTATAACTTTTTTTTTTTTCTTGTATCCTGTCCATTTTTACACTTCATCCGTCCGTGCGTCCCGCCAAGCGCTGATCAGGGATGCAGATAACGGATCTGCATCCGTGGTCAGTTTTTGGCGTGACTTTTTTCCGTATTCGCGACGCTTTTTGTATCGCGTCCGTCCGTGCGTCCCGCCAAGCGCTGATCAGGGATGCAGATAACGGATCGGCATCCCTGCTCAATTTTTGGCGTGACTTTTTTCCGTATTTGCGACACTTTTTGTATGGCATCCGTCTGTGCGTCCCGCCGAGCGCTGATCAGGGATGCACATAACGGATCTGCATCCCTGCTCAATTTTTGGCGTGACCTTTTTTTTTCCGTATCCCCAACACTTTTTGTATCTCATCCGACCGTGCGTCCTGCAGCGGCCGATCAGTGCACCGTGTCTGTGCGTTTGAAAAGTTAAATGGCGTTCCTTCTCTTCTGAGCCCCGCCGTGCGCCCAAACAATTACTTTCCACCACATATGAGGTATCTATGTACTCAGGAAAAATTGCACATATTTTTTATGGTACATTTTCTCCTGGTACCGTTGTAAAAAAAAAAAGCTACCTGGTTGATACAAAAATTTTGTGGTTAAAAAAAAAATAATAATTTTCACGGTTCAACGTTATCAACTTCTGTGGAGCCCCTGAGGGTACAAGGGGCTCATCAAACATCTAGATAAATTCCTTGAGGGGTCTAGTTCCGAAATGGGGTAATTTGTGGGGGAGCTCCACTGTTTAGGCACCAAAGGGGGTCTCCAAACGTGACATGGCGTCCGCTAATGATTCCAACCAATTTTGCTGTCAAATGACGCTCCTTCTCTTCTGAGCCCCGCCATGCGCCCAAACAATTACTTTCCACCACATATGAGGTATCTGCATACTCAGGAGAAATTGCACAATACGTTTTATGGTGCATTTTTTCCTGATACCCTTGTGGAAAAAAAATCTACCTGGTTCAAGTGACAGTTTTGTGGTGAAAAAAAAATTGTATTCATGGTTTAACATTATCAACTTCTGTGGAGCCCCTTGGGGCTCGCTAAACATCTAGATAAACTCCTTGAGGGGTCTAGTTTCCAAGATGGGGTCACTTGTGGGGGAGCTCCACTGTTTAGGCACCTCAGGGGGTCTTCAAACCCGACATGGCTTCCGCTAATGAGTGCAGCTAATTTTGCACTCAAAAATTCAAATGGCGCTCCTTGCCTTCCGAGCACTGCCGTGTGTCCAAACATTTGAATTCCACCGCATATGAGGTATCTGTGTACTCAGGAGAAAATGCACAATACATTTTATGGTGCATTTTTTCCTGATACCCTTGTGGAAAAAAAATCTACCTAGTTGAAGCAACCGTTTTGTGGTAAAAAAAATTTTTTTTCTTTTCACGTCTCAACGTTATAAACTTCTGTGAAGCCCCCAGGTGTTCAAAGTGCTCACCAAACATCTAGAAAAATTATTTGAGGGCTCTAGTTTCCAAAATGGGGTCACTTGTGGGGGAGCTCCATTGTATAGGCACCTCAGGGGGTCTTCAAACCCGACATGGCGTCCGCTAATGAGTCAGCTAATTTTGCGTTCAAAAATTCAAATAGCGCGCCTTCCCTTCTGAGCTCCGCTGTGCGCCCAAACAATTGATTTTTACCACATATGGGATATCAGCGTACTCAGGAGAAAATGCACAATAAATTGTATGGTGCACTTTCTCTTTTCTCCCTTGTGAAAATGAAAATTTTATGGCTAAAGTAACATCTTTGTGTTAAAAAGTAAAATTTTCATTTTTTCCTTCCACATTGCTTTGGTTCCTGTGAAGCACCTAAAGGGTTAATAAACTTTTTGGATGTGGTTTTTAGCAGAGTAAGGGGTGCAGTTTTTAGAATGGGGTCACTTTTGGGTATTTTCTGTCACCTCGGCCTCTCAAAGTCACTTCAAATGTGATGTGGTCCCTAAAAAAAATTATTTTCTAAATTTTGTTGGAAAAATGAGAAATCGCTGATGACCTTTGACCCCTTCTAACTTCCTAACGAAAAAAAATTTTGTTTCGAAAATTGCGCTGATGTAAAGTAGACAAGTGGGAAATATTATTTAGTAACTATTTTGTGTGACATATCTCTCAGATTTATGGGCATAAATTTTCAAAGTTTGAAAATTGTGAAATTTTCAAAATTTTGCAAAATTTCCTACATTTTCACAAATAAACGCAAAAATTATCGGTTTAAATTTACCACTGACATGAAGTACAATATGTCATGAAAAAACAATCTCAGAATCGCCAGGATCCGTTGAAGCGTTCCAGAGTTATAATCTGTCAAAGTGACACTAGCCAGAATTGCAAAAAATGTTCCGGTCATTAGGGTGTTTTAGTGGCCGGGGGTGAAGGGGTTAATGTTTTCAAATGCCCACAGAAACAAAGACCCTAATTTTTGGAGACTTGTCATGTGCTCTGACAGAACTAAAATTGAACTGTTTAACTATAATGACCATCGTTACGTTTGGAGGAAAAAGAAAGAAGCTTTGAGGCCTAAGAACACCATCCCAACTGTGAAACATTGGAGTGGCAGCATTATGTTGTGCAGTTGTTTTGCTGCAGGAGGAGCTAGTGCAATTCACAAAATAGATAGCATAATGAGGAAAGAAGATTGTGTGGCAATACTGAAGTAACATCACAAAACATCAGTCGGGAACTTAAAGCTTAGGTGGAAATAGGTCTTCCAAATGCACAATGACCTGAAGCATACTGCCAATTCCATGCATAGGCTGGATCATGCAGATTAACATACTTAAACGGTGACTTATAAAAGTATTTTTAATATGCAGGTGAACTGGGGGTTTGATAAATAAGTTGCTAGACTGATGTACGAAAGGACTTCAAAGTAGTGGATTTACTGTAGTTTTCATGGGGAATACTTAGAGACAGGTTCCCTTTAAGACTTGTACTGGTGTTCCTATGTATCTGTATTTATTATTGGTTTATAAAAGTACAGTTACAACTTTTTTTTTAAAAAAAAAAAAGGAAAAAAGTAACAATTGCTCCCTGCATGATGTACTCCTTCTGCCGGAAGAGCAGTAGCAGCAGATGTGGATAGGGACATTGAATTATCCAATGCACAGATAGGGAATGAATCTGACAATTGGTGTAACATTGAAGATAATAACAATAATACTTGCTATGAGATAGAAAAGTAAACCAATGGGGACTCTGGTCATGGTGGTGAACATCGCGACATAAAGGAGTTAAAACTGGAGTGTTACCAGGATATGGTCCCTGCAAAGTTACCACTCCTTCCCCTGTGCCAGCGCTATCGCTATCAGTAAAGCCAGAGCAGCTATTACAGTACATATAAAATGATGGACCGGATATTTTATGAGCACTGCATTAACCTGAGGCACATCAACACCTCAATAATGAGCTTTATTTGTTTCTTTACTGTGTCCCATCTTTAGCAGATACCCTGAGTTCACACCCCATGGACCTCTGGGTCAGCAGATTGTACTAGTGACAAGAAGTGACCCAGTTTCACAAATGCATACTGCCTTGTCCAGCCTCCAGTTTACTGACAGACAGCAAGTGTCTTTATTAGAGTAGAGCTCACCAGATTGTTCTCTGTGTAAAATCAAACATTGGTCAAAAAGTAAGTCAGCTATAGCATCTGTCCTATTTTGTTTTGCCACCAGTGACACGGTCAGACAGTCACTGTCTGTCCTTCATGTTCTAGTTACATTGTGCTACTGCGGCTGAGGCTGCCATTCCTAGCCCTACACAGTCACACTTCTTTTTCTTCCCTATTATGTTCTATACTGTGCTGCTGCTACTACTAAATCTGCTAATTGACAGCCACACAACTTCTGCCTGTCCATTTGTGCTCTACATCTCTGCTATACTGCTGTTACTGCCAGAAATGCCAGTTGTTCTCCTGCTCAGCTCATAATCTCCTGCCTATTATATTCTATGCTTTACTCTGTTACTGCTTACTGCTGTTATTGGCAATTCCCGTAGTCATCCACACATCTACTGCCTATCCAGTGTATTCAATATCTTTACTGCACTGCTGTGTGGAACACTAACCAGCACAGGATAAATATAAGAAACATAAAACTGATCCCAAATAGGGATAATTTGAGGATGGCTTTTAAAAGCCATTGCTTCTTCACTTTACAAACTGCAAACTTATTGCTGGTTAGAGAAAAAGGATTATTTTTGGATGACTTGTTACCCTTTCATTGCTTCTTCATGTTTAAAACAACAAACCTGTTACTGTTCCCAAAAAATGGAAAATGTTTGTTAAAGCCATTGCTTCTTTACTATTGAAAATATATGCATTTTTACAATTTCCAACAAAAATTGTGTTACTAGCAAAATAATTCAAGCTTGTTGTCATGGCTGAAAAAAGCCAAGAATTATTTATCCTATTATTTCACCCACAACACTGAAACATACGTTTTTTAACAATTTTTGTGAAGCTTACTGCCACAAAAAATAGTAATTTGTTTTTAAATTGTCACAGCCCAGCTAAAATGAGCTTTAGTAGAGTCATGGCCAAAAGTTTTGAGAATGCTACAAATATTAATTTTTACAAAGTCTACTGCTTAAGTTTTTCTAATGGCAATTTGCATATACTCCAGAATGTCATAAAGAGTGATCAGCTTAACAGCAATTACTTGCAAAGTCAATATTGGCTAAGAAAATGAACTTTAACCCCCAAAACACATTTCAACATCATTGCATTCCTGCCTTAAAAGGAGCAGCTAACATTGTTTTAGTGATTGTTCCATTAACACAGGTGTGGGTGTTGATGAGGACAGGGCTGGCGATCAATCAGTCATGATTAAGTAAGAATGACACCACTGGACACTTTAAAAGGAGGCTGGTGCTTGGTATCATTGTTTCTCTTCAGTTAACCATGGTTATCTCTAAAGAAACACGTGCAGTCATCATTGCTCTGCACAAAAATGGCCTAACAGGGAAGAGTATCGCAGCTACAAAGATTTCACCTCAGTCAACAATCTATCGCATCATCAATAACTTCAAGGAGAGAGCTTCCATTGTTGCCAAAAAGGCTCCAGGGCACCCAAGAAGGACCAGCAAATGCCAGGACCGTATCTTAAAACTGTTTCAGCTGCGGGATCGGACTACCAGCAGTGCCGAGCTAGCTCAGCAATGGCAGCAGGCTGGTGTGAGTGCTTCTGCACGCACTGTGAGGCGGAGACTGCTTGAGCAAGGCCTGGTTTCAAGGAGGGCAGCAAAGAAGCCACTTCTCTCCAGAAAAAACATCAGGGACCGACTGATATTCTGCAAAAGGTACAGGGAGTGGACTGCTGAGGACTGGGGTAAAGTCATTTTCTCAGATGAATCCCCTTTTCGATTGTTTGGGACATCTGGAAAACAGCTTATTAGGAGAAGAAGAGGTGAGCGCTACCACCAGTCTTGTCTCATGCCAACTGTTAAGCATCCTGAAACGATTCATGTGTGGGGTTGCTTCTCAGCCAAGGGAATCAGCTCACTCACAGTCTTGCCTAAAAACACAGCCATGAATAAAGAATGGTACCAGAATGTCCTCCAACAGCAACTTCTCCCAACTGTCCAAGAGCAGTTTGGCGCCCAACAATGCCTTTTCCAGCATGATGGAGCACCTTGCCATAAAGCAAAGGTGTTCACTAAATGGCTCATGGAAAAAAACATAGAGATTTTGGGTCCATGGCCTGGAAACTCCCCAGATCTTAATCTCATTGAGAACTTGTGGGCAATCATCAAGAGACGGGTGGACAAGCAAAAAACAACAAATTCTGGCAAAATGCAAGCATTGCTTATGCAAGAATGGACAGCTATCAGTCAGGATTTGATCCAGAAGTTGATTGAGAGCATGCCAGGGAGAATTGCAGAGGTCCTGAAGAAGAAGGGTCAACACTGCAAATATTGACTTGCTGCATTAACTCATTCTAACTGTCAATATAACCTTCTGGTACTCATAATATGATTGCAATTATATTTCTGTATGTGATGTAAACATCAGACAAACACAATTAAAAACCAGAGGGCAACAGATCATGTGAAAATATAATTTTGGTGTCATTCTCAAAACATTTGGCCATGACTGTACATGCTGAGCGGTCCCTGGTCTGGTGTTTCCCCATTGTTTATTTACTTTGTGAAAAAATACCAAAATTTTACAACACAGAATAGGTAATAAGAGGACGAGCTGTTGCTTCTTCAGTTTGCAAACACAAAATCTGTTCCTACTCCCCAAAAATGAAATGTTTTTGGACCATTACTTTTAAGAAAGTAATGGATTTTTACATTTTTTTAATATTAAAAAGTATGACAGTGCAGTGTGTTATTAAACAGGCTGTTCATTGTTACCAGTTATCACCCACATACTCAGCCATATACTGTATGTTGAAATTACTAAGGCTTTGTATGTGTTAAAGTTTGAAAGAGGTTAGATACAGTCCTCAGAGACCTCCCAGTGTCAACCACATCTTTTCAGAACAATGGAAGGCATTGCAGTATTTTCAATTCACAGTAAATAATTAAATTTATGATTTAAAAAAAAATTGCCAAAGCTGCTGAATTTGAATTTCAAAAGATTTGCTAATTGACGTAGAAAACAATAGGAGTACACTGACAAGCAAAAGAGTACCAATGCTTTGAGCATTTGACTTTCAGGCTCCATATCTCACCATTCACTACAGCTTTGAACATTTTATAGACAATTATCTTGGCTATCTCATACATAAATTTGACTTGCAACTAATTAGCATATGATTAGTTATGCAGATTGTCTTGTCACTGCATTGATGCTGTTTTACTCTTAAAAACGTAAAATAAAATTTGTATTTTTTTTAATATTTTGTAAATCCACCTTTGTCTTTCAACACTGCCTGAGCCCTCCTGGGCATGCTCTCAATCAGATTCAAGCATGTCTTGACCGAAATCTTGTCTAATAGTTCCTAATGTTGGTGCGTACTGATTGACTCACTTGGGTATGTATACAGCTTTTTCTTGAACTGAAGCTGAAGCTTCTTCACCTTTTTTGAGCAACCATTCCAGACTTGTGTAACATGCGGTGCACACTACTTGCATGGTCATCTGTGATCTCCCTATTAGGAAGCATATGAGTCACTTCCGACGCCTTATTTGTCATGCCAGAACTGATAGACCTTGTGATGAGTTATATGTGATGGACGGACTTCCTTTGGTGTTCTTCCAACTGTCATGGCACTCACATGATGCAGTTTGGCAATATTCTTGGCCAAGAGAAGAGACCGATATCGATGAGCTGGATGATGCAGTTTCTCTTTTCTTGGGAAATATTCTTCATGGCAGCTCCTTAATTCAAACCAGGGAATTCCACTTGGGAATAAACCTAATAACACACTGAGCTTTTAGGGAATGTGAGAACAGGTTGTAATTTATAGTATACAGCAAGAAAAAGATTTTTCAAGCACCAGGAGAAAACCGCTAAGTTAGGGGTGCTTCACACACAGCGAGCTCACTGCCGAGATCGCTGCTGAGTCACGCTTTTTGTGACGCAGCAGTGACCTCATTAGCGATCTCGCTGTGTGTGACAATGAGCAGCGATCTGGCCCCTGCTGCGAGATCGCTGCTCGTTACACACAGCCCTGGTTCGTTTTCTTCAAAGGTGCTCTCCCACTGTGACACACAGATCGCTGTGTGTGACAGCGAGAGAGCGACAAATGAAGCGAGCAGGGAGCAGGAGCCGGCATCTGGCAGCTGCGGTAAGCTGTAACCAAGATAAACATCGGGTAACCAGGTGGTTACCCGATATTTACCTTAGTTACCAGCCTCTGCAGCTCTCACGCTGCCTGTGCTGCCGGCTCCGGCTCTCTGCACATGTAGCTGCTGTACACATCGGGTTAATTAACCCGATGTGTACAGCAGCTAGGAGAGCAAGGAGCCAGCGCTCAGTGTGCGTGGCTCCCTGCTCCCTGCACACACAGCTAAGCGGTGTGCGCTGGTAACTAATGTAAACATCGGGTAACCATACCCGATGTTTACCTTAGTTACCAGTCTCCGCAGCTTCCAGACGGCGGCTCCGTGCAAGCGCAGCGTCGCTTGCACGTCGCTGCTGGCTGGGGGCTGTTCACTGGTCGCTAGTGAGATCTGCCTGTTTGACAGCTCACCAGCGACCATGTAGCGATGCAGCAGCGATCCTGACCAGGTCAGATCGCTGGTCGGATCGCTGCTGCATCGCTAAGTGTGAAGGTACCCTAAGTAGTTGCAAATCAAATTTATGTATGAGATAGCCAAGATGATTGTCTATAAAATGATAGTAGTCTCATGCTGAAAGCTGTAGTAGATGATGAGATATGGAACCTGAAATTAAAAAGTTCAAAACCTTGTTACCCTTTTGCTTGTCAGTGTATTATTGTATATCCTACAGTGTTCTTTGTTTTTCATTTCTCAGCAAAGGAGCAGCAACTGACAGACCATTATTCTACAAGCCTTTACTAGGGTTTTGCATGCATTTGAACAACCCCAGAAAATGAGTGCATCCCCCACTAAGCTACCTGTACCCACCACTGTGTCATTTTTTTACATTTTGCAAAGATAAGTGCATGTTTTAGTCATTGGCCCACATTTATAAAAATTGTTGAAATTTCTACAAATGTTTAAATGTATTCATTTAAAATCTACCACTCCAGATTTATCAAATGTTGCATCTTAATAATAAAATAGCTAGAAATTCCTAATGTTGAGTAATAAAATAAGACCAATGTAATAAATGCCACATACAAATGCTGACTTTTTATAGATTGATATTTTTTTTACATGCTGATTTATACACTTCTCCATCTAAAGAAACAGTCGGAAACCAATGTCATATGTCACAATTTTTAATCATGGATGCCACATAAATATATTTGTTTAATGACTTTTTAATCAAATATAATCTGTATAGAATATGCAATTTTTTGTGACTTTTATAAATATTTTATATTTTTATGTACATTCATAATTTTTATATGCATTTAAAAATATATTGTTTTCCCCACAAGGTTAACCACTCCCCTTTCGTCATCATTTCTAATTTTTGACATAGGCACTAAATTTACATATTAATTGGAATAAAACAAATATGGTGTGGGCACTTACGTCAAAGAATTGAGCCTGCTTTACATCAAGATGTGTTACACATTTGGCATCTATCTGTAGCTGCAGCGACCGGAGTTTGCTCCATTCACTGCATTTTAACCATTTAAATGCAGCTGTTAATTTCTGTTAGCAGCATTGAAATAATGTCATTGCTGGTGCTGTGCATTGCAGAGAAACAATTGGTTACCATGTTGAAGGCTAGCATCACAGGATGAGCTTCATAGGAAAACCTTGATTTCACTACATACTGCAATAGAGTAGAACAGCAGTATGTAGTGAAAGCCATTAAACAAGTGCATGTCTCCTATGGCTTTTAGACAAAGAAGGGAACAATAAAGGTGCAGAATCAAAAAAATCCTTGGTCCTTGTAGAGTTAAAAAGAACACTATAAACAGTAACAATACATTTTATACCTAATATATTTCTAAGTCACGCACAGCAGTGTTTATGTGCAAATCATATTATGTCCATATTTTATTTCACTAATGCAAACAGATAAAAAATAATCCAATATGAGTGATATAATGCAATGAATAGACTATTGTAAAGATCAAATATTAATTTGCTGGAGAGAGTAAACAGGAAATGAGATGACGAGCCACAATTATGACATGACATTATTTGATTAATTCTTTTAACAGGAATAGTGTGCCGGGCCTCTCGAGAGCTGAGCACTTAGCAGCATAGTTAAATGGCTTATTAATG
The DNA here is from genome assembly GCF_048569485.1 of Anomaloglossus baeobatrachus. Taxonomy (NCBI): domain Eukaryota; kingdom Metazoa; phylum Chordata; class Amphibia; order Anura; family Aromobatidae; genus Anomaloglossus; species Anomaloglossus baeobatrachus. Next base: position 386,350,585 of record NC_134358.1, read on the forward strand.
AAACACGTACTGGAGATAGAGCACTAACCAATAATAAATGGCTAAACGGCTGCAACAACTTATAACACAAGTCTAATATAAATGAAGGGTATACCGTAGGTCTACTGGAGGCATGGTTATTGTGCAATTATTAGGAATGCTTTATTTAATGCATTTTATAACATCACTAAAACGCTACTCATTAAAAATATCTAAGGATCAGCGTAATACTATCCAGCAGATTAAAATGCCTTGTGGAGAAGAGCAAGTGTAATATCACTACACTCTATTTTTTATTAGTAATCTAATGCCAGTAATATAACGCACATTTTGTATTATAAGACACACCCAAAAATTTGGGAGGAAAATGAGTGGTGCATCTTATAATTTGAATGCACCTTAAGGGGAGGTGGTGGAGAGGAGTAGCATGAGGCAGGGGCAATGCTGGGGCCTGCGGGACAGGGGCTGGGGCTAGTGCAGCGGGGGATGAGATGGAGGCTACAGGCACTGTGCTAGAGGCAGCGGGGGCTGTGCTGTAAGTGGTGAGGCAGGGGCATCCTGAAAATGTCGGTGGTGCGGACCTCAAATAATGGAGCCCGGAGGCAGCACAAGATCTCATCTGTGCATGCACCGCTTCTGGCCCATTGATCTCCCAACAGTGGACGTAAAGAAAATGGCTCCGGGCACCATTTCTTTGAAACCCAACAGTTTCTGACAGTTGCCTGCCTGGCAGCATCTGGAACACCCACCAGCCGCACCGCCTGCAGCACTGACCTGCTCCACCACTGCCCCTGCCTGTGACCCCGCTCAACCATCGCTGCCACTCCCCCCCGGTAGGACACCACCGGATTGTAAGACGGACCCCTTTATTTTTTTTTCTCTAAATTTGGGGTCCATCTTATAATCTGTTGAATTTTATAAACTGAAAAATACGGTACTTTGCTACCTGCTGCTGTGCAATTACTTTTTGTATGGGCCATACATGTACTTGAATAATCTTGTATATCCTTCCTTAGATGTCTCTTCTCAAGACTAAATAAATGTGATTATCTTAAATTTTCCTCATAATTAAGTTCCCCCATTGTTTTTAACAGTTTTGTGCTCTTTTTTGTGTCTATTCTAACTTCTTGACATCGTTTTTATGAAATGGTTACTAGAGCACAGCTGCATATTACAGATTTACACAGATTTAATGCTTTGTAAAGTGGTAGTATTACATCCTTGTCCTGCATTTTTTATTGCATGATAATATGCTGCTGGCCTTTGAAGCTGCTGATTGACATTGCATGCTATTTAGTCTTGGTTCTACAAGTATACCAAGATCCTTCTCTACAAGTGACTCTCCTAGTTTTAGAAGTTTTCCATGACATACATTGCTGTGGTCACCAGCGGTAATGCTGTAAACTACTGAGAACCCAATCATAATCGAGTGAGGATGCATCAAAGTCAATTTCAGTATTAGAAAATAATCCATGGCACTCACCTTCTGCTTTTAATCCCCAAAATCTATATGTATAATGTTCAGCTCACCGTGTGTACACCCACTCCTTTTAGCGTCTTCCCTGGAGCACGGACAGGCACTGCCATGACCCAAATCATCCAGGAAAACAAGAAAATCCAGCTCTTCAGGTAGAGACTTCAGGTTTATTTTAACATGCAGGCAATACAGATAGCATGACCAATGCTACGCATTTCAGGTGAAAAGACTCACCCTTAATCATGAACCAAAAATCTACTTTTTTGTGCACATATCATTGTGGGATACAAAACAGCATAGAAAGCCAGTGATCATTTCACATCATGTGGTCCTTTCTGAAGGCATAGTAGCAAGATTGAAGGCAGGGTGAACTGAGAATTTTCTCGACCTTTGGAGTTACATAATTGCAACACAATGTTTTTTTGTACAATAAAGAAATTTGACAATACCATTTTCCATTTAATACGTAGGTCTCGATTTATTGTCTAGATAAGTTGACAATATCCATTGGCAGTTTTAACATTGTTTATTTTTTAGGCGACATGCCGTATGTCACATAACCATATAACCAGTTTAAAAACTTGAACACAGATGTATTTATTCCATACTATTACAGTATGTCTTCAACTGTATTGTGCCACCTTTACCTTATATCTTTTATGGGTCACCTGGACAAAGTCAGTGCTATGCACCTATGTGTCTGTGTCATTTTACTCCCTCTCTCTTTTTTCTCTTAGTTCATTTGTTTTCATTATAATAGATCACTATATTATTATTATTATTACATTAATTTATTTACTGTACTTTTGTGTTGTTTTTTTGCAGTAGGTGTAAAACTTATGAAAGAAGACAGAAGAATCATAATTTCGGAGAGTGAAGAAAGTGATGGTTAGGAAAACATGGTTAAAGAAGATCTCAATCTAACACAATGTTTTGTTATTAATGACTTGCAATTATGTTAACATTTATATTTCAACAATATAAAATTCCCTAGTATAAAGTTTTATTTATAAATTATTTCATTAGCCATTGGGCACTGTCTTTTGTATTTGTGTGCACTTGTGTGCAATGTGTCACAGCAAAACAGTTACCATGTTTTTCAAAATATAAGACACTGTCTTATACTTTTTTTGCCCCCCAAAAAAGCACTAGGGCTTATTTTTGGAGGAGGTCTTATTTTTGGAAAAACATGGCAGGGGACAGTTTTACCCCCCTAAAAAGCAGACCTCCCCACTTCCCAGGAGACTCATACTCACCAGACCCGGACGTCTGCTTGATTCCCAGGTCCTCCCTGTGATCTCTGGTGGGTGCTGCATGCCGTCCTCCCCTGTTTCTGGTCGACACACTCACACACAGCAGATCACACACACATCAGATCACCAACTCACTCACTCACTCACCACATCCAGCATTAAAGAATGCTTTCAGCCCCAGGGAAAGATGGGAGGAAGTCACATGTCGCAGGTCCTGTAAGCAAACATTGCAGTAGGTTCATGCGCTCCACTGCACAGCCTCTCAGGATTCTGCCGGCCAGAAAAAAATTGTTGTCGCTGGATGTGGTGAGTGTGTGTGTGATCTGATGTGTGTGTGTGTGTGTGTGATCCGATGTTTGTGTGTGAGATCTGATGTTTGTGTGTGTGAGATCTGATGTGTGTGGGTGTGTGATCACTGCAGGTCCTCTGCTCGGCGTCTGGGGAGTTTGATTGTCGGGTGCTCACTTTCTATAATGAAGTGTCCTGCAGTATCTTTAACTTTTTTAGCTGCACGGACACTTAATTATTGAACCGTGGCTAGGGCTTATTTTCAGGACAGGGCTTATATTTAAGCCTTGCTCCAAAAATGCTGAAAATCCCTGCTAAGGCTTATTTTTGGGGGAGGTCTTATTTTTGGAAAAACACGGTATGCACTGGAAATATGGCCAACACAAACAATAGGATAATAGGGTTGGTCTCCAATAATATCTTATAATGGTGCACTATATGAAATGACCGCATCTTCTGTGCACTGTGTATGTCCTCTGGCATGCACAGTTCACAGCATTAGATAGAACCATGCACCATTCTATTGTATTGTGTTGAGCTTCAATTTCTCTCTGTCACAGCTCACTGCGGCTTACAGTGTGCAGAGCGCAGCAGTAAAATTATCACCGGTTTCTGACCTCTGCACAACAGAAATAGTGATGATTGGTCGAACCTGGATGAAGTCACTGCTACAGCCCTGGTTTGTGACCTGCAGTCTCCATTTACTGCTACTTACAGTGCACAAAGCAACGCAGTCAAGTTATCACCAGCTGCTAAACTCTGCACAGCACCAGGGCTGTGGCAGTGATGTGTGGCTGTAAGAAAAGCAGCTCTACAGAGGAGTGACATTAAACCTACATCTGGCCTCCCTAACTACAGTACATAACTTCCTGTTATCTGCCAATTCAAGATGTGGAGAAGCCGAATGTAGGACGCTGTGGATGACTGTAATCTATTTTTCTCAGTTATCAATGATTTCAGATTGAGGAAAAGCTACCTGTAGTAGTACAGGTGAATACAATTCATTAGTCTCTGTTATAAGCTATTACTGTAAAGACACCAACAGTAGGACAAGTGAGCACAATTAATTATTCCCAGATATCAGCCATTTCATGCTGGTGAGAGGCTGAATTTTAGACAAGTGATTACAATGCATTGCTCCCTGTTATTTGTCATTTGAGGCAGACTCTTGAACCGTGTGTTCAGCATTCTGGGCATTTTCCCTGTACTGATATTTTATTGTAAATAGGACATTATTCAGCTTTCAGTTGCTGGTCAGAGTTGAGTGAGTATCTAACTATGGGTACTTGCTATTCTCGTAACGAATACTGTCTAACACTTGAATATTCATTCCGAATAGCGTGTGCAATGCAAGTCAGTGGGGAAAACTCACAATGTAACGAGTAACCTGAATTCCGCGCTATTTTGTACTCGCACAAATAGTACGGCATTAAGGATACTTGGTTCTTTGCGAGTTTTTCCCCATTGACTTGCATTGTACACGCTATTCGGAATGAATACACGAGTATTAAACAGTATTTATTATGCAGAAAAGGGGGGAGCCAGCACTGCTTGAGAGTGGCATGTAAAAAATTAAAAGTGAAAATTCACATATTATTCCAACTGTACTATAATGCAAAATGAGATTTTTAGCAAATAATTGATCAATTTTTTGAGCCACCCCTGCCACGTCACGTCAAATCTCAATGGGGGGTCCTACTCTATATTTAATATTTACATTGTGCATGCGGCCTCCTAAATTGATTAAAAGCAGAACCATATTAAAGCAACACATATACCTATAACGAGAAACCAAGGAAAAAAATTGTGAAAACATACCCTGCTGTAACTAAATAAAAGCATAGTGCATATAAACATAGGGTACTTAGTAAACACTGTTTTTTTTTCCTTGGTTTCTCTTTGTCTCATGGCCAGTGTGAACATGGTCTCACAAGTTCCATGTATACCATCTCATACTCCGGCTCACTTTTTTGTTTTTTTGTTTTTACATATACCTATAACATTTCAGAACCGCTCCCATGTTTTCAAGGAGAGGCAACTGTGAATGAAGGCAATCCAGGTGCCAGTATGTGCAGCGAACGCCACACACACCAGCACAATGTCAGAACTGGCCCTCACAGTGCCAGACCAGGGTCCATGAATAAAGGCGGAACAGGTCCAAGTATCTACTATCTGCTATCAAAACTAATGTTGGTGGCTGTTCACACACAACCACCTCACCCTGTTCCACAGGCATCATTAATTAAGCACCATTTACTTGGGCCTGCTCCGTCTTTATCCATGGCTGCTGGTCTGACACTGTGAGGGCCAGCTCTGACATTGTTCTGGTGTGTGTGGCCTTGCTGCATATGCTGAGCCTGGGCTGCCTTTATTCGCAGTTGTTTGCCTTTGCAACATGGGAGCGGTTGTGAGCTGTCACAGGTATTTGTGTTGCTTTTATATGGTTCTACTTATTAAAATATTTAGGAGGCCGAATAGCATAATGGTAAATTATACAATATAGAGTAGGACCCCCCTATTGAGATTTGCCATGACGACTGGCATGGGTGGCTCAAATTTTTGATCAATTATTTGCGAAAAATCTCATTTTGCATTATAGTACAGTAGGAATGAATTTGTGAATTTTACACTTATTATTTGTTGCATGCCATTCATAGGCAGAGCTGGCTTCCCCCTCTCTATAATGATTTATTATGAGTATAGGGAGTATGAATAGTTAGGTACTCGTTCAACTCTGTTGCTGATTAGAGTTGAGCGCGGTTCGAGGTTCTCCAGTTCTAAGCTCGAGTGATTTTTGGGGCTGTTCGAGATCGAACTAGAACTCGAGCTTTTTGCAAAAGCTCGATAGTTCTAGATACGTTCGAGAACGGTTCTAGCAGCAAAAAGCAGGGCTTTTTACAGCTACAGTGTGCAGGAGCCATCGCTGGCAGCCTGCCAGAAGCTGGTAACCAAGATAAACATCGGGTATCCAAGCAGAGCGCTTTGGTTAGTAACCCGATGTTTATCTTAGTTACGTGCAGGAAGCCCACACTTCCCCGCTCAGCTCGCTCCGCCCCCTCCTGCCCGCGGCATGTATGTGTATACACACACACACACACACACACCCACCCCCCGCTCGGCTTACCTGCGGTGATGAGGTCCCGCCATCCCGACCTCAGCACTGTCACTGTCCTCCATGGCCGCCGCTTGTCACATCACCTATCGCTTCCGACCCGAGACTGACTAGCGGTGACGTCACGGACCTCTCGCGATACTTGAGGGGAAGGCGCCGGTCATTGAACTCAGTGACAGGGGCTGTCAGTGTGCTGGAGATCAGCGCAGGTAATGTACCTCGCTGACAGCAGCACTTGTCACCCCCCTGCAGTGACCTGGGCTGACCCATTGATGTTAGCTCAGGTCACTGCACTGCTCTCCCAGCCAATGGGGAACATCCTGCTCTTCATTGACTGGGACAGTGTGGATCGTCATGGCAACCCCTTGGATTACACCAGACCTGGATTTGTTTTTCATTCTAATAAATTGGTTAAAGAGGGAATGTATTGGGGAGTGTTTTTTCAAATAAAAATGTGTTTGTCGTCTATTTTTTTTTATTACTGACTGGGTTGGTGATGTCGGGTATCTGATAGACGCCTGACCTCACCAACCCCAGGGCTTGATGCCAGGTGACATTACACATCTGGTATTAACCGCATATATTACCCCATGTGCCACCGCACCAGGGCGCGGGATGAGCTGGGGCGAAGCACCAGGATTGGCGCATCTAATGGATGCGCCACTTCTGGGGCGGCTGCAGCCTGCTATTTTTAGGCTGGGGCGAGTCCTAGTCTGAGAATATCAGGCCCCAGCTGTCTGATTTACCTTGGCTAGTGATCCAATTTTGGGGGACCCCTACGTGTTTTTTTTTTAAATTATTTATTTAATTTAAAATAACAGCGTGGGGTGCCCTCAGTTTTGGATTACCAGCCAAGGTGAGGTTGCCAGCTGTGGTCTGCAGGCTGCAGCCGTCTGCTTTACCCTAGCTGGCTACAAAACTAGGGGGAACCCTACGTCATTTTTTTTTTCATTTTTTTGGCTAAATACAAAGCTAAGCACCCCTTAGTGCCACATGAAAGGCACCAAAGGGTGCTCCACTTTTTCTCCATTTTTTCTCCACTTTTTCTACATTTTTTCTCCACTTTTTCTACATTTTTTTCTCCACTTTTTCTCCACTTATTCTCCACTTTTTCTCCACTTTTTCTCCACTTATTCTCCACTTTTTCTCCACTTTTTCTCCACTTTTTCTCCACTTTTTCTCCACTTTTTCTACATTTTTTTCTCCACTTTTTCTCCACTTATTCTCCACTTTTTCTCCACTTTTTCTACACTTTTTCTCCTTTTTTTCTCCACTTTTTATCCAATTTTTCTCCACTTTTTCTCCACTTTTTCTCCATTTTTTCTCCACTTTTTCTCCATTTTTTCTCCACTTTTTCTCCACTTTTTCTCCATTTTTTTTCTCCACTTTTTCTCCAATTTTTCTCCACTTTTTCTCCACTTTTTCTCCACTTTTTCTCCATTTTTTTTCTCCACTTTTTCTCCACTTTTTCTCCACTTATTCTCCACTTTTTCTCCACTTTTTCTCCATTTTTTTCTCCACTTTTTCTCCACTTTTTCTCCACTTTTTCTCCCCTTTTTTTCCATTTTTTTCTCCACTTTTTCTCCACTTTTTCTCCACTTTTGCTCCACTTTTTCTCCATTTTTTCTCCACTTTTTCTCCACTTTTTCTCCACTTTTTTTCCATTTTTTTCTCCACTTTTTCTCCACTTTTTCTCCATTTTTTTCTCCACTTTTTCTCCACTTTTTCTCCACTTTTTCTCCATTTTTTTCTCCACTTTTTCTCCACTTTTTCTCCACTTTTTCTCCACTTTTTCTCCAGTTATTCTCCACTTTTTCTACACTTTTTCTACACTTTTTCTCCATTTTTTTCTCCACTTTTTCTCCACTTTTTCTACACTTTTTCTCCACTTTTTTTCCATTTTTTTCTCCACTTTTTCTCCACTTTTGCTCCGCTTTTTCTCCATTTTTTTCTCCACTTTTTCTCCACTTTTTCTCCACATTTTTTCGATTTTTTTCTCCACTTTTTCTCCACTTTTTCTCCATTTTTTCTCCATTTTTTTCTCCACTTTTTCTCCACTTTTTCTCCACTTTTTCTCCATTTTTTTCTCCACTTTTTCTCCACTTTTTCTCCACTTTTTCTCCATTTTTTTTCTCCATTTTTTCTCCACTTTTTCTCCACTTTTTCTCCATTCTTTTTCTATGGTCGGTCTACCCATTAGCTCTGCCATGCACACTGTAGCTCTACACCTACTGCACATGTTACTTTATGATTGACATCTCTTTCGTACCAGAACTGTCTAAGTCTACTCTGACCCCATATTTGTCATTACTATATTGTCCTTGTACTGTATTATGACATTTGTATCATGTGTTTCATTTCTTGCTGTGTTGCAATTTTTTTGCTGCATCCCAATTGTACCTCTACATTGTTCGAGTTTATGTTATTGTTCTCTCACTCTTATGTGATACTGATTATTGTCATTTTTCAGGATTACATGCAGATAAGTCCAATCTGACGAAGGCTCAGGCCGAAACGTCATTTGTAACTTGTTTTGGACAAAAACATATATGTTTATGAAAAAAAAATTTTTCTTAATACGGACCAATAAAGAGTGATTTTGCATTACTATCCGTTGTGACTTACTGACTTAAGCTGGGTTCACACTAAGCGACAGCGACAACGACGTCGCTGTTACGTCATCATTTTCTGTGACGTAACAGCGACCTTGTAAGTCGCTGTTATGATCGCTGCTTAGCTGTCAAACACAGCGACGCAGCAGCGATCATAACGTCGCTGTGCTACATGTGCAGAGAGCAGGGAGCCGCGCTTAGCGCTGGCTCCTTGCTCTCCTAGGTACAGTATACATCGGGTTAATTACCCGATGTGTACTGCAGCCACATGTGCACAGAGCAGGAGCCGGCACTGGCAGCAAGGGCGGAGGCTGGTAACGAAGTTAAATATCGGGTAACCAGGGAAAGGTCTTCCCTTGGTTACCCGATGTTTACGCTGGTTACAGCTTTCCGCAGCTGCCAGACGCCGGCTACTGCTCCCTGCTCGCTTCATGTCGTCGCTCTCTCGCTGTCACACACAGCGATGTGTGTGTCACAGCGGGAGAGTGACGACCAAAAAATGAAGCTGGACATTCAGCAACGACCGGCGACCTCACAGCAGGGGCCAGGTCATTGCTGGATGTCACACACAGCGACAGCGACGGGACGTCGCTGCAACGTCACAGAAAATGGTGACGTAGCAGCGACGTCGTTGTCGTTGTCGCTGTGTGTGACACCAGCTTTAGTCTGGGAGATTTAGAGTGCCGAGGTTACTCACTAATTTTATCTATTATTACCTCTGAGCACCTATATACCAGTCAGCAGAGCTTCTTCTACAGTAGTTCTCCTGATTAGGCATGCCCTTACCTCATGATCAGGGCATTGCAGCTTTGGTAGCAACCATTACGACATGGACTCTGCTGCTGTGGACCCGAGAAGAGTGAGTGCAGATTCATTGCACCCACACTCCTCACATGAAGGGTCCGCACTCCTAGAAAATGGGGGATACGTTCCCTGAGTGTCTCCCCCCCATATTCTAGACGGTCCAGAGTCGTCGTGGGACCCCTTTATTTTTTTTCTTACAATAAATTGGTGAAAGAGGAAATGTTTTGGGGACTGTTTTTTCAAATAAATTTCTTTTGTCGATTTTTTTTTTTTTGTTAGTACTGACAGTTTATGATGTTGAGTATCTAATAGACGCCATGACATCACAAACTGCTGGGCTTGATCTCAGGTTACTTTACAGCTAGTATCAACCCGATTTATTACCCCGTTTGCCACTGCACCAGGGCACGGGATGAGCTGGGGTGAAGCGCCAGGATTGGCGCATCTAGTGGATGCGCTACGTCTGGGGTGCCTGCGGCCTGCTATTTTTAGGCTGTGAAGGCCCAATAACTATGGACCTTCCCACCCTGAGAATACCAGACCACAGCTGTCCGCTTTACCTTGGCTGGTGATCCAATTTGGGGAGGACCCTACTTTTATTGTGTAGTTATTAATATTTATACAATAATTATAAAAAAGAGCCTGAGGGGACCTCCACATTGGATCCCCAACCACGGTAAAGCTGCCAGCTGTGGTTTTCAGGCTACAGCCGTCTGCTTTACCCTAGCTGGCTATCAAAAATGGGGGGACCCAAAGTCATTTTTTTTTTAACTATTTTTTAAATAGAAAAAATTAATGGGCTTCCCTGTATTTTGATTGCCAACCAAGGTAACGGCAGGCAGATGGGGGTGGCAACCCATAGCTGTCTGCTTTATCTGCGCTGAGAATCAAAAATACAGCGGAGCGCTACGTCATTTTTTTAAAGATTTATTTTTACAGCACTGTGATGTCCAGCAATCAAAATACAGGGAAGCCCATTTTATTTTTAGTTATTTAAATAAATAATTAAAAAAAATATATATGGGCTCCCGCTGCATTTTTTATATTGCTAGCTAAGGGTAATCCAAGCAGCTATTGGCTGCTAAACCCCACTGCTTGATGTTACCTTCACTGGCAATGGAAAATCCAGAAAAGCATTTTTTATTTTTTTTGCCAAAAAACTACAAAAAAAGGACGTGAGCTTCGCCATATTTTTGTATGCTAGCCAGGTATAGCAGGCAGGTGCTGGAAGAGTTGGATACAGCGCCAGAATATGGCGCTTCTATGAAAATGCCATTTTCTGAGGCGGCTGCAGACTGCAATTCGCAGCAGTGGGGCCCAGAAAGCTTAGGCCAACCTGTGCTGCGGATTCCAATCCCCAGCTGCCTAGTTGTACCTGGCTGGACACAAAAATGGGGCGAAGCCTACGTCATTTGTTTTCTAATTATTTCATGAAATTCATGAAATAATAAAAAAAGGGCTTCCCTTTATTTTTGGTTCCCAGCCGGGTACAAATAGGCAACTGGGAGTTGGGGGCAGCCGTACCTGCCTGCTGTACCTGGCTAGCATACAAAAATATGGCGAAGCCCACATAATTTTTTCAGGGGGCAAAAAACTTCTGCATACAGTCCTGGATGGAGTATGCTGAGCCTTGTAATTCTGCAGCTGCTGTCTATCTGTATGGAGAAGAGCAGACAGCAGCTGCAGAACTACAAGGCTCAGCATACTCCATCCAGGACTGTATGCAGAATTTTTTTGCCCACCAAAAAAATGACGTGGGCTTCGCCATATTTTTGTATGCTAGCCAGGTACAGCAGGCAGCCACGGGCTGCCTCCAACCCCCAGTTGCCTATTTGTACCCGGCTGGGAACCAAAAATATAGGGAAGCCCGTTTTTTTTAATTATTTCACTTATTTCATGAAATAATTAAAAAACAAATGACGTGGGCTTCGCCCCATTTTTGTGTCCAGCCGGGTACAACTAGGCAGCTGGGGATTGGAATCCGCAGCACAGGTTAGCCCGAGGTTTCTGGGCACCTCTGCTGCGGATTTCAGTCCGCAGCCGTCCCAGAAAATGGCGCTCTCATAGAAGCGCCATCATCTGGCGCTGTATCCAACTCTTCCAACAGCCCTGGAGCCGGGTGGCTTGTTGGGTAATCATGAGTTAATACTGGCTTTGTTTTACTAGCCAGTATTAAGCCAGAGATTCTTAATGTCAGGCACGTTTGACCCGGCCATTAAGAATCTCCAATAAAGGGTTAAAAAAAACACCACACAGAGAAAAAATACTTTAATAGAAATAAATACACAGACACATTAGAGACTCCATCTTTATTACCCCCTGTCAGCCCTCCACGATCCTGCTCTTCTGTCTTCTTTCTTTCTAGTGTAGTAGTAGTGACGATTGTAGTGAGGATGAGGTTCACCAGCCCATCATGGGCTGGGGAACCTCATCCTCAGTACAATCCTCACTACAATCGGGAAGCAGCGTGCAGCCTTCACTCCGTGAGTGATCAGTGCTGGCTGTCAGCGGTAACAGCGGTAACGCTGACAGACACGTTACCATAGCAACGGTGCTCTCGGAGCCGCGGTTAGCGGTGACGTCACCGCTAACTGGGTTGCTATGGCAACGGTGATCTCCGTTAATGACCGGCTGTGTCAGCCGGTCCCTAACGGAACGGGGAGTCGACCGTGTGCTAGAGCATGTCGCCGGTACACGGCGATACACATATGTGCACAGTGTACCGGAGAGATGCACTCGCAGGTCCTACATGACGTGTCATAGTCATGTGACCAGTCTGTAGCCAATGAGATAATAGCCACGTGACTGGTCACATGGCTATTTTGACGACACGATAGGTCCTGCATCTCTGCTGGCAGTGCAGGTCACCGGGAGGATTCAGCGATCATCGGATGGAATAGCGGCAAGAGACAGAGTGCAGAAGGGATCGCGAGGACCGGTAAGTGTTATGGCAATGTTTATTAACTGTTTGTGTACATTTATAATGCATTTTTATGTGTTTGTGATTGCCTCCCATTATAGCCTATACGTTCGAGTTTGGTTCGTCGAACGTTCAACGAACCGAACTCGAACGGGACCCCGTTCGGCGAGCCGACCTCGAGCCGAACCGGGACCGGTTCGCTCATCTCTATTGCTGATGTGTACTGCTCACTCTGTTATTTTGTACCATATCTTCAGTTCTGTAGGGGTTGCGGATGCATGTATGAGCACAATCTCTTATTGGCACATCACCACACGATTATGAAAACATCAGCTCATCATACAAAAAAACAAGCCCAAACATCTTCATAAATGGAAAAATTAAAATGTCTAGGAAATAGGATAGCAGCGTTTCTCAGTGACACTGTTCACATGTCAGTATCACATTGCCGGTTCTGTGATCTACAACTTTATCTTACCCCCTCCAATTGCAAATAACAAAAAGAGAAGAAGAGTTATGACAACAGACATATGCATGGAAATCTGGTCCACATTTACTGTATAGCATTCTTAATGTGAACTAGCATTACATTGGTTTTCATGTCAAATGCAAGCTGCTTCACATAGCATGCAAAAGGTAAAAACACCCAAACCAAATCAGTTATCATATTTTATAATAAAGAAAGTACATGAAAAAAAATATATCATTTATATTTTTTAATTGCTTTACTTTTTATTAATAAATCCCCTTTAAATATATTGTTTTGGATGAAAATTCATTGAAATTTAAAAGTTTCCATTCAACTTCTAATGTAATAGAATTCTTTTGTAAATTTTTGTATCTGATTTGTATACATTCTATGTATGATATAAATACATAAATAAGTGTCATGTAATATATTGCTACATCTTTATTTATACATTATATACAAATTATTGTAGCTGCTCTGTTACCAAACAAGTACCGTATTTTTCGCTTTATAAGACGCACCTGATTATAAGACGCACCCCCAAATTTGGTGAAGGAAAAGAGACATTTTTTTTTTACTGTTAAATGGGGTCCATCTTATAATGCCAGTGTCCGTCTAACAAATCATATAGGGCAGAGGTCCCCAACTCCAGTCCTCAAGGCCCCCCAACAGTGCAGGTTTTTGGGATTTCCTTAGTATTGCACAGGTGTTAATGTAATTACCTGCCCGGGTGCTGGTTCCAACAGCAGTGCAATGCTAAGGAAATCCTGAAAACATGCACTGTTGGTGGGCCTTGAGGACTGGAGTTGGGGAACCCTGATATAGGGTATAAGTCCCTCATAGCCCCCCACCCTAAAATTAGCCCCCCTTAATTTGGATATGGCCCCCTTATATTGAATATAGCCCCCTTGTGCTGGGACACGTCCCCCTGTGCTGCCCATGGCCCCTATAGATGGTACACCTCCCCTGTGTTAGATATGGCCCCCATGTGTGCTGCCCATGGCCACTATAGATGGCACATCTCCCCTGTGTTTGATATGGCCCCCATGTGTGCTGCCCATGGCCCCTATAGATGTCACATCTCCCCTGTGTTAGATATGCCCCCATGCTGCTGCCCATAATAAAATAAAACACTCTTTCCTTACCTTCTCAGCGCTGTCCCTCCGTGTCTCCCACCTCGCAGTTGAGCTCCGGCTTCCTTACTTCCTGGTTCTTGCTGCCGGTCATGTGATCGGCATGGCAGAGTGATTTCATCTCTGCATGCCTTATCACAGACAGCACCGGAAGATCAGCGGGGGATCATGTGCGATCAAAGGAGGGCGCAGGCAGATGTAATATGCCCCGCTGCCCCAGCCCTTCAGTGTGATGCAGTTTCAGCACCACACTGCTGGACAGCGGGAGCAGGAGATCAAACGCTGCCGCTCGCAGCTGTCACCTGCCCCCAGCACCGCTCCAGAGCGGATCCTGCAGTATATATATGTATATATATATATATATATATATATATATATATATGTACACCCCCCCTGTATATTCGGTTTATAAGACGCACCCCCTACTTTCCCCCAAAATTTGGGGGAACAAAAGTGCGTCTTATAAAGCGAAAAATATGGTATATACTGTATATATGTTACAGGCAATGTATGAAAACCCGGTGTCACAAACCACCGGGGGGGTCACTCAGAAATCCCCCGCGCTGGCTACCAGTACGTCACAATCGGGGGGTAACAAGTGGGGGTCACCCCTCCTTTATACCTCCCGACTGACAGACAGAGCACGTGACGCGCTCTCTAGCGCCCCTCTTATAGTCAGGCCAATTATGGAATTGCCCGACAATAAGCAAGGAGGCCGCTATACTACTTATGCCGATTATTGAAGGGTCCCCGGTGAGAGTAGGGTATATATTCCCCCGACCTCCGCGGGCGGAAAATATCTAAACCTCCCAGAATCTCACTGGCCTCCCCACAATAATCCTTGGCACAACTCGCTGCCACCAACCGCTTCACGGTAACTATTAGCCGAACACACAGACGTGGGATTCAAGATCGAGATAACAGAACAGCCCAAGATTAATTATATAATTTAATCAGCCTAAAGCACACTAGAAACTACAATATATACAATAGGGAATCTACAGAATATACATATGTCAGAGTACAGTTACAGATAAAGCATGGTTTACAACAGGTATGCAATTCAATCAGTTACCTTGTGCGTCTGGCCACAGGGGGGCGCTGTAGACCAGGTTTCTAGGAACTCCCACAGATGTTTCCTGCACGTGACCCCCAGCGAAAGAACACTGGAAAATGGCCGAAGTAGGGTTATCAACCTGGGCAAATCCAGGTCCCCTCCTACCTTCGTGACCTCAGAGGGAGCACTGCTCCACCCCTGGCTGGAGTTATGGACAAAATCCACAACATGGAATATGGGCCATAACTTTGCCTGGGAGCGTCGTAGGCGGACGCCAATGCTCTCATTGTGACAGTTATGAATTTAGCTACAGAATGAGAGGTTTCGTGACTTGTCTACTAGTTCCACATTGGCTGATATCACGCCTGGGGTATTTCCCAAGCTCCCGCTCCCATAAAAAAGGTGTGCCAGCATCGTCCGCATGCGAAAACACCATTTTTATGGTTGCCGTATTTATCGGAAATATGGCTTGCGAGATATGAACCATTTTTTACTGGAGTCGTTCTGTCTGGCTAGTTCCAGAGCCTTATAATGAGATACAACTCTTGTTACAGGGTGACGGCAGGGAGTCATCCTGTGTCCTTTGTTCCCACATCACCTAATTTCCATATCACAGGAGATGGCCATGGGATGGGTTGCTAAACAAGTTGTGTGAAGGAAAGGGGGGGTGACACCAGGAGAGGGCTTCCTGACATAACTTGAATATCATGATTTATCGTCATATCTCTGGATTTACCTCACACCTCCCCCCTTTTGAGGGCGCTAGGGGGCAGCACACTCCGGTGTTCCCCCGTGCGCCCGTCCGCGACCTCTCCTTGTCGGGACAGCCCGTCTGCGTTACCGTGGTCACGGCCCCTTTTGTGGCGAATGGTGAAGTTGTATTGCTGGAGCGCAAGGCTCCATCGCAACAGTCGCCCATTCGTCCCAGAGACGGTGTGCAACCAGCTGAGGGGGTTGTGGTCCGTCTCCACGATGAAGTGGCGCCCGTATAGATAGGGTTGCAGACGCTGCAGGGCCCACACTATGGCCAGGCACTCCTTCTCCATTGTGGAATAGGCCACTTCCCTCGGTAACAGCTTCCTGCTCAGGTACAAGACTGGGTGCTCTTGGCTCGCAGAGTCCACCTGGCTGAGCACCGCACCGAGGCCGAAGTCACTGGCGTCGGTCTGTACTACAAACGGCCGCGTGAAGTCGGCTGCCTGTAGCACGGGCGGGCTGGACAGGGCGTCCTTTAGGGCCCGGAAGGCTGTCTCGCAGTCCATTGTCCAATCGACTGCAGAGGGCAGCTTCTTCTTGGTGAGGTCCGTCAGGGGCTTTGCCAGGCTACTATAGCATGGAACAAACCTCCTATAGTACCCAGCGGTCCCCAAGAAGGACATCACCTGCTTCTTGGTCCTGGGGGTGGGCCAGGATGCGATGGCTTCCACTTTCTCAGGCTCGGGCTTCAGTGTTCTCCCGCCTACCCGGTGACCGAGGTACTGGACCTCGCTCATGGCCAGCTGACACTTTCCCGGCTTGATGGTCAAACCTGCCCGGTGGATCCGCCTGAGCACCTGTGCTAGATGCTCTAGGTGGTCCTCCCAGGTGGGACTGAAGACGGCAATGTCATCCAGGTACGCGGCCGCGTACCCTTCAAGTCCCTTGAGCAGGGTGTTGACCATCCGCTGGAAAGTGGCAGGGGCATTCCTCATCCCGAATGGCATCACCGTGGACTCGTACAGTCCAAATGGGGTAATAAAGGCAGAGCGTTCCCTGGCCTTGCGAGTCAGGGGGATCTGCCAATATCCCCGGCTCAGGTCCATGATGGTCAGGTACTGAGCCCCGGCCAACTGATCGAGCAGGTCATCGATGCGTGGCATTGGGTACGCATCGGCGACCGTGACAGCATTGAGCCCCCTGTAGTCCACGCAGAACCGAGTGGTTCGGTCCTTCTTAGGGACGAGGACTACAGGCGAGGCCCAAGCGCTGTTGGATGCCTGGATCACCCCCAGCTTCAGCATCTCGTCAATCTCCTGGCGCATGTGTTGCTGCACCTCCAGGGAGACCCGATATGCTGAACGCCGGATCGGGGGATGATCCCCAGTGTCCACGTGATGGACAGCCAAGTCAGTCCTTCCGGGCTGGTTGGTAAACAACCCCCGGAAGGGGTGTAGGGTGGCCCACAGCTGGGACCGTTGGTCTTCCAAGAGCTGGTGGCCAACCTCCACATCCTCAATGGATCCGCCTGCCCTAACCTGGGCTAGCATATCCAAGAGGGTTTCCGCTTCTCCCTCCTCGGGCAGGTTGCACACGGGGAGCGCACATGCCTCCCGCTCATGATGTGCCTTCATCATGTTCACATGGAAGGGCTTCCGCCTTCCACGGGCAGGGTCCAGGGTGACCAGGTACGTCACAGGGTTGAGCTGCTGGTACACGAGGTATGGGCCTTCCCAGGCTGCCTGAAGCTTGTCCTGTGGTACGGGGACCAGTACCCACACCTTTTGACCCACTTGGTAGGTCCTCTCACAAGCGTTCTGGTCGTACCAACGCTTCTGATCGGCCTGGGCTTGAGCCATATTGTCGTGTACCAGTTGCGTCAAGGCCTGCATTTTGTCCCGGAAGCGCATGACATACTCGATAACCGACACTCCAGGGGTGGCCAAATCCCCTTCCCAAGCCTCTTTCACCAGAGCCAGGGGGCCCCGCACACGTCGCCCGTACAGGAGCTCAAACGGTGAGAATCCTGTTGAGGCCTGTGGAACCTCCCGGTAAGCAAATAACAGGTGTGGGAGATACCGCTCCCAGTCACGCCCATGGGAGTCGACCAACATCTTAAGCATCTGCTTTAAGGTGCCATTGAACCGCTCGCACAGGCCATTAGTCTGTGGATGGTACGGGCTGGCCACCAGATGTCGCACCTGGACTTGCTTACAGAGGGCCTCCATCAGCTGGGACATGAATTGGGTCCCCCGGTCAGTGAGCATTTCCTGGGGAAAACCCACTCGGGAGAAAATCTCCAGCAATGCGGTGGCCACCTTGTCAGCCCGAATGGACGACAAGGCCACTGCTTCTGGGTACCGGGTGGCATAGTCCACTACCGTCAGTATGAAGCGTTTCCCGGAGCTGCTGGGGATGGCCAGCGGGCCGACCAGATCCACAGCCACCCTCCTGAAAGGCTCATCGATGATGGGCAGAGATACCAGTGGGGCTTTGGGGCGTGGCCCCGCCTTCCCCACTCTCTGACAGGTTTCACACGAACGGCAGTAGGCAGCCACATCGGCCCCCATTTTTGGCCAGTAGAAATGCTGGTTTAACCTGGCCTTGGTCTTAGCGATCCCTAGGTGTCCGGCCATCGGAATCTCATGTGCGATCCGCAACAACTCCGTCCGGAACGGATAGGGTACCACCAACTGTCGGTCCCTGGGCCACGCCTCCGGTGAACCCTGCTGGACCGTGGCCCGGTACAGCCGTCCTTGGTCCCAGACCACTCGCTCCGGGTCCGAGTCCGAGGGAGGCTGTGCCGCCTGCTCCTTAAGAGCTTTCAGGCTGTCGTCAGCTTCTAACGCTGCCTGAAACCCCTGACTAGATGTGGCCAGAATCGACGAGACTGTCACATCTTCAGTCAGTACCCCGGGACCTGTGTCCTGGCCTCCACCTGACTCGGCTGCCACTTGGTCAGAAGGGGAAGAGCTATCGGACCTCCGGGAGGCCCCTTGGCTTCCAGCACTCCCACTGCGGGTGACAGCGGCCACAGCCGCTGCGACCGTGGGTCGTGCCTGCTCCTCCTCCGTTCCTGACCAAGTCGCCGGTTCAGGCAGACCTACCTGGCTTCCTGACACCCCGGTTGTGGGGGAACCATGCACCGAGATCTTACCTGGGAGCACTTCCGCTCCTGGACCGGCCCCAATCTCACCTGCCTGTTCCCCTCCTGCAGCAACAGAACCCCGCTGTGAAATCTCTGGGGACCCCACATTTGCTGTGGTAGCCCCCACCCCACACACTGGTCCTCCCCCTGCAGCACCCTGCTCTCTGCTTATCCCTGCAGAGGGCAGCAGATCCCAGCTCACAGGCTGGTTACTTGTAGAGGCATTGTCACACCTTTCTCTGACCCCCTCCCCTGTCACAGCTGCAGCTGAGTGTGTGTCTATGGTGTCTATGCAAGCAGAAATATCAGAGTTCACTCCCTCCTCCCTTACATCATTCATAGATAACGCATTAACATTGTCCGGAGGCACGTCAGTACTGGCTGAAGGTTCAGCCCTTGGTTGGGGCCCAAACTGGGAGGTTATCTGCCCCAAATCTGTCCCAAGTATCACGTTTGCGGGGATCCGATCAGTTACCCCCACCTCCCTCACCCCTCGCCCTGCGCCCCAGTCCACATAAATGTCAGCAACAGGCAGCGCCGGGTCAATGCCTCCAATCCCGGAGACAGCGAGGGTTTTTCCAGGGATCAAGTCTTGGGGGGACACCATCTCAGGCCGCACCAGAGTCACCTCCGAGGCGCTGTCTCGCAGTCCTATGGTCACAGACCGGCCGACGGTGACAGGTTGGAAGCTGTCCAGGGACCTACCACCACCCCCACCCACACAATACACCTTGGGCGGCCCTTGGGACGGGGACGGAGCCGGGGCCTTGGGACGCTGAGGGCACATGGCCTTGAAGTGTCCAGGTAGGTTGCACTGGTGGCACCGTCTTGGTTCTGCCACGGGCCTGGAGAGGGGAGTTGAGGGGGACACCCCCTGCAGTCTAGGGGCAGGTGGGGCAGTCGCAGAATTCATCTTACCCCCTCTCCAGGTGCTGCTGGTGGCTGCTCTCCTGGCTTCAGGAGCCCGGTTGTTGGTGTAGTCATCGGCAAGGGCAGCTGTAGCCGTGGACCCCTTTGGCTTCTGGTCTCGGATGAACTGGCGGAGATCCTCAGGGCAGTTCCACAAGAGTTGCTCCGTGATGAACAAGTCCAGGATCTCCGGTCCGGTGGAAAGTTGCAGGCCTTGGGTCCAGTGGTCGGCAGCTCGGGCAAGTGCCCGCCTGTGGTCAGCCCAGGAGTCCTTTGGTCCCTTCTGTAGGCTCCGGAACTTCTTGCGGTAGGACTCTGGGGTGAGGTTGTACTGTTGGATCAGGGCCCGCTTGATGGTGTCGTAGCCCTGATCTGCCTCAGCAGGCAAGTCCCCAAGGATATCCAGGGCCTTACCCCTTAAACGGGGGGTCAGGTATTTGGCCCACTGCTCCTTGTCCAGATGGTGCTGCAAGCAAGTCCGTTCAAAAGCAGTCAAGAAAGAGTCCAAGTCTCCATCCTTCTCCAGCACTGGGAAGTCCTCAACACGGACCTTTGGAAGTTTGGTGTCTTGAAGGTCACGTGTGGCTGATGAGGGCCGGAGCTGAGCTAGCTGCAGCTGGTGGTCACGGTCTGCCTGTTGCCGTCGCTCCGCAGCCTCACGCTCTGCCTGGCGCTCTTCACGCGCTGCCTGCCGCTCTGCCCTGCGCTCTGCCAGGAGTTCCTTGTAGCCCTCCTGGTCTCCAGCCTGGAGAAGGGCCATAGCCATTTGAAGAAGGCTATCCGAGCCTCCCAGGCTCGGTGGAATGGCACGTGGTGATCTGCGGCACGCTGCGGAGCCTGGTGCTTCACTGTCCATTGCAGAGCGGAGGGCTGGCATCTGGCTCGTTGAGGACCCTTGGGTGAGCTGCTCCTCATCTTGTCCAGCAGTGCCAGGTTGTGCAATGTCCTCTGCAGAGCTGTTTTCTGGCGTCGAGCTCCTGGAGGACTCGTGGGCAACCTCCTCATTACTGTCCACAGCACCGTCCTCCCTCTCTTCGGCTCCTGCTTTAGCATTGGCCAGTTGCCTAGCTCTGCTCCTGGTGTCATCAGCCATTCTTGCAGACTTTTGGTCACTGACACAGAACTGACACCTGATGCCTCCACACACCTTACAGTATCTGCACTCTGACACTCTAGTGTTGAGCTAGTCTGAAGACCCCAGCAGCCACAGCTGCTGCAGGCAGTCTTTAGTGTCTGGGAGTATGGGTCTCACACTCACACACACTATTATCTCGATCCCACTGCTGCCACCAATATGTCACAAACCACCGGGGGGGTCACTCAGAAATCCCCCGCGCTGGCTACCAGTACGTCACAATCGGGGGGTAACAAGTGGGGGTCACCCCTCCTTTATACCTCCCGACTGACAGACAGAGCACGTGACGCGCTCTCTAGCGCCCCTCTTATAGTCAGGCCAATTATGGAATTGCCCGACAATAAGCAAGGAGGCCGCTATACTACTTATGCCGATTATTGAAGGGTCCCCGGTGAGAGTAGGGTATATATTCCCCCGACCTCCGCGGGCGGAATATATCTAAACCTCCCAGAATCTCACTGGCCTCCCCACAATAATCCTTGGCACAACTCGCTGCCACCAACCGCTTCACGGTAACTATTAGCCGAACACACAGACGTGGGATTCAAGATCGAGATAACAGAACAGCCCAAGATTAATTATATAATTTAATCAGCCTAAAGCACACTAGAAACTACAATATATACAATAGGGAATCTACAGAATATACATATGTCAGAGTACAGTTACAGATAAAGCATGGTTTACAACAGGTATGCAATTCAATCAGTTACCTTGTGCGTCTGGCCACAGGGGGGCGCTGTAGACCAGGTTTCTAGGAACTCCCACAGATGTTTCCTGCACGTGACCCCCAGCGAAAGAACACTGGAAAATGGCCGAAGTAGGGTTATCAACCTGGGCAAATCCAGGTCCCCTCCTACCTTCGTGACCTCAGAGGGAGCACTGCTCCACCCCTGGCTGGAGTTATGGACAAAATCCACAACATGGAATATGGGCCATAACTTTGCCTGGGAGCGTCGTAGGCGGACGCCAATGCTCTCATTGTGACAGTTATGAATTTAGCTACAGAATGAGAGGTTTCGTGACTTGTCTACTAGTTCCACATTGGCTGATATCACGCCTGGGGTATTTCCCAAGCTCCCGCTCCCATAAAAAAGGTGTGCCAGCATCGTCCGCATGCGAAAACACCATTTTTATGGTTGCCGTATTTATCGGAAATATGGCTTGCGAGATATGAACCATTTTTTACTGGAGTCGTTCTGTCTGGCTAGTTCCAGAGCCTTATAATGAGATACAACTCTTGTTACAGGGTGACGGCAGGGAGTCATCCTGTGTCCTTTGTTCCCACATCACCTAATTTCCATATCACAGGAGATGGCCATGGGATGGGTTGCTAAACAAGTTGTGTGAAGGAAAGGGGGGGTGACACCAGGAGAGGGCTTCCTGACATAACTTGAATATCATGATTTATCGTCATATCTCCGGATTTACCTCACACCCGGCATTCTATAGAATACCTAAGCAATGTATACAATCCCTGTCATTTTCAGGCAAGGTATGAAATATCTGCGTTGTTCTATACTTTCCCTAGGCATTACATAAAATGTCTAGGTATTATAAAGAATGACAAGAACTGCTCAGGCAAGGTATGAAATATCTGCGTTGTTCTATACTTTTCCTAGGCATTACATAAAATGTCTAGATATTATAAATAATGACAAGAACTGCTCAGGCAAAGTCTGATATAATGCCCAGATTGGAAAAGTTAGCCATTACATAAAATGTCTAGGTGCCCAGATTGGAAAAGTTAGCCATTACATAAAATGTCTAGGTATTATAAAGAATGACAAGAACTGCTCAGGGAAAAGTCTGATATAATGGCCAGATTGGAAAAGTCTTTAGCAACAAACAGTCAAAAAACGAATGAAAGAAGAAATCCTAAATGAACAACAGGATATCTTTACTGGGAATAACACAAAGCAAAGTGTCATTGCTGACTTTTAGTCTTTAGTAACAAACAGTAAAAAAACATGAAAGAAGAAATGCAAAATGAACAACAGGATATCTTTGCTGGGACAAAAAAGGAATCAGAAGTGTCATTCCTGACTATTTGTTGCTGCACGAATGGCATTTTAATGCTAAGGGCAACTGAGCCAATTTCACAGATCTGCTGCTGCCTAATCTGTCCACCTACTTTTGGATGCAAAGTGCAACTGAGCCAGTTTCACAGATCTGCTGCTGCCTGCTCTGTCCACCTACTTTTGGACGGACCACCCCTGTGGTATTCTACACTCCGCCTGTTTGTCATTTAGGTATTCTACAGAATGACTAGGAAATGTATGAACAGCTGATGTATTTCATACTTTGATGACCCATTTCCGGCATTGTATACATTGCCTAGATATTCTATAGAATACCTGTTTTTACACATTGCCGGTAACATATATATATATATATATATATATATATAAAAATATATATATATATATGTTTGAAACCAGAGCTTACATACACTATCTTAAATGACACAAATATGCATGTTTTTCTCAATATCTGACATGAAATGAGAATACACCTTTCCCATTTAGGTCAATTAGGAATCAAAATTATTTATATTTGCCAAATTTAAGGCGTTTATATTACTTTCTGAAAAGTTAAAAGTTTACGTACACTAAGAGTACTATGCCTTTAACCAATATGGGACAGCCCAAATGATGATGTCATGTCTTTGGATGTTTCTAATAGGTTTGTTGGCAACATCAGAGTTAATTAGAGACACACCTGTGGATGTATTTTAGTGCACACCTCAAACACACTGCTTCTTTATGTAGCATCATGGGAAAATCAAAAGAAATCAGCCAAAATCTCAAAAAGAGAATTGTGGACTTGCACAAGTCTGGTTCATCCTTGGGTGTAATTTCCAGATATCTAAAGTTGCCTCATTCATCTGTACAAACAATTATACGCAAGTACAAACAAGATTAACAAATATAGTAGAAAGCTGACTCACCCTCTAGAATGCTGTGGAGAGGAATCACCAGATAATACCCTGTCTTGGGCTTCAGCTTCAGAAAAAACAGTGAAAGGATTCCAGCGGAGAAGGCAGGGATAAAATCTTCATGCTTTATTAGAAACCATTAACCATGGATATCCATGAATAAGATTATACGTTTATCGAAACGTGTCAGATACAACCCATGAGGGGTCTGTTTGGTGCCAGTGCTGCTGTATTTAAATGGTTTCTAATAAAGCATGAAGATTTTATCCCTGCCATCTCTGCTGGAATCCTTTCACTGTTTCTTCCCCAAAAAAGATTGGAATGTCCAGCCATCATACCGCTTAGGAAGTAGACAAGTTCTGTGAATCAAAGATAAGCATGCTTTGGTCAGATATGTGCATATCAACCCAAGAACAAAAGCAAACGATCTTGTGAAGATCCTGGCAGAAGTTGGTAAGACTGTGTTATATTCTCCAGTAAAACGAGTACTGTATCATCGTGGGCTGAAGGGCCGCTCTGCCAGGAAGAAGCCATTACTCCAAAAGAAACATAAAAGACCCAGATTAATCTTTGCAAATGTACACAGAAACAAATACCTTAATTTTTGGAGACAAGTCCTCTGGTCTGACAAAACTAAAATTGAACTGTTTGTCCATAATGACCATCATTACATTTGGAGGAAAAAGGAAGAAGTTTTGAAGCATAAGAACACCCTCTCATCTGTGAACCATGAGGGTGGCAGCATCATGTTGTGGGGTTATTTTGCTGCAGGAGGAACTGGTGCACTTCACAAAATAGATAGCATCATGAGTAAAGAAGATTATGTGGCAATACTGAAGCAACATCTCAAGAAATCAGCCAGGAACTTAAAACTTAAGTGGCAATAGATCTTCCAAATGGACAATGACGTGAAGCATACTGCCAAACTGGTTACAAAGTGGCTTAAGGATAACAATAGTCAATGTTTTTATGTGGCTATCACAAAGCCTTGATCTCAATCCTATTGAAAATTTATGGGAAAAGCTTCAAAGGCCGTTGTGAGCAAGGCGACCTACAACAAGAGATGAGAAAATCTGTTCAATAAAGGTTTGCCATTTTCAAATTTGGTCAGAGCATTAGCCTGCTCAGCTTGGGCTTGGTAGCATGAGCATTTATCCAAAAAGTTGACAATGTTAACTCGGGAGAAGCCAGAAGCACGGGTTCCTTTTTTCTTTTCTTTGTGTCTGGATTCATCCACTCACGGCACACCAAACATATACAAGGTCCTCCTGACACAATAATAAAGCCACACATGGGCGAGTCTGTAGAGCTGTTCTTAAATTCTATCCCATGGACATCAGAGGTTTTGTCCAAAGAATTCCAGACTCAAGTGAAGGAAAGCATCTGCACCGATGCCCAAAATCTTTGTCAGTTGGATCCTGGCCTGGATGAAGTAGAATCCATGCAGGATTGGGACTCTCATCAACTGACGATAGCCCCCGGGGTGGAGGTGATGATGATGAGACTCAGATACCTAAGGCGCATGCGTACTGTTCTGTGATGTCAGATCAGGAAGAGCAGGAGTGGGACAACATCATGCATGACAATGAAGTAGTAGATGCCACTTGGTGTGAACCCATAGGCACACAGCTGAGTAGCTCAGCAGATTAAGAAGGGGAGGAAGACGAGGATGTTACGTTGGCAATTCCCGCACAAACAAGTAGTCATGCAAACTATGAGAAGCGTTGTATCCTCAGCCACAATGTTGGCTGTGACCAGCAGTGCTTGCGAGTCTTCAAATAATCTGATTACTACATGCATGAACCAGTACATTGGCAACCAAGATGAATTACTGTTAAAATCTTACAGGGCTAAAATGTGGACTATTGGACATCTCCAACATTGTGACAGTTTGGGCCCAGAATCGCATTTAGCCTTGTAAGACTCTAGAAATTAAATGTTTTCCTTTTCTTTGGTGCTCTAAGAGTTAATGTCAGTTTTCCTTACTAAGCTGCTTGAGATTACCTCTTCTCGTGTGCATACAGTCGTGACTACACCTATATTCTTTATATAGTGTCATGAACCACCAGATGGCACCATTTATACAGAATCCACACTATGACACTAGCATTGGAGGCAGAAGGTAACTGCTGCTGGAGCGCTTGCTTTTTAGAAGTGCTGTTGGTGAAAGCATTTCTGCCTGTTGGCTTGGTGTCTGGCTGCAGAAATGAAGTTTGGAGTTGTATGCTTTTGTTGATTCCCCTGTTTATCTACCTTCTCTTATGCTGAATTAGTACATCAGTGAGACAAGTGTCTCTCGAAGGCCATCTCACTATGGAGAGAATAAGTATTCTGCTCAGTGATGGGGAGAAAGAACCTGTATAGGGAGACTGGGGAGCTCAGGTAACAGCTCAGGTGAGTTCCGGTGTCCCCTCACCCCTTTCCCTAGCAGCAGCATTGACTGTTATGAAAGTGTCCCCATTGCACCCTGTGTATGGTGGTGCTCAATGGAGGTCCCTTGGTCCTGGATGGAGCCCCATTAGTCACGTTGTGACACCTGTTGGATGAGGTTTCCAGCAGATACAAAATCTAGATGAGCCGTTTTAGAGACCAGAATTCCTCCACACAATATGGACATGGCTAGAGTCAATGAAGAAGAGAGAGATTGTCTTTGCTGAAGGTGACCCCTCCTACTGAGCCAAGGCAAGAGGATTCTGGCCTCAGGACAGGCATGGATCAAGTTTTGTGCTTCTCCACAGTAGAAGCACAGACCCAGGACTCGACACTGAGTGCATAACCTTTGCTAGTTTTGGAGTCGGATTCTTTGGATTATTGTACCAAAATTGAATTAGAGTCTCTCCTCTACGTCTTCTGCTGGTTATACTCCTCCTTCTAATTTTTGATAGTCTTTGCATTTAGTGCATAGGTTTTACTAGTCTAGGAGTCTTACTCCATAAAAATGGTCAAAAAATGTTGTCTGAGACCCTTCTCTATGTGTCTTCCAGGGTGTATTGCAGATTCGTTTTCTAATTGTTTCCAATCCTTGTATTTAGTGCATAGCTTTTGTGAGTGTAGCAGACCCACTACCTTACAATTATAACAGAATGTGTATGAGGCCCTCCTTTCTGTCTAATACAGGATGTATCAGCATCCCTCTTCATTCTAATTTTTGCATTGACTGCATAGGCTGTGTGAGTTTCAGAGACCCTCCTTCATAAATTAAATAAAATATCTCAGACAGTGTCACACACTACATACCCTGATAAGGTAAAAAAAATATATACAATTACATTTAAGGGTGATTACCTGGCTGTAGTTTTATTTACCCCTTTACTATGTCATCTACTGTAGTCATAGGCGACGTGGAAATACGGTGAACAATCGCCTGGCTATTAAAGCTATGTTTACACGTTGCATTTTTGCAGTGTTTTTTGGCAGCCTTTTCAATGAATTTGATGCAAATTAAAAGCTGATTTTATGTTCCCATTAAAAGCGATGAGGTTTCATAAAGCTAATACAGAGGATTGTTTATTCTTCCTGAATAAAATGTAAAATTGCTGAAAGAACGCTAAATATGAATATAATCAAAGGACGGTGGTGGAGGCCGAATTTTTCTCTATTATTAATTTTCCTTATATATATGTCATTACTTATACAGGAAAGAATGTTTCCTAACATTTAAGGCCGCTTTACATGCAACGACATCGCTAATGAGATGTCGTTGGGGTCACGGAATTCGTGAGGCACATCCATTCTCATTAGCAACGTCGTTGCCTATGAAATGCACGAACGACCGTTAACGATCAAAAATACTCACCTTATCATTGATCGTTGACACGCTGTCCATTTCCCAAATATCGTTGCTGTTGCAGGACACAAGTTGTGCGTCGTTCCTGCGGCAGCACGCATCGCTATGTGTGACACCGCAGGAACGAGGAACCTCATCTTACCTCCGGCCGCCCGCAATGAGGAAGGAAGGAGTTGAGCGGGATGTTTGTCCCGCTCATCTCCGCCCCTCCGGTTCTATTGGGTGGCCGCTTAGTGATGTCGCTGTGACGCCGAACGAACCGCCACCTTAGAAAGGAGGCGGTTCGCCGGTCACAGCGACGTCGCTAGGCAGGTAAGTAGTGTGATGGGTCCGAGCAATGTTGTGCACCGCGGGCAGCGATTTGCACGTGATGCACAACCGACGGGGGCGGGTACGCTCGCTAGCGATCTCGCTAGCGAGATCTCACCGTTTAAAGTGGCCTTTAGTGTTTCAAAATTAATTTTATCTTCGGTTTAGTATATTTTATTGTCCCTCTGTAAAACTGATGTAATACTCTGACAACTTTGTTCCCAGCAGCGACCTGGGAGCCAGAGATTTATCCAGGTATTTTTTTCATGGTGTTCCCATTCCATTTCAGTGGTGTTTCCATCCATTTTGGTAATTTTCAGGACCCCCCCATACCTCACAGGGAATTATGCCAGAAAAATGCTAGATTTTCCCATTGACTTCGATTATGCTCGTTACTCGAGACGAGCACCCGAGCATTAGAAATTGCTCAATTCGAGTAACGACCATCTGAACATTTTAGTGCTCACTCATCATAAGGGTTCTCCTGGAATGAAAAAAAAAGGTAAATAAAACATATTTCTAAAATACTTTTAATTAGCAAATAACTTGCACTTTGTCTAGGAAGGTAACCATTAGAGAATTAAAATTCAACCATCTTGTTACAGAAACTTGTTCTTGCATGTTAATAAGACAAATGCATGTGAGGAGAAAATACTCATCATATGTATGAAGATGTATGCCCAGTGAATAATCTTATCTAATACTAGAGGTACTAATGATACTAAGGTAAGGAAAGACTGCTCACACTGAGGTGAAAAGAAGCTGTCAAGATTGTTGTCCACCTTATCTTTCTGATCTAATACTGGAGATACCAGGGGTGCTGAGGTAAGAAGTGGCTGGTCATACTGCAGTCCACCATGTCTGATCTAATACTGGAAATACAAGAAGTGCTAAGGTAAGAAGAGGCTGTTCACACTGTTGTCCTCCATGGCTATGTAATACTGGAAATATCAATATACATTAATAACTTCCCCTGTAGTATGTGTTAACTAGAGGCCATTAGCACTATGTTCACATAGCCTGTGCTCACAAAGGCAGCTGCACATTGGGCACACACCGGTATACACCGTTTATATTACTTACATGTTAGTGTTTGAAGCTAGGAGCAGGCTGCAAACTTCTTATCAGATGGTATCAGAATAAAATTAAGGAACAAAGAAAATAAGTTGTTCATTTTATTTTAAACTTAAGGTAACCACCATTTTTTTTTTAAATGTCAAAGATGTCCATAGCCTTTGTAGTGAATTACAGTTTTGTTGGAAGTTCACCCACATGAAATCTGATATTAGTAGATACACAAAATTTTCAGATGTAGTTGGTTAAACCATATTCAAGCTTTAAAATATATTCTCCAAAAAAAGATCACCGCTAGCCAGGTACATCCAGACTATAGAATGCACCCCCCACTTTCCTCCCAAATGTAGGAGTAGAAAGGCTTGTCTTATAGTCTGAAAAATACTCTACATATTAATGACAATAACCAATGTACCTTAATTACATTTATAGTATATATTAATTTTTAAATCAAATAAACAATTTATCCTCATTAATTAATATTTCTGTTTATTTTGTTAATTCAATTATACATTGTATTATGTTAATGACTTCTTAATTGACAATGTAGTAGCTAATATGATTTAGGAAACATGTTTTAAACATTTTAATTTAATACAGAAGAAAGATATTAAAAATTAAAACTCTAATTTTACAATATAGTTAATTGTAATACCAGTATACAGATGTAGCAGAGCAGAGATTAATGTCTTCATTGATAAGACCGCACACAAGATCTAGTGAATTATTATGATGCATAAACCATATAGCTGAATCTGAATGATAAATACAGCCTTGCTGCAAATAAACATATAGACCACACCATACTACATTGTCAGTGCAACTTCTAGCAAATAAGTTTATAAAGCTTTGGTGTGAGCCATGGTAAACAGATCCTCTTGACTTATTTCTCCTACGTGATATACAGTTAGGTCCAGAAATATTTGTACAGTGACTGACTCTGAGTGATTTTGGCTCTGCATGACAATTTTTTTTTAGTTAACCTTAAAGGGAACCTGTCATCAGAAATTTAGCTAACCTAAAAGATTCCCCCTCTGCAGCTCCTGGGCTGCATTCTAGCAATGTTCCTGTTGTTTATGTGCCCCCTTTCTGACCAAAATAAAGACTTTGTAAAGTGGTACCTTTTTGCATTCAGATCTTGATAATGGTACACAGGGGCAGGCTCTCTGGTGGCCGTTATTCTGCCTCCTGTCGCTTTAGGCCGTCCCCCATCGCTCCATTCCATACTTCAGGACACTGCCCACTGCGCCCGAGGTCCCGTGCATGCGAGGACTGCTGGTCACGTGTGTGCAGGCACGAGGTTATGGGCGGTGCTGTAATTGCATCGCAAGTGCCTACCCATCATCTCGTGACCAGCTCTCCCCTCTGCCTCCAGCGTTCTGCGCAAGCACTGGCCAGATGACCCGACTTTGGAACGTTCTGTGCAGAACGCTTGAGGCAGAGGGGAAAGGGCAGGCACGAGATGATGGGCGGGCACTTGCGATGCAATCACAGCGCCGCCCATAGTCTCGTGCCTGCGACCACGTCACCAGCAGTCCTCGCGTGCACGGGACCTCGGGCGCAGTGGGCGGCGTCCTGAAGTATGGAATGGAGCAATGGGGGACGGCCTAAAGCGACAGGAGGCAGACTAACAGCCACCAGAGAGCCCACCCCCGTGTACCATTATCAAGATCTGAATGCAAAAAGGTACCCCTTTACAAAGTCTTTATTTTGGTCAGAAAGGGGGCACATAAACAACAGGAACATTGCTAGAATGCAGCCCAGGAGCTGCAGAGGGGGAATCTTTTAAGTTTCAAGCTAAATTTCTGATGACAGGTTCCCTTTAAACAAATGAGATGTAATTGAAGTGTAGATTTTCAAGTTTAATTAACCTTCGTCCGGCTGAGTAGGTACAATTGTAACTATTCCGTTTTAAAATTGCAATACATTTTTTTTTCCAAAAGCCGTAGAGGGCTGAAATTTCGTGACATCTCTGCAGTTTTGGTCCAGAATATATTGGCCAAATTTCAATAAAATATCTCCACCCCCTTCCGAGATAAGGGGTCACTGTTAACGTTGTAAAATTATGCAGCCTGACGAAGGTTAAAGGGGTTGATCAATGATATTGGGTGAAACATTTAGGAATTCCAACCATTTTTCCACAAAGCCTCCTTATTTCTGGGGCTCAAAAGTAATTGGACAAATTTACCGTATTTCTTGGACTAAGACGCACTTTTCCTCCCAAAAATTTGGTAGGAAAATGAGGGGTGCGTCTTATTATCCGAATATAACTTACTGGGAGGTGGAGGATTGGCGTGAGGGGCTATCTGTGCGGGCGGCCGGCCAACTGCCTCTCTGTGCAGGCGGCTCTCTGTTCGGCCGGCTGTCTGTGTGGGCGGCCAGCTGCTTCTCTGTGCGGGTGGGAAGCTAGCTGGCTGAATGCCTCCCTGTATGGGTGGCTGGCTGGCTGTGCAGTCTGTGGTGGCTGTGCTGGCAGCAGAAGCTGCAGTGGCTGCTGTCCGGCAGGTGTCCCAGATGCTCTGGCTTCACCGAGATGGCACCCAGAGTCAGCGCGTGCGCAGATGGAGCTTTCGGCTGGACCTAACTGTATGTTTCATTTATTAAACAGAACCTTTCACCAGGTCAAAACTGTTTAGTTTTTGCTTTTATTTTATTTCTGCTGCTTCCCCAAGTATTTTTTCTAGTGATATGGGCCTTTTCATTTAGTGCAAATTTTTACTCTTAGGCTATGTGCGCATGTCGCATCTTTGTGGTGACCACAAAGATGCATGTTTTTGGTCCCAAACAAACGCTACCTTGGCATGCATTTCTTGCCGCGTTTTACTGCATTTTTTTTACAGCGTTTTTGCCCAGTGCATTCAAATCTATTAACTGGAAGGGCTCAAAAACGCTGTCAAAAACGCAGAAAGAATTGACATGCTGCATCTATGTGGTCACCACAAAGACGCAGCCAAAACAAAAGCTGCAACGTGCGGACAGCTAAAATGAAATCTCATAGACTTTTCTGGGGAAAGAAATGCATGCAGTTTTGGGACCAAAACTGCACCCAAAAAAACGCACAAAAACGCAGAAAAAAAATGCAGCGTGCGCACAAAGCCTTACGAGGGGGTTCACAGGATAGAACTACCTAAACATACGTTCTTAGAGAATCCTGTGAGTCACACCCACTTGGTGAAGAAGACCATGAAAATTAGCATTGAATTAAATATCCAATATCTCTGGAACTATATGGAGAATTTAAGAAGCAAAGAATATGCAGGGAAACAGCAGGAAAAAAATAAGAGCTAAAATTGGCCAGCTGGGACCTGGTGAGCTGTTGATGGGTTCTCTTTAAAACTCTGCAGGCAGGTAAAATAGCTAACTGTTTAATAATACGTTTTTTTCTTGAAAGTCACTGCTGCCGGCTGCTGTAATGTGTTGTCTTGCCTGTCGCTTACAATACGGCAGTGACATATACTTGATATAGCTGTATGCATGTTCTTTAGTATTCAATGTACAATAGTATAATCACTGTCTACTTCTAAACTGTGTGAGTTTTGGATTGTTCCAAATACATTTTCTAAATCTGAAAGTATATGAAACTTCATGGGCTCTAGCGAGTCCCTGAAGGCTAGACCTGGTGGTACTAATACAGTACAATATTAGGAAAACCTATCCTACTAAGTTAAGGAATCTTAAAAACTATAAAACCATTGCTTATTGCAGTCTAAAGTGCCTAAGATTCCCAGTTACCAGACTGTCAAAGGCAGTGCGTGCTTCTGATACATGGACTCTTAAGTAGAGATGAGCGAACCGGTCCCGGTTCGGCTCGAGGTCGGTTCGCCGAACGGAGGTCCCGTTCGAGTTCGGCTCGTCGAACGTTCGACGAACCGAACTCGAACTGCATAGGAAACAATGGCAGGCAATCACAAACACAGAAAAACACCTAGAAAACACCCTCAAAGGTGTCCAAAAGGTGACAAACAACTCACAACACAACACAAACACATGGGAAAGTGACAAGGACAAATTCTCATGTGAAAACAAAACAGCGTTACGAGGAAAAAGAGGATGAGACACAGATATAGGCATGGCATGCCCTTCTAAAATCATGTAAAACACCGCAAGGTGACTCCAAGCGGAGTCTCCCTTTTTTTCCAAAAATTGGGCCCCACACACACCCACCCATTCAGTGGCAGCACTTGTGCCCTAGTTGTACACTTCACAGCTAGATTTGCATCAAGCACATTCAAAAATACGCCATACTTAACCGTCCCCAGGATGACACCGGGGTAGGTAGCAAAGTCTTTCCTGATCCCAGCTCTGTTCATCTTGGCTTCTTTTAAAAACACAGCAAGCAAGGGTTACTCCAAGCGGAGTCTCCCTTTTTTTACAAAAATTGGGCCCCACACACACCCACCCCTTCAGTGGCAGCACTTGTGCCCCAGTTGTACACTTCACAGCTAGATTTGTATCAAGCACATTCCAAAATACGCCATTCTTATCCGTCCCCAGGATGACACCGGGGTAGGTAGCAAAGTCTTTCCTGATCCCAGCTCTGTTCATCTTGGCTTCTTTTAAAAACACAGCAAGCAAGGGTTACTCCAAGCGGAGTCTCCCTTTTTTACAAAAATTGGGCCCCACACACACCCACCCCTTCAGTGGCAGCACTTGTGCCCCAGTTGTACACTTCACAGCTAGATTTGCATCAAGCACATTCCAAAATACGCCATTCTTATCCGTCCCCAGGATGACACCGGGGTAGGTAGCAAAGTCTTTCCTGATCCCAGCTCTGTTCATCTTGGCTTCTTTTAAAAACACAGCAAGCAAGGGTTACTCCAAGCGGAGTCTCCCTTTTTTACAAAAATTGGGCCCCACACACACCCACCCCTTCAGTGGCAGCACTTGTGCCCCAGTTGTACACTTCACAGTTAGATTTGCATCAAGCACATTCAAAAATACGCCATAATTAACCGTCCCCAGGATGACACCGGGGTAGGTAGCAAAGTCTTTGCTGAACCATGACTTGTTCATCTTGGCTTCTTTTAAAAACAATGTAAGCAAGGGTTACTCCAAGCGAAGTCTCCCTTTTTTCCAAAAATTGTGCCCCACACACACCCACCCATTCAGTGGCAGCACTTGTGCCCTAGTTGTACACTTCACAGCTAGATTTGCATCAAGCACATTCAAAAATACGCTATTCTTAACCGTCCCCAGGATGACACCGGGGTAGGTAGCAAAGTCTTTCCTGATCCCAGCTCTGTTCATCTTGGCTTCTTTTAAAAACACAGCAAGCAAGGGTTACTCCAAGCGGAGCCTCCCTTTTTTCCAAAAATTGTGCCCCACACACACCCACCCATTCAGTGGCAGCACTTGTGCCCTAGTTGTACACTTCACAGCTAGATTTGCATCAAGCACATTCCAAAATACGCTATTCTTATCCGTCCCCAGGATGACACCGGGGTAGGTAGCAAAGTCTTTCCTGATCCCAGCTCTGTTCATCTTGGCTTCTTTTAAAAACACAGCAAGCAAGGGTTACTCCAAGCGGAGTCTCCCTTTTTTACAAAAATTGGGCCCCACACACACCCACCCATTCAGTGGCAGCACTTGTGTCCTAGTTGTACACTTCACAGCTAGATTTGCATCAAGCACATTCAAAAATACGCCATAATTAACCGTCCCCAGGATGACACCGGGGTAGGTAGCAAAGTCTTTGCTGAACCATGACTTGTTCATCTTGGCTTCTTTTAAAAACAATGTAAGCAAGGGTTACTCCAAGCGAAGTCTCCCTTTTTTCCAAAAATTGTGCCCCACACACACCCACCCATTCAGTGGCAGCACTTGTGCCCTAGTTGTACACTTCACAGCTAGATTTGCATCAAGCACATTCAAAAATACGCTATTCTTAACCGTCCCCAGGATGACACCGGGGTAGGTAGCAAAGTCTTTCCTGATCCCAGCTCTGTTCATCTTGGCTTCTTTTAAAAACACAGCAAGCAAGGGTTACTCCAAGCGGAGCCTCCCTTTTTTCCAAAAATTGTGCCCCACACACACCCACCCATTCAGTGGCAGCACTTGTGCCCTAGTTGTACACTTCACAGCTAGATTTGCATCAAGCACATTCCAAAATACGCTATTCTTATCCGTCCCCAGGATGACACCGGGGTAGGTAGCAAAGTCTTTCCTGATCCCAGCTCTGTTCATCTTGGCTTCTTTTAAAAACACAGCAAGCAAGGGTTACTCCAAGCGGAGTCTCCCTTTTTTACAAAAATTGGGCCCCACACACACCCACCCATTCAGTGGCAGCACTTGTGTCCTAGTTGTACACTTCACAGCTAGATTTGCATCAAGCACATTCAAAAATACGCCATAATTAACCGTCCCCAGGATGACACCGGGGTAGGTAGCAAAGTCTTTGCTGAACCATGACTTGTTCATCTTGGCTTCTTTTAAAAACAATGTAAGCAAGGGTTACTCCAAGCGAAGTCTCCCTTTTTTCCAAAAATTGTGCCACACACACACCCACCCATTCAGTGGCAGCACTTGTGCCCTAGTGGTACACTTCACAGCTAGATTTGCATCAAGCACATTCAAAAATACGCTATTCTTAACCGTCCCCAGGATGACACCGGGGTAGGTAGCAAAGTCTTTCCTGATCCCAGCTCTGTTCATCTTGGCTTCTTTTAAAAACACAGCAAGCAAGAATTACTCCAAGCGGTCTCCCTTTTTTCCAAAAATTGTGCCCCACACACACCCACCCATTCAGTGGCAGCACTTGTGCCCCAGTTGTACACTTCACAGCTAGATTTGCATCAAGCACATTCAAAAATACGCCATAATTAACCGTCCCCAGGATGACACCGGGGTAGGTAGCAAAGTCTTTGCTGAACCATGACTTGTTCATCTTGGCTCCTTTTAAAAACAACGTAAGCAAGGGTTACTCCAAGCGGAGTCTCCCTTTTTTCAAAAAATTGGGCCACACAGACACCCCATCAGTGGCAGCACTTGTGCCCTAGTTGCAAACAGGATGTTTTGATTTGCATCAAGCACATTCAAAAATACGCCATAATTAACCGTCCCCAGCATGACACCGGGGTAGGTAGATAAAGTCTTTGCTGAACCATGACTTGTTCATCTTGGCTCCTTTTAAAAACAATGTAAGCAAGGGTTACTCCAAGCGGAGCCTCCCTTTTTTCCAAAAATTGTGCCCCACACACACCCACCCATTCAGTGGCAGCACTTGTGCCCTAGTTGTACACTTCACAGCTAGATTTGCATCAAGCACATTCCAAATCCACAAGCATTTACTCTACCCAGGATGACACAGGGGTTGTAAATTCCTTCTGGATCCATGACTTGTTCATTTTGATGAACGTCAGTCTGTCCACATTGTCACTGGACAGACGCGTGCGCTTATCTGTCAGCACACACCCAGCAGCACTGAAGACACGTTCAGAGACAACGCTGGCAGCTGGACACGACAAAATCTCCAAGGCGTAACTGGATAGCTCTGGCCATTTTTCTAGATTTGAAGCCCAAAATGAGCAAGGCTCCATTTGCAAAGTCATGGCATCGATGTTCATTTGTAGATACTCCTGTATCATCCTCTCCAGCCGTTGACTATGTGTCAGACTTGTTGTCTCTGGTGGCCTTGCAAAGGAGGTTCTAAAAAAATTATGAAAAGATTCCATAAAATTGCTGTTACCAGCACCAGATACGGTCCTACTGGTACGTGTAGACTGTTGAAGATGACGAGACCGTCCCATGTTTGTCAAGTTACAACTGGGAGATTCACTCCCTGCACCTGCACGGTTGTTTGGTGGAAAAGCGGATCTAAGATCGAGTAACAGCTTCTGCTGATACTCCTGCATACGTGCGTCCCTTTCTATGGCTGGAATTATGTCACAAAATTTGGACTTGTACCGGGGATCTAATAGTGTGGCAAGCCAGTAGTCATCATCACTTCTAATTTTGACAATACGAGGGTCATGTTGGAGGTAGTGCAACAAGAAGGCACTCATGTGTCTTGCGCAGCCATGCGGACCAAGTCCACGCTGTGTTTGTGGCATAGAGATGCTAACCGTTCTTTCTTCCTCTGACATCTCCCCCCAACCTCTTTCAACTGAAATTTGACCAAGGTCTCCCTCATCTGCTGAGTCTGTCCATGGACAGTTCGTCCTCCATTTCTTCATGTCCTCCTGCACCTTCCTCAACATCTCGCCTGCTACCATGCGCCCTTGTTGATCCCTGTCCCCCATGCTCCCATGCCTGGCGCCTTGGTGATGATGAACGTCTGGACCTTGGTGATGTTGTTGTGTCTTGCGCATATGAATCCTCCTGTAGTTCATCCCCTTCCTGTTGTCCCACCCCCTGACTCCGAATAGTGTTTAGCGTGTGCTCCAGCATGTAAATGACTGGAATCGTCATGCTGATAATGGCATTGTCAGCGCTAAACATATTCGTCGCCATGTCGAAACTGTGCAGAAGGGTGCATAGGTCCTTGATATGAGACCACTCCATCAAGGTGATCTGCCCCACCTCTGCATCTCGTTGGCCCAGGCTATACGTCATGACGTATTGCACCAGGGCACGGCGGTGCTGCCACAGTCGCTGTAACATGTGGAGAGTTGAATTCCAGCGTGTCGCCACATCGCATTTCAGGCGATGAACCGGCAGGCCGAAAGACTTCTGGAGCGATGCAAGTCGCTCAGCTGCGGTGCTTGAACGGCGGAAGTGAGCAGACAGTTTTCGTGCCCTGTTCAGAAGGCCATCTAGGCCGGGATAGTGTGTTAAAAATTGCTGCACGACAAGGTTCAACACGTGAGCCATACAAGGTACGTGTGTCACCTTGCCCAGGCAAAGGGCCGCACCCAGGTTTGCAGCATTGTCGCACACGGCCTTACCAGGCTGCAGGTTGAGTGGAGACAACCATTTATTAAACTCGGACCGCAGAGCTGACCACAACTCCTCAGCTGTGTGACTCTTATTCCCAAGACATGTCAAGCTAAAGACCGCCTGATGCCGTTGCGCTCTGCTGCCAGCATAGTAATGAGGGGTGCGTGAATCCTTCTGCGCAGTGAGAACACTGGTGGCCTGACCAGGAAGGCTTGGGGCGGAGGTGGAGGACCCAGATGAGGTGGAGGATGCAGAAGCAGTGGCGGAACTTGGACAGACAGAGGATTGACACACAAGTCGTGGGGACGGCAAGACTTGTGCAGCAGACCCTTCACCATCTATCACCATAGTTACCCAGTGCCCACTGAGCGACATGTAACGCCCCTGTCCATGCTTACTGGTCCAAGTATCGGTGGTGAAATGCACCCGTTCACACACAGAGTTTCTCAAGGAAGCGGTGATGTTGTGTGCGACATGCTGGTGTAGCGCGGGCACACCTTTCTTAGAGAAGTAGTGGCGACTAGGCATCTGGTACTGGGGCACAGCGACAGACATAAGGTCTCTAAAATCCTGTGTGTCCACTAGGCGGAAAGGCAGCATTTCTGTAGCCAACAGCTTACAGAGGGATAGAGTCAACCTCTTAGCTTTGTCATGGGTCGCAGGAAGTGGCCTTTTATTTGACCACATCTGAGGGACAGAGATCTGGCTGCTGTGTGTAGACGGTGTTGAGTAGGGTGTCCCTGGAAAAATGCAGGTTTGTGAGGAAAGTGCAGGTGGAGACATGATGTTGCCTTCATCCAACGTTGGTGCTATCGATGTCTGAGAGAGCTGTACACACTCACTTGTTTCCCCTTCCAAACCAACTGACGACCTACCAAGCAAACTGCCTGTTGCGGTTACAGTGGTGGAAGTTGTGGGTGGAAAAACAGGTGTGACAGCTGTCCCCACAGTCCTAGAAGATGACGAGCGCGCGGATGCACTGGAAGGGGCAGGCGGTGGATGGTTCGCTCCGCTAGGCCGCATTGCAGCACGGTGAGCTTCCCACTGGGCCATATGATATTTATTCATGTGACGATTCATGGAAGAAGTTGT
This sequence comes from Anomaloglossus baeobatrachus, assembly GCF_048569485.1. Classification (NCBI taxonomy): domain Eukaryota; kingdom Metazoa; phylum Chordata; class Amphibia; order Anura; family Aromobatidae; genus Anomaloglossus; species Anomaloglossus baeobatrachus. The sequence goes on from NC_134358.1 coordinate 386,389,651, forward strand.
CAAACTGCTGAGGTTTTGACCTCTAATAAGAGAACCATGACAAATTTTTCAGATCCCATAATTTGGGCGATCTTTTTCTATGTCAAAAAAGGACCAGGCTAGGCAAGGCTTAGAGGCCATGCGACCTGTTGGTCCACCCCGAATAATGCTCAGAGGCAGAGTGGAGGCTGAGGATGCAGTTGTAGACGTGCTACCAGTACTCCGACTCTGTCCAGGAAGGCGCAAGGTAACTTCGTCATCAGTTGCATCCTCCTCCACCACCTCTGTTGACCTCCTCGAGTGCCTGACTGTGGGTTGACAGTAGGTGGGATCTAGAACTTCATCATCAATTGTTGTGTTTGCACTCCCCTCCCCCTCAGACCGAGCCTCTTCTTGCCCATACCAAATATTTAAGTTGTCATCCCAATCGGGTATCTGAGTCTCATCTTCATCAGTATGTTCCTCATTGTCTATAACCACAGGTGTTACAGTTTGTGACAAAGGGTCAACATTATGCTCCGAAACTTGGTCCTCACGGCCTGAATCAGAGTCACAAAGGTTCTGGGCATCACTGCAGACCATTTCCTGTTCTGTATTCACTGTAGCTTGGGAGCAGACCTCTGATTCCCAGGCTATAGTGTGACTGAACAGCTCTGCAGACTCAGCCATCTCAGTTCCACCATACTGTGCAGGGCTGATGGAGACTTCAGAGCTGGGAGAAATCAAGTTTGATTGGGATGACAACTCAGAGGACTGGTGTTTTTTGGATGCGGTACTTGAAGTGGCTGAGAGGGCACTTGTTGGACCACTTGAGATCCATTCAAGCATTTTCCTTTTTTGGCCATCATCTACCTTTGTTCCTGTTGTTCGTGTCCGTAAAAAAGGGAGCACATCGGATTGTCCACGGTAAGTAGTAGACATCTTACTTTTGCTGATAGATGGTCTATCTTCAGCAGATGATAATGGAGCTTTGCCACCTTCCCCACGGACAAAACCTTTTTTGCCTTTTCCACCACGCCTCTTCCCCTTTCCACCAGCATCTGTCATTTTGCCACTCATGTTGATTGCGACAAGATTGTGGACTGAAAATGTGGTAGTAAAAATTGAGAGGTGGTGTAGATTGCAGTGGTGGTCTAGCTTTATTAACAGCAGAATAATAAAGAATAAATATCCCTGACAATGCAACTACGGCCCTTAAACTGGCAGCAAAAATTGCTAGTATAATGGCTTAGTTATAATGAGTTGTAGTGTGCAATGCAGGCAGAGGTGCTGCAAATGTCTTTGCACTAGTGTGACTATAGCAAAGTCCAATAGCCACGTTTAGGATGCCACTAGGTACACTGAGTGTTTGCTAGTATAATGGCTTAGTTATAATGAGTTGTAGTGTGCAATGCAGGCAGAGGTGCTGCAAATGTCTTTGCACTAGTGTGACTATAGCAAAGTCCAATAGCCACGTTTAGGATGCCACTAGGTACACAGTGTTTGCTAGTATAATGGCTTAGTTATAATGAGTTGTAGTGTGCAATGCAGGCAGAGGTGCTGCAAATGCCTTTGCACTAGTGGGACTATAGCAAAGTCCAATAGCCACGTTTAGGATGCCACTAGGTACACTGAGTGTTTGCTAGTATAATGGCTTAGTTATAATGAGTTGTAGTGTGCAATGCAGGCAGAGGTGCTGCAAATGTCTTTGCACTAGTGGGACTATAGCAAAGTCCAATAGCCACGTTTAGGATGCCACTAGGTACACTGAGTGTTTGCTAGTATAATGGCTTAGTTATAATGAGTTGGAGTGTGCAGAGGACAGGAGGGTACAGTGCCAGGTTTGTGGGGCTCTGGGTAGAGGAAAGGAAGCCTGCCTTTCTATTCCCTCCTAATAGGGAAATGCAGGGAGGAAATCCCTGACCTTTGCTACACAGACGCTGTCGCTGTTTTCAGGACCTGTCACCTATGGCTCTGACCCTACCGGTTTGAGCCCTTAAAAGGGCTGATAGAAAGTGCTATCCCTATGCTGTGCAGCGCTGTGTATGGAGCGCATACAGCTGTATCGGCGATAGGACTCAGGACTCAGGACGGAGCTGCGACAGTGATGTCTGACACCAAAGACGCAGAAGAGATAATGGCGTCCTGGAGGAAAATGTCCGTTTTTATAATGCAGGGACATGTGACATGGACATCCTATCACACATGCCGTTGCTTCTCTGGCTAAAAGTCCACTTAGCTGTGTGTGTGTCTGGGATTGGCTGACATGCTGGCCCGCCCCACAAGACGCGCGCGCTTAGGGAAGGAAGACAAGGAAAAAAAATGGCGATCACCATTATAGAAACAGCAGTGATCTGAAGGCGCTGTTCCCGCACACTATACACTGAAATGTCATAATAGTGTGATTCACAGAGTGACTTACACTATTACAGCGGAAACCAAGCTAGGAATTAGCTGTTTTTTTGCTGCTAGAACCGTTCTCGAACGTTTCTAGAACTATCGAGCTTTTCCAAAAAGCTCGAGTTCTAGTTCGATCTAGAACAGGCCCCAAAATCACTCGAGCCTAGAACTGGAGAACGTCGAACCGCGCTCAACTCTACTCTTAAGCTGGGTTTACACACTGCAACATCTCAACGCTGTAACGTCACCGGTTTTGTGACGCAATAGTGATGTTGTTTGCGATGTTGCAGTGTGTGAAACCTATCAGCGACCCGGCCCCTGCTGTGAAGTTGTAATCGTTACAAATCGTTCAGGACCATTCCTAGGTCCTTTGTTTCCCGCTGTGCAGCAAGCATCGCTGGAAAGTTTCAGTGTGTGAAAGACTTTGCAGCGACTTTGTTAGCAACTTCCCTTTCAAAAGGCTGCTTATCAACGTCCCCAACAACCAGCTAGGTCGCTCTGCAGGTCCGGATCGCTGTTGCGTTGTTGGCCAGGTTTGCCTGTTTGACTGCTCACCAGCGACTTAGCAGAGACTTAGGGAGGTCGCTGTTACGTCACAAAACCGGTGACGTTACAGCGATGTCCTTTGCGATGTTGCAGTGTGTAAACCCAGCTTTAGGGACATTCGTCAAGTGGTTTCTCCAAACTCAACACAAAATGTCATTATTAACAATTACTGCAGAATTGTAATTATTCAACACCATCATGACAATCATCTTTAGTACTTAGTAGAGCCCATTTAACTATTATGATATGTTGCAAACATGATACTATGCTCTTGCGATGTTCCAAAGAATTTTAGTAGATTCCCCTTGGGAAATAGTCACCATCTCACTAATATTCTTAGGTTTGTTATTGCAACTGCTTTCTTCAAATCCCACCAAATATTTTCTATAGTGTTCAAATCAGGTGATTATAACATCTACTCCATAACTTCTTCTGGTGCAAAGTCTTGGTGGACTTTGAGGTTTGCTTTGTTTCATTATCTTGTTGAAATGTTCATGATGCCCAGGCATCAACTTCCCCACAGAGGCCATGATGTTTTCTAATAGGATTTCAGATACTTGTTAAAATCTTGCTCTTCATATGTGCAGGCTTCCATTGCCAGAGGAAGCAAAGCAGGCAAAGAGCCACTGCCATGCTTGACTGTAGGCAAGGTGTTCTTTTCAGCATTCATTTAATTCTTCCTCCAGAAGAAATGTCTGTGCCTTACTTATATTGCTTTGAATATTGGAACAGACTTTTCTTTTGCCTTTAGTTTAGTACAGATACAGTTTTGGAGTGCAGCCATGGAGACCTTCAGATTTTAATAAGCACTTTACTGTGCAAACTTAAACCTGTCTTTCATAGTCACTTGATGGTTTTTGAACCCACGTATCTTCAGGAATCTGGTGGCAAACAGTGACACCATCTTCTTTCTGTTATGTCTAAATTGAGTAGTTAGTATTCCTGTTGACTTTGGTGATGACTCACTTAACTTTGCTATATTTCTAACATGCAATCAAACGTCCCAGTCAATAAACCTATAGCCAGTCCATATATTTGATGTGTTTTATGGCAAGAACACCTAATTAAGCACTTAATTTTTGCATAGGCTTGAGGCAACACCAAATTTTTAAATGTGTTATCTTATAAGGGATTATATCAAGAAAGTTAAAAAATTCTGAAAATGTGGTAGTCGTTAAAAAAGTTCTCCGAGAATGAGATTAAATGGTGTCCCTGGTATTATTCAAACTGCAGTGAATCCTAGTCACATGTTAGGATGGGATATAGATATGTATCTCCCAAGACCTGTATGTCAACTCACAAGACTTGTATCACACAATCCTCAGTCAGGCTGTCATTTGCAAAGAAGTAGATCTCTTCCACGTAAAGCAAGCGGGTTGACTTCTTGATCATTCTCCTCATTGTTTATTTGTTTTTCAGTTGTGCACAGTCATCCTTTGTGTGCTATTATAAAGCTGTCAGGTTGATAGAGAAGGGAATGTATCTGGGGAGCGCCACATCAAGCACTACAAGGATTAAAATATTTCTTGATACATGTGATACAGCACTGGGGAGTTGAAAAACAGGGAGCTTTATATCGTTAGTCTGCAGCTCATCCTTAAATTATATCAGATACGCCATTTTACCCCTTTAAAAGTGTAGAATTTGGAGAACCATCTTGCTATATTAGTTGTGCTAAGGTTCTTACATTGTTCTGGTTTGATTGGTTCATTAAAAACAGCAGAAAGTTTGTAAATTTTGCTAATAAAACTAATTTGCAGTGGAAATTGCCCCATTTTGCCCCATTACAATTGCCCCATTTTGCCTCTTCTTCTATTGCTCTATAACCTGTTGCATGTAGATAAGACGCTACGTACAATATCTCTAATGCCTAAAAATAAGAAAAATGAGAATTGTTTATGCTGGGACACAAAATGGAGCATCACTGCATAAATTAATCCTAGAGAATACCAACATTTTACACTGCGATTAGCGAAAAGCCTTTCTGGCAGCTCTTTCTTTAGAAGTTCTACAGTATCCAATTGCTATATTGTCAGTGTCATATTCCATATTCAGCATTTTATTTTCTATTGTGAAATTCTAACAAAATGAAAACAAGTCCATAATATTAACTAGACCAAAATAGCTTCAAAATAATCCTTATATTTTTTTGTTCCAATTAAGAGAAATATGTTGGATTTTCTTCATTCTTCCTCTTTGGTCGACTGGTCTCAATTTTGCCACATTTTCATCTGTTTTCTTGTGGAAGCTCGGCAAGCGAGTTGTGGTACAGTACGTGGGTCTCTTAAAGTATCTGAGCTGTGGCTTCAGCACTGGAAAACAAACAGATATCAGTGAACAAAGAACCATAATACAAGAGTCCTACAAAACTTATAAAGGAGAATACTACATTGGGAGATAATATTTAAGACTTACTTGAACCCAAAGTCTATTTGTAACCCAGAAATAGCCCATTACACCTTACCGATGATTTCTTCTTTATGTGCAATGATAAAAAAAGTCAAGAAACCTCCGTCTGTCTCTTACCAGATGGAGACATGTCTATATTATACACCGACTGTTCTTTCATAAGTTGATCAACAACATTTATAATCCTGTTATATTTATACTTATGAACATACCCTTTATCCCCTTCAATCCCAGGTGACTTCTTTTATTTTTTGTTTTTTCCTCCCCTTTTTCCAAGAGCCCTAACTTTTTTTATGTTTCCATCAATATAGCCAAATGAGGGCTTGTTTTTTGCAGGACAAGTTGTACTTTTGAATAACATCATTCATTCTGCCCCATATTGTATTGGAAAACAGGAGAAAAATTTCAAGTGAGGGGAAATTACAAAAAAAGTGCAATTCCTCAATTTGTTGGGTTTTTTTTACTTACCATGTTCACTATATGGTAAAACTCTCGCTACGACCTTTACTGATCAGATTATTTGATTTTCTATCTTGACAGATGGGCATTTTTGAATGCAGCAATACCAAATATGTGTATTTTTTATTGTTTTATATTCAATGGGGCAAAAGAGGGGTGATTTGAACTTTTAGTTTTGGAGGTTTTTCTCATATTTTTACAAAAACCTTTTTTCTTCATTTTTTTATTGCTTTTATTAGTTCCCTTAAGGTCATTATGCCTCCATCCTATTGCATCTACTGATTAGAGCACTGCTTCAGCGTCGCTCTGAACAGAAATACTGATCTACTGTGACTGCTGGCCTTCTGCTGGCATTCACAAGAAATGAGACATGACGGTGACAGGGGTCATACGCTGACCCTGCGCTGCTATGACAACCCATTGGCACCATGTTATCACATCACGGGGCTGCTGATAGTAGCAAGGAACAGTGGGATCCCTGCTGGAGTGCGTTAGATCACACTGTCAGAGTTTGACAGTGCAATCAAAGGGTATGTGCGCACGTTGCTTTTTACCTGCTTTTTACCTGCTTTTTTGCTGCTTTTTCTTCTGCGCTGTTTAATGCCAAAATGGATGTGTTCTTCTATTCAAGCAAAGTCTATGGGAATTTGGGTTTCTTGTTCACACTATGTTGTTCAAAATGCTGCCTTTTTGTGGCAGAACTTTGGTCAAAAACTCAGCTTTTCAAAGAAACAACATGTCAATTGTTTTTGCCATTTGGGTTTTGCACTGCAAAGCTGAGTTTTTGACCAAAGTTCTGCCACAAAAAGGCAGCATTTTGAACAACATAGTGTGAACAAGAAACCCAAATTCCCATAGACTTTGCTTGAATAGAAGAACACATCCATTTTGGCATTAAACAGCGCAGAAGAAAAAGCAGCAAAAAAAGCAGGTAAAAAGCAGGTAAAAAGCAACGTGCGCACATACCCTAAGAGGTTAACAGCCGCGGGTGGATCTCTGATCCATTCCCACCTGTGAGCTGTAAATATCTGCTGATCAGATCAGCAAAAATGTGTGGGGAGTAAAGTGGGCTTGCACGCTGAGCCCGTATTAAAAGGCCAGACAAGGCTAAGGATGTATACACAGTGTGCAGAATTACTAGGCAAGTTGCAATTTAGGGGATTTTTTTTTATTATTGATCAAAACTATGTTCTCAATCAACCCAAAAGACTCATACATTTCAAAGCTTAATATTTTTGGAAGTTGGAGTGGTTTTTTTTAGATTTGGCTATCTTAGGAGGATATCTGTTTGTGCAGGTAACTATTACTGTGCAGAATTATTAGGCAACTTAATAAAAAACAAATATATTCCCATCTTACTTGTTTATTTTCACCAGGTAAACCAATATAACTGCACAAAATTTAGAAATAAACATTTCTGACATGCAAAAACAAAACCCCAAAAAATTAGTGACCAATAAAGCCACCTTTCTTTATGATGACACTCAACAGCCTACCATCCACAGATTCTGTCAGTTGCTTGATCTGTTTATGATCAACATTGCATGCAGCAGCCACCACAGCCTCCCAGACACTGTTGCGAGAGGTGTACTGTTTTCCCTCCCTGTAGATCTCCCATTCTTTGAGGGACCACAGGTTCTCTATGGGGTTCAGATCAGGTGAACAAGTGGGTCATGTCATTATTTTTTCATCTTTTAGACCTTTACTGGCCAGCCACGCTGTGGAGTAGTTGGATGCATGTGATGGAGCATTGTCCTGCATGAAAATCATGTTTTTCTTGAACAATACGAACTTCTTCCTGAGCTACTACTTGAAGACGTTGTCTTCCAGAAACTGGCAGTAGGTCTGGGAGTTGAGCTTCACTCCATCGTCAACCTGAAAAGGTCCCACAAGTTCATCTTTGATGATACCAGCCCATAGCAGTACCCCACCTCCACCTTGCTGGCGTCTGAGTCGGAGTGGTGCTCTCTGCCCTTTACTGATCCAGCCTCTGGCTCATCCATCTGGCCCATAAAGAGTCTCTCTCATTTCATCAGTCCATAAAACATTTGAAAAATCATTCTTAGGCCCTGTGCGCACTGGAAAACAAAATTTTCTTAAGAAAATTCTGCAGGGTCTGAAAGATTACCGCACCTGTGGTAAAAAAAAATGCGGCAAACCGCACCCGAAAACCACATGCGGTTTGCCGCGGTTTGCTGCGGTTTTACCGCGGTATTATTAGCGGTATTGCCGCGGTTTTTCCGCATGCGGGTTGGTACATGTGCTTTAATGCATTCAATGCAATACAGCACATTGAAAAAAAAAGTAATTTCCTTCTGAGATAGATAGCAGACAGATAAATAGATAAATAGACAGATAGAAAAATAGAAGACAGAAGAATAGATAGAGGGATAGATAGAGGGATAGATAGATAGAGTCCCTGTAAAGTCCCTGTGGGCACACGCTGCATTTCTCCCGAGCGGTAATGTGTGTTCACATTACCGACCATGGGAAATGCCCGGTGGTTACCTCTCTGCAGTCTTTCTCGTTGCGAGGCTGCATTCAGCGCTGTGTGTCAGTCGCGGCTGGATGCAAGCATCGCAGGATGTGGATTACGCCGGACCTGTGTGTTTGGGAGGGGTTAATAAAATGGTGAACCAGGGGCTTTTTTGTGTTTTATTTAAAATAAAGGATTTTTCGGTGTTTGTGTTTTTTCACTTTACTTACGGGTTAATTATGTCTGCTGTCTCATAGACGCTGCCATGATCGAGCCTGGACTTAGTAGCGGCGATCCGCCGCCATTAACTCCCTATATTACCCTTATTTGCCACCGCATCATGGCAACAGGAAGAGCCGGGGACACTCCGGTACTGCCACATAATGGATGCGACAGTCCCGGAGCAGCTGCGGGCTGATATTCTCGGCTGCGGGAGAGAGGGGGGCATTAACCCTGTCCCTCGCCCTCCCCAGCCTGAGAATACCAGGCCGCCGCTGTGTGTTTACCTTGGCTGGATGGTAAATTTACAGCGGAGCCCACGTGTTTTTTTTTCTATATGTCCGTTTGCTTTCTATGTGTATTCTATATGTCTGTGTTTAAGTATGATGTGTGTGTTCTATGCCTGTGTCTGTAATGTGTGTGTTTATGCTCCGCTTCCTCTTCCTGTCATAATGACATCATTTCCTTGCAAACCACAGGGCAGCGATGAACATTACCGCAGGTAAACCGCAAAATACCGGAGGGAATAACGCAGGAAAACGTAATGAAACACACAGAATTTGCTGCCTGTGTTATTCCCTGCGGGATTTTACGATTACATTGCAGTCAATGGAGTGAAATCCCGCAGCGACGTGCGGAAAAGAAGTGACATGCAATTGTTTTTGCTTCGGGAATTCCGCAGCAAAACATGCAGGTGTCAAAATCCGCATAGTGCGCACAGCATTTTTTTTCCCATAGGCTTTGCTGGTGAATCACTGCAGAGATGTTATGAACATAACATCCAGCGAAACATGCAGCAAAACCGCAGGGAATCCGCGGCAAAACCAGCCAGTGCGCACAGGACCTTAAGATATTTCTTGGCCCAGTCTTGACGTTTTATCTTATGTTTCTTGTTCAAAGGTGGTCGTTTTTCAGCCTTCCTTACCTTGGCCATGTCCCTGAGTATAGCATACCTTGTGCTTTTTGATACTCCAGTAACGTTGCAGCTCTGAAATATGGCCAAACTGGTGGCAAATGGCATCTTGGCAGCTTCACGCTTGATTTTCCTCAATTCATGGGCAGTTATTTTGCACCTTTTTGTTGCCCAACTTGCTTCTTGCGACCCCGTTGGCTATTTGCTATGAAACGCTTGACTGTTCGGTGATCACGATTTAAAAGTTTGGCAATTTCAAGACTGCTACATCCCTCTGCAAGACATCTCACAAATTTGGACTTTTCAGAGCCCGTCAAATCTCTCTTCTGACCCATTTTGCCGAAGGAAAGGAAGTTAACTAATAATTAAGCACACCTTATATATGGTGTTGATGTCTTTACATTACACCCCTCCTCATTACAGAGATGCACATCACCCGATTTACTTAATTGGTAGTTGGCTCTCAAGCCTATACAGCTTGGAGTACGACAAGATGAATAAAAATTATCATGTGATCAAAATACTCATTTGCCTAATAATTCTGCACACAGTGTACATACATCCTTGGTCGTGAATCAGTTTAGTTATGGTCCTAGTTATTATATATCTAAAAATAAAAAATCAACTATTGTATTATAGTGTAATAAACAACATTTAATTTACAGGTACATTTTATGTATAAAAAATTGCTATTAATGTGGAGATATGGGGTAATCTGCAGTTGTATAAAGCTGCGTGGTTGCTGCATTGAATAGATGAGCAGCGAGTGAGGCTTCAGTCACCCTCCAGTACATAGTGAGCAGCGGCTGTAACCACATCCTGGCATTGACCGATGCTCATTAGGCATTCTGCTAGCTGGTTTTTGATATGTAATCTGAGAGCAGTCTGATGTAGATGCTGAGACTCTGATTCTAGGAATATATTACTTAGGGGCTGTGTGTTGTTTTAATGAAATTAGTGTTTTATCAGCAGGAGATTATCAATAGAGAACTAGTTTTCTCGTGCCACCTAGTCAACCTGCTCTATGTAACCCTGCCCCAATCACTGACTAGCAGCTTTCTGTCAATATACAGTGTACACAGAAAGCTCTTAATCAGCTGTGTTGACAGCATTATAAAGAGCATAGCTTTCTGAGCACTGCTAGATCTGCAGCAGAGAAAAAAAGGGATTTTATCACAACTGCTGCACCCAGTAAGGGATAGTCTAGGTGTGTGCCCTACATAATGCTTCTCTCAGGTAGGGTAGCACAAACCTGTTGACAGATTCCCTGTAAAGGATAATATTGACTTTTAGGATTGTTGCATCCAATAGGTGGCACTAAAGTTCAAGTCTTCTTCCTGTCTGAAGACATTTGCACCAAAATTGGGGGACATCGGTATAAATACAGTAGAATTAATCTCACTATATCTAGCTTTTAGCTGCATGTTGTTTAATATTTATCTCAATTCTAATTTCACATGAATAGAAACTTACCGGGCAATTTAAGTAGATATGGAGAATCGACAGTGCAGGAGGAATCGTTAACTCTGTTACTCATCCCTACAGGAAAACATACAGAAATCTCAAGTTACTAGGGCAGGCACCTATGGTGATCTCAGTCAGGTAAGTATAGGATTTCTTTATGCTACCGTGTGGTTTACTTTGAAAGTATTTACTTTGTATACTTTGTAAATACTATTTAAGAAAGTGCACGATTTACGTACAAACAATAAGATGTTATGGTAAAAAGGTCATAAAACAATATCATAGATATCAGCAAGTATTTTGGTGCAGCTTAAAATGAACTTGCACATCTAAAGTGAATCTGCTAAGGTTCCCTTTAAGAAATTGGTATACTTACCTTATGCTATAGGGCAGCTACTCACCAAGAATTCATGAGGCTGAAGCCGTGCAATACATTTTTGCTGCACAGAGATTCCATATACCATATCCTTTGTGCCGCTAAAAATATAACAACACAGCAGGGGTTGCCAACCTACTATTCAATTTTTTGTCAACTACAAGGACAGTTTTTGGGGTATTTGCAATGCCCCTTATTAATGAGCACTTCTCAGGACAAATAGAAGACAACCTAAGACATACGAAATAATATCAGACAGTGAGATTACACCCAATATAGAGAGAGCAGGAGAAGTGGTACTGTGCAGTGTATATATACAGAGTAATATACTTAAGAATTACATCCAGTATACAGAATAGAAGTGGTACTGTGCAGTGTATATATACAGAATGATACAGATACTGAGAATTACAGCCAGTATATATATATACAGTTAGGTCCAGAAATATTTGGACAGTGACACAATTTTCGCGAGTTGGGCTCTGCATGCCACCACATTGGATTTGAAATGAAACCTCTACAACAGAATTCAAGTGCAGATTGTAACGTTTAATTTGAAGGTTTGAACAAAAATATCTGATAGAAATTGTAGGAATTGTACACATTTCTTTACAAACACTCCACATTTTAGGAGGTCAAAAGTAATTGGACAAATAAACCAAACCCAAACAAAATATTTTTATTTTCAATATTTTGTTGCGAATCCTTTGGAGGCAATCACTGCCTTAAGTCTGGAACCCATGGACATCACCAAACGCTGGGTTTCCTCCTTCTTAATGCTTTGCCAGGCCTTTACAGCCGCAGTCTTCAGGTCTTGCTTGTTTGTGGGTCTTTCCGTCTTAAGTCTGGATTTGAGCAAGTGAAATGCATGCTCAATTGGGTTAAGATCTGGTGATTGACTTGGCCATTGCAGAATGTTCCACTTTTTTGCACTCATGAACTCTTGGGTAGCTTTGGCTGTATGCTTGGGGTCATTGTCCATCTGTACTATGAAGCGCCGTCCGATCAACTTTGCGGCATTTGGCTTAATCTGGGCTGAAAGTATATCCTGGTACACTTCAGAATTCATCCGGCTACTCTTGTCTGCTGTTATGTCATCAATAAACACAAGTGACCCAGTGCCATTGAAAGCCATGCATGCCCATGCCATCACGTTGCCTCCACCATGTTTTACAGAGGATGTGGTGTGCCTTGAATCATGTGCCGTTCCCTTTCTTCTCCAAACTTTTTTCTTCCCATCATTCTGGTACAGGTTGATCTTTGTCTCATCTGTCCATAGAATACTTTTCCAGAACTGAGCTGGCTTCATGAGGTGTTTTTCTGCAAATTTAACTCTGGCCTGTCTATTTTTGGAATTGATGAATGGTTTGCATCTAGATGTGAACCCTTTGTATTTACTTTCATGGAGTCTTCTCTTTACTGTTGACTTAGAGACAGATACACCTACTTCACTGAGAGTGTTCTGGACTTCAGTTGATGTTGTGAACGGGTTCTTCTTCACCAAAAGAAAGTATGCGGCGATCATCCACCACTGTTGTCATCCGTGGACGCCCAGGCCTTTTTGAGTTCCCAAGCTCACCAGTCAATTCCTTTTTTCTCAGAATGTACCCGACTGTTGATTTTGCTACTCCAAGCATGTCTGCTATCTCTCTGATGGATTTTTTCTTTTTTTTCAGCCTCAGGATGTTCTGCTTCACCTCAATTGAGAGTTCCTTAGACCGCATGTTGTCTGGTCACAGCAACAGCTTCCAAATGCAAAACCACACACCTGTAATCAACCCCAGACCTTTTAACTACTTCATTGATTACAGGTTAACGAGGGAGACGCCTTCAGAGTTAATTGCAGCCCTTAGAGTCCCTTGTCCAATTACTTTTGGTCCCTTGAAAAAGAGGAGGCTATGCATTACAGAGCTATGATTCCTAAACCCTTTCTCCGATTTGGATGTGAAAACTCTCATATTGCAGCTGGGAGTGTGCACTTTCAGCCCATATTATATATATAATTGTATTTCTGAACATGTTTTTGTAAACAGCTAAAATAACAAAACTTGTGTCACTGTCCAAATATTTCTGGACCTAACTGTATATATATATATATATATATATATATATATATATATATATATATACAGTATATACAAACTAATAATATTATAATACACACTTTGTATACAAAACAGCTCTGTGCCCAGAATTTGAGGTTTTCAGCACAATGCAGTTGTCATTTTTCATCCTTCAGCTGTTGCATGGATGTCACCAAACCTTGCTGCCAACCTCTTGTATTACATATGGTGGCTCACTGCTCTCAGCCCCCTCCCAATTTATATACTCATCTCAACTACCGTGCCACTCACTCTCCTAAAGAGAAAGCTATTCTCCTTGAGGAGACTGACACACCAATCCAGCATGCCAGCAGTGAGAAGAAATTAAGCCGCAATGCTCCTCTGGGAAATAAGCAAATTGTCTCATAAGTTAGGAAGACGCCCTCTCCTCACATACAGAAGACTGGATAGGACTAAAGTACACACACAGTCACTCACTGACAGTGACTCCCTGGCAGCAATGCCACCAGTATAGTCCTGCACCTATGTGCTTCTGCTTGTGGGTACTGAGGCAGAGACTAACTGGAGAATTTGGGCAGTAAACAGGATGGCGTATCTGTAAGGAGTGTATAAGATCTGGCATGGAAACTCACACTTAGCAGATATTGGCCTAAACTGGCAGCTGCTGCTGTTAGTTTTTTCTAATTCCTCCTTTTCTGATTGTACAGCACAGGTCAGTCTCACAGATCGCACCCGCCCCCGTCGTTTGTGCGTCACGGGCAAATCGCTGCCCGTGGCGTACATAATCGCTAGAACCCATCACACATACTTACCTTCCTAGCGACGTCGCTGTGGCCGGCGAACAGCCTCTTTTCTAAGGGGGCGGTTCATGCAGCATCACAGCGACGTCACACGGCAGGCGTCCAATTGCAGCGGAGGGGCGGAGAGCAGCCGCATGAAAGTCTCGCCCACCTCGTTGCCGGCAGGATGCAGGTACGGTGATGCTCATCGGTCCTGGGGTGTCACACGTAGTGATGTGTGCTGCCTCAGGAACGATGAACAACCTGCGTCCTGCACGAGCAACGACATTTGGGAAATGGACGACGTGTCAACAATCAACGATTTGGTGATTATTTTACATCGTTAGCGGTCGCTCGTACGTGTCACAGGCAACGATGTCGCTAACGAGGCCGGATGTGCGTCACAAATTCCGTGACCCCAATGACATCTCGTTAGTGATGTCGTTGCGTGTAATGGGGCCTTTAGACTGACAGAGGCTAAAGGACGTAAGGGTATGTTCACACAAAGTTTTTGTGAAAAATCCACATCTAAAGACCTCTTCCAAAAGATACATTTTTAGAGTAGTTTTGTGAGAATTTTATTATGGTGCTTTGATGCAGTTTTTCATGTTTGATATTTTATGCATTTTAACTATAATAAGGGGTGTACCAATAAGATTTGTTTGTAGTGCATTTCTACTACAAAAAACCTCACCAAAAATGTTTTTCCCAACAAGTTGGAACACAACATGTCACAAAGCAAAAGTAATAACTAAGTGGCTCGGTGAACAAAATCTTGAAATTTTATGTTCATGGCCAGGTAACTCCCCAAATCTCAATCCCATTGAGAACCTGTGGTCAGTTCTCAAAAAGTGGGTGAACAAACAATATTTAAAAAAAATAATGCAAAATCGGGATGCGCTAAGTCCAGATTTTGCCCCGAAGCTGAATTCTAGCATGTCATGACGAATTGCCAGTTTCGATAAATAGGGGTCAATACTATTAAAAATATTTTTTGCTTAAACTTGATGTATTTTTCAATAAAATTTAAAAAACCTATGAAATGCTTCTAATTATTCCTCAGTAATCACAGAAATATCGGACTAAAAGTGCTGGAAACACTGAAGCAGCAAACTGTAAAAAAACTGAATTGTTGTCAGTCTCAAAACCTTTGGCTACGAGTATTCAACACACCAAGATAAGTTATTCTGTCCATGGTACCCCAGTCTATGGTTAGATGAGTAGACCCATTTATCAGTATAGGGGGCACAATATGGTAACTGATTTCCCAGCCCAGAAACATAAAGCCCACTTAATGTTCATCTACAAGTTCAATACATTTTTGGTATTTTTAGCAGGGAAGGAACTAAGTTAAACCCGTTTTTTTCTGTAACAATAGGCGTGTTTCATCCAGATTTCCTAGATACATTACCTGGTTTGTGCATATTCTGTAACCTGTACTTAAACTAACAGCGAAAATGTTGCAGTCCATCTTTTAATGAATGCATACAATGATTTTACCAGGAGATACTTTTATAGGCGATCTCTGTTTTTATCATTTTCATCTCATCACTGTTGCCCTTCAATCAGACATTTGGCCACTTTTCATTGAATTTATATAAAGTGACCCTAATCCAAATATTCAGCAATTTATTTACGAGCGTGTAATTCTTATTTTAGAAACTACAAATAATGAGATAGGCACGCTACATTCATGTGGAGTGTGCGCTGCAAAATAATGTTTTTAGCAAGAAAATACAAGAAATATTATTTTATTTTTTACACACATTTTTATTTAGTAAATTATATTTCATATTTTAATCTAGATAACTAAATAAAGAATTTATTTTTAGTGAATTATCTAATCAAAGTATTTATCAGTGATTTTGACACAAATCCATCCTAGAGTTCTGGTGTTGTCCTTACATGTGTTTTTCCTGTGGGCAGGTTGAAACACTACATAAGGCCTCATTCACACATCCGTATTTAAAAATTAAATGATAATTACATATTAAACACGTATGCAAAATTCGTACCGGTGTCATCAGTGTTTTGCATGTTTTGCATCAGTGCATTATCCTTGAGCCTGTTTTTACCATCAGTCATCTTCAGTGTTTTCCACAGATGGATCAAGAAATTAATAAATGACAAACCTTCTCCTATACTTTGCAATGTTAGATACATACAGAACAAGGATAGCAAACAAAATGCCATCTGTTTTCTGTGCATGTTTTTCCAGATCCATAGACTTGTATTGGCCCTTACCAAAGTAGATCAAAAGAACCAGCCATGCATAACACCATATAAAATATATATATATATATATAATATAAAGTGCATATAATAAAGTGTATGTGCTGTAAGGATGTAATGGACCTATGGAAATTATAATAGGGACACAGAAATGGTGGTGACGAAGGTGGCGTCGAAACGTGCGCGTTGAGGTTTGGCGTCACATGTGCCCGCAGGTCCTCTCTGTCCAGTTAGTTATCTTTTTCTTTTATGATCTGGCTATGAACCTTTCATTTCACTACATCAACTACATTTTGTCACTTGGTGCATTGCTCACCATAGTATGCTAAAGCCACGAGTGCTTGATTTTCTTTGGCATACCATTGTTCTGTGCATGCTCCATGTTGTGCTCTCTCTATTGCCCTGACAGCATTCCTCTGATACGTGGTGGATTATCATATTAATACTATCTTAACTGGTTACCCCAGTCCAGTAATTTTCATTATAATGCTATATATGTACCATGTGATATGCTTATTGTTACACCTCACAGTTTGGAGCTGGGTTGCCTATTAGTCTAATTCATCTGCTCATGTGTTTCATGCTTTTCCCTGTTTGCATTTTTTTCTAGTCCTTTATTATCATTTTACATGCCTTTGTGATTGCATACCTTCCCTGGACTGACTTATATTGCTGAGTACCTGTGTTCTGCTACTATTCCCTTTACATCACATGTGATTCCCTCCTTTTTACTTTTTCTGGTCTAAACTGCCAGTTGTGGCAGTCATTATTTTTAACCAATAAATATAATTGCTTTTTTGACCTCATCGGTTCTCCGTACAATTTTTTCTACATTTCTGTGCCACTATTGTATTGAACCTTGTCATCCGTGCTGCCGGAAAAAAAGGACATGTTTCCATGTGTTTTGTACACACAGGCAAATCATGTAAAAACACGGAACTGTGAATAACACCATAGTTTATAATGGATAAAGGTTGTATCCCTGAAAAAAAACAGACACCACACAAACTACTGGAATCACAGATGTGTGAATGAGGCCTACAGAAGCCAGGGTCAAAAAACATCTAGATCCTGACGAAGGAAAACTGTTTTTTTTCTGAAACGTGTTGGTATTTGTTGCTTTCCCAAACCCCTGTACCATGCACAAGTTACATTATATTCCAACTCCGGAAACTCAAACAAGTAGTTGCCAGGGACAGTACCAGCAGGAGCTCCCTGGTAAGACATCACCAAATACGAATTCGACTTCATTACAAAGGTTACTCCAGGAAGTTTATACATCCTTTACTGAACTTTGGTTGGCTTATGTCTACTCGATAAGTAGAGCGCTATCCAATCTGCCAAACAAGTGGAAATTTTCACAACTACCAAGATAAGATTACTAGTAGTGATGAGTTAGCACTACCTTGCTCAGGTGCTCGGTACTCCCAATGAGAAGTTGGACGATCAGATGGGCATGACTTATGTACCGAGAATAATGGTAGTCAATGGGAATTCAACTATTTTTCTGAGAACTGTTCTGGAAAAATGCTTGAGTCCCCCACTGACTTCTATTATATTTGGTGGCTAAAGTCGTATCCATCCGAGCATCCAACTGCTCGTGATGAGTACTAAGCACCCAAGCATGGTAGTGTACGTGCTTCACTAATTAATTTATAAAGCTATGGCACATCTTCCATATTAGCACTAACCTGTGTTAAGTCTCTCTATACATATTAACACTCACTCCAGGTATCTATAGTCAGCGTGGTAGCATTCTTTTATTAGTTTCCGCATACAGTAATCCACCTCTTTCATCTCATTACTATTGCTACCGCATAGTGCCAATAAACATTCAGCATTCAGGTTCTCTCTAAAAAAAAGTTTATTTTTGCCTATAAATGGATAAATATTATGTAAGCCTGGCTTCACATCACTAGATTTGGTTTTTTTCTGTTTTCAATAGAATTAATTGCCACATTATATTTAATAGAATTAGCTCAGGCAGCCAGCTAGAAAAATATGTACTTACATGTGTATGATCAGTGTAGTCATTGCTGACATTCAGTGGAGCCCAAACATGGAAATGTGTGAACGATCCTTGATCTCAAGACTATTTCAATAATGAGACACATGCGGTAAAGATTATTATTTTTATAATTGGTATGTGTAAGCATAAAATTAATTGGAGATTGATCTGCCATAGTAGAAAAAATATTGTATAAATCATCATCATATATAACCATTATAATAGGTCTCTTGTAATTAGAATAAAAAATCAAATTACAAAAGACGTATTTCAAGAGACCTGCAAAGATAAAGTGATTTTTCCATTTTGTGTTTACGTTTTCTCCTCCCGTAATTTCATAAGCCATAACGTTTTCATTTTTCCATCCATATAGTCATGCGTGGGCTTGATTTTTTGCAGGACGAGTTGTTGTTTTGAATGACACCATTCATTTTATCATATGATGCAATGGTAAAATTCCAAATGTAGCAAAATAGCAAAAAAAGTGAAAATGCGCAAATGTTTTTTGGGTTTTTCATTTACAGTGTTCATTTTGCCATCATACTGACCAGACGGTATGATTTTTCAGGTCAGGATGATTACCTAGATACCACACATGTATATTGACTTTATTTTGGGAAACATTCAATGTTTTGATTGCCTATTATTACATTTTTTTCTGTTGTTGCCTAAAAAAAGGCATTTCTGGAGTTTTGATTTGTTTTGTCGTTACACTATTTACCGATCAAATAATTATTTTATATTTTGATTGCATCGGCTTTTAAGAATGCAGCGTTACCAAATATGTGTATTTTTATATATGATTTTTTTTATTTCTAAATATTCAATGTGCCAAAATGGGGTGATTTGAACTTTTATATATTTTTATTTTTTTCTTATTTCTTTTTTACTTTTTACTGTATTTAATGGTTCTCTTAGGGGATTTGAAAATGTAATAATCTAATCAATTGTTCTACATACAGCAATGCCACAGCATTGTAGTAAATAGAAGAAATCACAGTCTCCTATGGATGCCAGTCTCAAGCTGGTTCTCTTAGGAGTACTGTGTTGATTGTCCCTCGACTGTCATCCTGACTCATTGGTGTCCTGTGATCTCATTGCAGGAATGGCGATGAGGGGATATATGGGTGTGCCTTTCTGCAAGCACGTGTTAAATACAGCTGTCAGTGGCATTGAACAGGTTGACAGTCGTAGCTGGAGTGCCACTCCACTCACACCTGTTAGAAGCACATATTGGCTGATTAAATCAGCTGATATGTGCAGGGAAAAATGCAGGCTCAGTGTGAGAGCCCACATCAAAGGGAGGGAGATAAGAAATGACAGACATAGTATGTCATTCATCATTAATGAGGTTTCTCAAAATCAAAAATCATTATCAATTTGCAGGATAGGTAATACATTTCTGATTTTAGGAATTTAATCACTAGGACACCCAATGTTCATGAAATGGGGTTTAGTGAATGGATCAGGAGTTTCAGATGCCCTTCTGGAATGTGTGCGCCCAGTAGGCAACTTTTGGTAAGCAGAACTGGTGGTGCATGATATAATTGTCAAGACACCAGGAGAGGGAGCTAGAGTCCTGATGGATAGAAACTATACTGTGCAGAACCAGCCGGGGAGCTGAAGCACAGAGTGTGCTCGTGCAATACCTTACAGCACCAGCAGGGGGAGGTTATGACACGAGGTGTGCGGAGGATGGTAAGACAGGCCGAATCGGACGCCGTGAGGAGCAGATGAAGACCGGAGGGACGAGCAGGAGAAAGGTCGGAGTCAGGCTGAGGTCAGTACCAGGAGAAGCAAACCAAGGAGGGGAGGAAGGAGAGGGAGAGGACAAAAAGAGGGCAAGGAAAGAATGAAGGTATGTCCAAGGGAACAGATAGAGAACAAGGGGACAGAACACAGACAGAGGGCGAGAGCACAGGGGAGACGGATGAAGATCAAACACTTACAGGGACCAGCAATCACAGCAGAGTAGAGCTTAGCTTATAGCCGGTGTCGGTTCACCGGAGATGACCCCAATAAAAGCGTGCAGGCTCCAGAAACGAGACCCAGGATAAAGCTCCGCCCCCTAGCCTGGTGGCAGGGGAGGCAAAACCATGTCAGTAATTGAGTGGAGTCAATATCCTATTTATTTTTAAGTTTACTTTTCACTAAATTTGCTAATAGAGGCAATGCATGACTTCATCTACAGTTCTAAAATTAGCTAACCAGAATTCGATTGTACTTTTTGGGTACCTATTATTACTATCAAAGGGTATAACATAATAGCTTTGAAAAAGTTCTTTCCTAATTCATGTGTGTATTTTTTATAACATCTTACAAAAACAGTAGATTTGTGTGACCCTGTGAACTTAATTAAGGGAATTAGAATTATATTTATTATATAAAGTATTGTAATATGAAACTTTCCCCATATAGTTACTGATATATTTGGATCATATTGGTCTATCCTGTGAACAGAAGTGAGCTTACTTCATGTTATCCCATCTAGCCAAAATTATATTTGTGTTGCTAAGAGATGTCACCTTATTTATTAAGTTTCAACGATCTTTAACAATTTGAAGGAGATGGTACCATCATAGGAGACCTGTAATTTGTGATGTTTTCTATTATAGTTCCCCATCATAAATGTGACTATTAAATGCAGATAAAATAAGTTACCATCCAGTCTTATCTAACAGCTGAATTTAAGCCATTTACCTGCATTTTGTACAAAAGAAGAGGGCGCATATTCAATACCACAGAATGCTCATGCAACAGCTGAAAACTCAGATTTTGCCTAGACCAAAATTAACCTTGCTAATTGGTCACCTGCACCATTTACCATCAAGGCCCCACTGAAGGTCAGAGGACAACAGCAGTACTACATGCAGCAATGCCGTTGAGTTGCTACTGAATGATAAACGTTCCAAGCATATGCAACTCTTTTTAATACCTATTATTGTACAATAAGGGCTACCTTCTTAAATGATTTCAATGCAAAAACAAATCTCATTCTCTGTAAAGAAGTGGTACAGCAAATTGTGATAAATATTAGAAGAAAAATATATAAAAATAATAAGCACTAAAGCTAAGAACATGCTTAGTTCTTTAAGTCCATTTGATACCAAATTTCTTCTTCTCAACAATCCTACAGTACATTGGCAAAAGTATAAAGATAAGATGCAGGAAAGAGTTTTTTCCCCACCAAGCTGTGCCTTAAGAAACCAATATTTATGGAAGACCTTGAAATGTTTGTAAGTGAGCTTTAACCACATGAAATGAGACATTACATGGGCAGTTATTCAGTTATTTTTTTTACTAAACACATATATGAAAAAATAATAAATATAAGCCGTTGGTGATAAAATGAACTCTGACATATCTCTTGTACATTACAAATAGACAGTGTTGAACCCTGTGAAGCTCGTGTGAAGCTGTGATGCAGAGCCTTGGATCTGTGACGTTCTGCTTTAAGTGCAGGATGATCATCCTTTAATTTGGCTTAAACAAGCACATGCGCAACACACTTCAGACTTCTGGGACGTGTGAAATTACATTTTCAAAATGAGTACAGTAGTGCGGGTTTCAAAATGATTTTCAGGTGAATGTTCGTTGACTTCACTCAATGGTTCCTAAGCCCCAACACATTATTTGAATGACCAATGCTTTAGAGTTCCCCTGCTAAATTTTGCCTGTTGTGTAAAAAGCCAAGTCAGTTTTATATTTGTTTCGAGAAAAAAGCAGAGCATTAAAAAAAATACACAAAAAAACTAGTCTTTAACTGTAAAGGAGCCAGTGGATGCCTTGCTTATAAAGCTAATGCCTTGTATTTCCAAAGAGACTTGTCTTTGAGGAAGTAGGAACAGAATGATGAAGCTCAGCTAAAATGATGCAATTTATTGGCATTTTCTGTTATTCTTCTTTATCTGTAAAATAAGAATAAAAAAGGAGAGTCACTTGTGGGCCCTTTTCCCAATGATCTTCCATTAGAGAGAAAGCTGCTGAGAAATGGATATTAAAAACCATTGAGAAATTTGGTTCCTTCAGCATATGGAATACTGCTCATGATAATGATGAAATTCAGCCATAATGAATCTAGCGTCTTCTCTGAGCGGGGAACAAGCTTACTTGGTATCCAGGGCAGATATTTTAGAATACATTTTCTATAGCATCAGACCTTGTTGTTTAGCATGATAACTATGAGCTTCACCTGACCCAATAGTAATAAAATCTGTGCATGTAGTTTCTTTTTATATATATATATATACTGTTGTTTATCCTCAGTGTCCATACCACTGGAAATAGATTTTTTTTTCATTTGAAAACCAAAACCATCACAAATTGTACCTTATGTGGCTTCCAAATTAACCTACCCCCCACCTCAAGCCAGCTTTTGGTGGACATGATGGAGAATACTCATATAACCAGAGAAGCCAGTTGGTTACTATTTTACAAGTCTTGTTATTATATGACAGAGAACTATTATAATAATTGTGTTATTGATAATTGTGTCATTGTACGCAAGGATTAGCACTATTTATGGCCATTATGACTTGTATCTTGCGTTGATTACTAGTTTTACCTTCTGCAGGCACAATCTTTTCAGAAATTGGGGAGTGGAGACTAGCTGCTATGCTGTCCCCATACACATTACACTGGGACATAAGGGGTCCCTGATTTCCTGTCAAAATGTAACACATGTTCAAAAGCAGCAGTAAAATTTAGGCGATTGACCAGCAGTACTGAGCAGTGAATCTGTGAATCCAGCGCTTAGATGAGATAAAACACTTAAGTAGCAGCATGGTCTGTGTGTGTCTCTCTGCCTCTCTTTCTCATTCTTCTCCCCCCATCCCTCTTTCCTGACTATAGACTTCAATAGGAAGCTGTAATCTGAATTCTTAATGTGGTGGCAATCTGTCTTGCTTTGGGAAAGACAGATTTTACCTGCAATGTAAAAAGAATGTTAAATTCAGAAAGCAGGGAAAGAAAAAAAAAGTGTCTTAAAAATAGAAGCATATTCATTTCATAAAATATATTCTAGACTTCTTATATTTCCTTGTTCTATTGATCTATGCAGTTTGCTGAAACAACAGTGATTCTTTAAATTTTAAGACCCATCTTAAAAGTGGCTTCATTTTATTCAATATGTAAAATGTTTTGAAATTTGAATGTGCCAGCTCTACTCTTCTAAAATTTTCCGCAAAATTTGAATTATGGTGAATTGTGTGTTACAAATGCCCTAACATTCTGAAGTTTACTAGGACTGTGTTCAACTCATTTAAAGAGTAATGGTCATTGATTTTTTTTTTCTCATAAACCAATAGTACACAAGAAAATAGGAAACTTTTTAATATATCTTATGAGAGAAATATACTCCTTCTCCCCCTACACTGATCTTTAATTTTCAAAATTCTCAATGTACAGGTAATATTCTATATGTATTCAGTGACTTCAGCATTTTACATTACTAAGGTAAGAGTTGACAGTTGATATTGACAAAATGTTATATAAAGGAATAAAGAGAAAGAAAGGGAGAGAAAGAGAGAGAGAGAAAGAGAGAGAGAGAGAGAGAGAAAGAAGAAGATGCTGGTGCAAGAGCTCCTCTCTCCTCCCCTCTCCTATTTACCTAGAATATTGTCATTAAACAAAACAAATCCACAGAGTACATTTTTTAAATTGATAATTCAGCCATTAGGTATAAAAATTGGCTCACAATTGAATAGTAACCAAATTAGATTTAAGTGTCAAAAGAAAGAGAGGATTTTTTTGCTAAAATTTTATTTTTTTTTGTTTATTTATCAGTTTAAATCTATAAAAAAATTTCAAATAATAACCACAGCGGTCAGAAGTGTAAACTGTATATACAGTACCTGACAGAAGTTCTGTCGCTTATCCACGTTATGTAAAAAAAAAAGCTGAGAACCTGACTTTAATTTCATCCATTGGTTTTATAAATTACTCTTCTGAAAGGTGAAACCCTCCCAGATTTGCTTTAGGTTATGAAAATAAAGTTGCTGCAAAGCTGAAATATTGATCATTTAATGAACACAGAAAGGTCAGATTTTGGCAAGACAAAAGTTTTGTCACCTACAGAAAGTAATGTGAAATTCAAACAAATAATTAACTTCTAATACAAAGATATGTTGCATAACATTTGTGAATTAAGTTGTGGTGCCATTAAAGCCAAATTTAATATTTTGTGTGACTTTCATGAGCTTGAAGGACTGCATCCATGCAGTTCAACAATGATTCATACAATTTATTGATGAAGTCATCAGGGATAGCAAAGAATGCAGTCTTACATGCCTCCCAGAGTTCATCTAGATTCTTTGGTTTTGTCTTCCAAGCTTCCTCTGTCATCCTACCCCAAATATGCTCAATAATGTTCATGTCTGGTGACTGGGCTGGCCAGTCTTTGAGCACCTTGATCTTCTTTGCCAGGAGGAACTTTGTTGTAGAGATGGATGTATGAGATGGAGCACCATTCTGCTGCAGAATTTGACCCCTGTTATGATTGGGAATGTAAGCGGTAGCTAATACTTCTTGATATTTTAGGCTATTGATATTGCCTTTCACCTTGTAAATGTTTCACACACCCCCATACTGAATGTAACCCCAGACCATTATCTTTCCACCACCAAACTTAACTGTATTCTGGATCCATACAGGCTCCAGTAGGTCTCCTGCAGTATTTGCGGCGGCTGTGGTGTAATTCAACTGATGATTCATCAGAGAAATCCACCTTCTGCCACTTTTCCAGTGTCCATCTGTTTAGCAGGCTGTGGGACTTGGCAAATGCCACACGGTTTTTTAATTGCCTATTGTTTGGTGCTGGCTTCTGGGCACTGATTCGACCATGGAGGCCATTTCGAGACAGAATCCTACAAACTGTTCTAGTTGACACAGGGACTTGAGGTGACCAGACCTTTTGGAGCTCTGCTGCAGTGGAAGAGGGGCTGACTTTGGATTTTCTAACCAGCAAACGTTCCTCCTGAGCAGTCGTCTTGCGGGGTCTGCCGGACCTGGGCTTGTCAAAAACATCTCCAGTCTCTTCAAATTTTTTTTTAATTCTTTGCACTTGACGCTGACACACATTAAAGGTGCCAGCCACCTCTGCAGTGGATCTGATCTTCAGCCTCTTGATAATCAAGGCTTTGGTCGCAGGGTGAATTTTTGGCATGTTGTCAGAGGTCAAGTTGCAGTTCAACTGAAGGTCTGGGGTGATGGGTTTCTTTTGATACACACCCACTAATTAACCAATCAGGTGAGTGAGCACAGGTGAGGATGTAAACTAGGATTGGGTGCATTATATGACAAGGTGACAAAACTTTTGTCTTGCCAAAATCTGACTTTTCTGTGTTCAATAAATGATCAATATTTCAGCTTTGCAGCAACTTTATTTTCACAACCTAAATTTGGGAGGGTTTCAGCTTTCAAAAGAGTAATTTATGAAACCAATGGATGAATTTAAAGTCAGGGTATAAGCTTTTATTTACCTAACATGGATAAGCAACAGAACATCTGTCAGGGAGTGTACAGACACTCAAGCACTAATTCAAAAGTACAGTGGAACCTTGGATTATGAGTAATCCAGTTTGCGAGCATTCCACTAGATGAGCAAAGCTTTTCACAAATGTGTAACTTGGTTTACAAAGCAGGAACTCGCAATACAAGCAAATGCTCACCGCGCACACTTCTTGTTCCGTCCTGCTACTGCGCTCTGATCTGCTCCGGCTCTTTGTAATCCTGGAGGTAACTTTCTGTCTATACAGTACAGTAATCCAGTCATGATCTATGCCTGGCTTAGTCATTGTGGTATTCCCTCTCAGGGTTCCAGGTTGTGAGGGGTTAATCCTTGCTGCCTCACTGTGATGGGCAGGCCGCTATATCCTGGCACTGCACCTCCAGTGCTTCTCCAGTGATAGTTCCGGCTCAGCTGCTTTACATTCCCGTGAGTGACCTGTTATTATGCCTTGTCCTGTCCTGACTTCCTTCTTCCCCCTGACCTGATTTGACCTCTGTGTCACCCCTGACCCAATTTGATCTCTGTCTCCCTCTGGACCCGACCTAACCTGTGTCTCCCGTCTTGTCCTTGTCTCCTCCTCTGTTCCCCTCTGCTCCTGAGTCATTCTCTGTTCGTTCGTCTCTTTGCCCATTTCTCTCTGACCTGAGTCCCTGTTCCAGCCCTCGTGCCCTCTAGTGGGCTTGCCTGCTTACTGCTCTCTAAGGTGAGTGTCAGTGCTTCCCTTCAGGGAAGTGTTATATTAGACCAGTCTTGTTTTACTACCTTATCGCCCCCTAGTGGTTGGTCTGCTAACTACTCCCTTAGTTAGCTTTAGTGTCTCCTCAGTATAACGTTACAATTCCATTGTACAGTACTGAATAGTATACACTTTAACCCCTTAACGATCGCGGGCAGTAAAATTACGTCCTATCGGTCATAACGTTACTGCCCGCGCTCTGCCGGCGGCAGCATGCTGCAATTGGTGCACATCTCAGCTGATTTTCACAGCTGAGATGTGTGCCTGCTAGGCACAAGCAGAATCGTTATCTGCTCGTGCCGTTTAACCCCTTAAATGGCGCTGTCAATATGTGACAGCGCCATTATAAGCGTGATCGCGGTAAACTTTTACTTACTGCCCGATTCCGGAAGTCACGTGACGTGATGACGTGACTTCCGGTAGTTGTCATGGTAGCACAGGGTCATGTGATGACTCCTGTGCTACACATGAATTGCTTTCACTTTCGCTGTGCCTGCGACCCAGTGAAAAAGAAAGTGAGTGTATCTGCTGTTTACAGCTATGTAGCTGTGATCAGCAGATAGTGCAGAGCGATCGGACTGCTGATCGCAATAGCCCCCTAGGGGGACTAGTAAAATAAAAAAAAAAGTAAAAAAAAAAGTTTTAAAAAATTAAAAAGAAACTAAAAGTTCAAATCACCCCCCATTTGCCCCATTGAAAATTAAAGGGTTAAAAAAATAAAAAATATACACACATTTGGTATCGCCGCGTTCAGAATTGCCCGATCTATCAAAATATAAAATCAATTAATCTGGTCAGTATACGGCGTAGCGGCAAAAAAATTCCAAACGCCAAAACGACGTTTTTTTGTCGCCACAACTTTTGCGCAAAATGCAATAAGATGCGAACAAAAAGTAACATCTGCGCAAAAATGATACCGTTAAAAAACGTCAGCTCGAGACGCAAAAAATAAGCCATCACTGAGCCGTATATCCCGAAAAATGAGAACGCTACGGGTCACAGAATATGGCGTAAAACGTGCGCCACTTTTTTCGGACAAACTTCCAATTTTTTTTTAGCCCCTTATATAAAAGTAAACCTATACATATTTGGTGTCTACGAACTCGCACTGACCTGATGCATCACACCCGCACATCAGATTTACCATATAGTGAACACAGTGAATAAAATATCTAAAAAAAAATAGTGCTATCGCACTTGTTTTGCAATTTTTCTGCATTTGGAATTTTTTTGCCGCTTTCCAGTACACTATATGGTAAAACTTATGGTTTAATTTAAAAGTACAGCTCGTTCCGCAAAAAATGAGCTCTCACATGACCATATTGACTGAAAAATAAAAAAGTTACATCTCTCAGAAAAAGAATGGTGGAAAAAAAAAATGGAAAGCGAAAAATCGGCCAGTCGTGAAGGGGATATTCTGTATACTATACTGTACTGTATGTCAATTTGCATTTGTGGATACAGTATAGTGCTTTACTGTACTGTACTTTCTGCTATTTTTGGTTTGTGGAACGAATTGTCTGTGTTTCAAATATTTCCTATGGGAAAATTTGCGTTGATATAAGAGTAACTTGGTTTATGACCACACTCCCAGAACGATTTATGCTCGTAAACTGAGGTTTCACTGTATATAGGAAGTGAACTCTTACCCATAACAATAGTGCAGTTTGCCAGTTTACCATATAAATAAATTCTCCACTTGCGTTTTGCGTGTTTTAATACAAGCTTACTCAGGGAAGTGAGAACTAAAACACACAAAACTGCTTTGTTACCAATGTTCTGGTGATTGTTGCTCTTTACACGTTTCTTAGTCATTAAATACCTTTTACATATGTGCATTGAATAAACATTAATTAACATTTTTAGAAAAAAACGCTTCTTTATTTTTGTCAAATTTTTTATCACCAACTGTCATCTCCTATATCAGTAATGAGAAAGTCTCTATTTGCTGTATTTTACCCTGTGAGTTAAGAATTTTGATAATGAATGATCAGTCCAAGAGGAGAAAGAAGCAGATTTCTCTGATAAGATATATAACAAAGTTGCTAGATTTCAAGTGTACTATTAGATATCTAAAATAAAAAGAAGCTTTTTAATGAAAACACAGATTAGTAATATCAAAGTGACCTCATCATATATGGTTATGGGTAAAAAGATGTTAATGGAGTGTGTTCAAGTTCTAAAATTCCTGTAGCTTGTATGAATAAAAGCAGGTTTGCAATTTACTTGCTTTTTCTATCTGTTGTCATTCTCTTGCAATAACAATTTTATCTTTTTAAGTGTATAGCTCATTTTCACGAGCTCAGCCACTAGTGCCTGACTGAAAGTGTGCAGTAGTTACAGTCCAGGAGAGGGGTTAACTCTTAACATTCCAGTCACCTATCTCCAGTCTATTGATTTCTATACGGCCGTTAGATTTTCATCTCCCTCCACTTCCCTCCACTCCAGCTCATCTTTTGAAGAGATGCAGTTATAAATCACCAGCACAGCAGCATAAACAGCAGGTCTCCTAATCATGGCTCTTTGCCGTCACTGTCTGAACTTGTGTGCTTGTTCAAATGCCTTGTTAGATCTATGTCTAAATTAAGGGATAACAGTGTAGACCCAGAACAAACCATTGATAGTTAAATGTGTTATAGAAGAATTTAATTTGTGCTGGGCTTTATAGTTCTACTAATACTACAGTTCTCAAGAAGAAGAGCCCACCCTGCTTGAAACCAAGAATTAACAAAACTGTAAGGAGATTGCACTTCTCTAAACTGCTCAAGAGACAACTTGAGAATATAACTTCCCCTCTTCCTCTCTGATTGGATGTCACATGATATCTCTCATAGCAGTGTCTTAAAGCTTTCTCTCCCTATCGTTATTGCTCAGTTGTGAGCTCTGACATTTCTCACTATCCAAATTAAACACAAAATGACTGCTGAATTCCCTGTCACTGCTTTTATACAGGCTAAGATAGTTCCTTTTGTTTAACTGTGTTATATCATTTGAAATGATTGCTGCAAGGAATTAGAAGAAGTCCACCTAGACGCTCCTGACGTCATGTGTTCTGTGTCTGGCTGATACAATCTTTTGCATTGTATAAAATGGCTATTTTAGGCAATTTGTGTGAATTGAATTGAAATTTGTTTGAATTCACCATGTTCAGTAAATTCCTAAAATCTCAACAGAAATTAGATTTCCAACTGTAGTTCCGAATATGTTCATTAGTGA
This sequence comes from Anomaloglossus baeobatrachus, assembly GCF_048569485.1. Lineage (NCBI taxonomy): Eukaryota > Metazoa > Chordata > Amphibia > Anura > Aromobatidae > Anomaloglossus > Anomaloglossus baeobatrachus. The sequence continues at coordinate 386,419,412 of NC_134358.1, forward strand.
AAATGTAGTCAATCACACTATTTATAGTGGGATCGGACCACCATATAATGTTTATGGGGGCCTATTATCTCTGCCCTGACAGAGGAGGTCAAGGGAAAGAAGAAAGAATTGGCATAGTGAATTTCAATGCCTCCTTCATTTCTTCTCACAGGAGATAAGCTGCCACCAAAGCAGTCTGACAGAAACTTACTCCCTCTCTATGGAGCGGAAATGTTCTTCTTCAGACATTCAGTCTATGTTAAGGATGTAGTTATTGCTAGGCCTTCTGGGTCCCAAGACATTCTCCGGTGACGTGACTAGCAGCAGCAAAAAAGAGGAGTAGTAGGGTACAGGAAAGTGGAGGGTTGTGTGTGTGTGAGGGGTTCAAAATACTATTTGGGGGCTTTGTGGGGAGCATTAAAGCACATAAGGACTGTGGGGGCTTTATAATGTATGTGGGACACTGTGGAGATAACATACTGTGTGTGGGAGCCATGAAAGAGGTATCACACTGAGTCAGGACATTAATGGGCTTCATTATTAATCACTTAGATTAAAAGAATAATTTCCATGCTGCACTATATGCACCACAGTGTGTCCCTCTTTCTTACCATTCATAGTTTGGAGTAGTGATGTGTCGGTCGGAAACGATCCAACACAAAGATCCCTGCAGTGACTGACAGAAGCCGGATCACTAGTGTGAGCCAATAAAATCTCTAAACGGCTCTTTTCGCAGCTGAAACCCTGCCCACCCGCGGCTAAACTCCGCCTACTCAACAATATAATTGGTCACTTTTAAGTGGGTGGGGTTTTGCCGTGGGTGGGCGGGGTTTCAGCGGCTTCACTATAATCTTAAATATGTGTTCACCTGGGGTAAACACATATTTAATAAGGAGCCGAGAACGATCTGAAAGATACGGTTCTTTTTGATGAGCGGAGCCATGTGAACCGGATCACCAAAAAGAGCCGGACTGCCCATCACTAGTTTGGAGGTATGTGGTTGTCCTAGCTGAAATTACATTTATTGTTTCTTGGTAAAAGCTAGATGAGACTAGTTGGCATGTAATCACAAGTTGCAAATCATATTCATTTGATACATTTGCTTTTACAGTGTTCATTCTGCAGTAAAAATGACTTGGCCACATGATTCTCCAGGTTAGCCCTACTATGACAAGTCAATGAAATGTGTGAGACTGCCAGATAAAACACCAGAAGTATTGCACAATGGGCACCTGTCTAATGAGATAGGATTTTGGTGGTGTCACACAAGCATTTTATCTCATACTTTATACTGGGCACTGTGAGTTGGTTTTGGAAAAGAGTTCAAAAGTATGTTCACCTCCATTAGCACTTTTGATGGATATCATTTAAGCAAACCTACTCAAGGCTTCAGGCTTTCTTGAACACACTGGGCTTCATAGCTCATAACCACAATTAATTGTTTAATCCCACAACTCCAGTTACAACAGATTTCTCCATCAGTTTTGCGTTCACTTAAAGAAAATGAAATATGCAGACTAGAAAATGTTACCAATATGAAAGCAGGCAAACATAGAATTTTACTTCACTTGGACCTGAACACATGGCTGGAAGCTAATGATACGTTGGTGTTGTTCCAATCTTCCTGTACTAGTCAGTCCTGTACAGAATGATTTCACAAGTATTTTAGTAGGAGCATTTCTATTCCAAATCTAACTTTCTATTTTGAACATACAGTAGCCAGTCTGTGCTAGACTTTTACCATCTGATGCTTAGTCTAGTTGAATAAAAGCACCATCCTTGAATCTCCTTCTAATAACTGATCCATTCGAACTCTTCTCCTTCCCCCTCCACCTCCTCCACTCCTTACTAGAGTTGAGCGATGTTCGAGTCGAACGGTTCGTCAATTTCATGTTCGAGTGATTTTGGGGGGTGTTCGAGTTGTTCGACGAACTCGAACGATTTGCTTCAAGTTTGGCTGTTCGAGTTACGTTCGATAACGGTTCCATCACCAAAAAGCGTAGCTAGTTACTAGCTGGCTTTCACTGTAATACTGTGAGTCACTGTAAATTATGATATTATCAAAATTCAGCATATAGTGTGCGAGGGGGACGAGGTTTAGATCAGTGCTTCTGCAAAGTGCTGAAAGAATGGCGATCGCCATTTTTTTTTTCCTAACCATGTGTACAGTGGGGCGGGCCAGGCTGTCAGCCAATCACAGACACACACACAGCAAAGTGGATTTTTGCCAAACAAGCAAGGGCATGTGTAATTGTCTGTGCATGTCACATGCATGTCGCATGTCTTTTCCCTATAAGAGCTGGCCATTTTCCCCGTCGCCGCCATTATCTCTCTGCTACGGGTGGGTGACAGTTACCGCTCCCACTCCCGCTGCTGCTGTGTGCGCTATAGACATACAGTGCAATCTACACATCGCTTTAGGGATTAGGGACTACTTGTAATTTCAGCCCTTTACAGCCGTTCATAGCCATTTCTGTTAGGCAGGTCTGTGCAAGCGCTGTGCAGGAGTTTATATCACAGCGTCTGGCTAAATCAGCTCAGGCAATTCCTTGGGGCATTGTTTCATTAGCAGGGATAGAAAGTGAGGCTTCCTCTGCTGACCAGCTAGCTACAGCACCTGTGTATTCTACACACCTCTCCATTTTTGCTTTGCAATTTTAATTGCAAAAAGTGCTGACACTTTTAGGGGCATACTAAAATTATCTGGGATACTAACTTAGGGTTCCTCGGCTGTCAAGCAAGGTACACTAAGTGTGCATTCTACACACCTGTCCATTTTTGCTGCGCAATTTTAATTTTCAAAAGTGCTGACACAGGATACTAACTTAGGGTTCCTCTCCTGTCAAGCAAGGTACACCAAGTGTGCATTCTACACACCTGTCCATTATTGCTGCGCAATTTTAATTTCCAAAAGTGCTGACACTTTTAGGGGCATACTAAAATTGTCTGGGATACTAACTTAGGGTTCCTCTCCTGTCAAGCAAGGTACACCAAGTGAGCATTCTACACACCTCTCCATTTTTGCTACGCAGTATTAATTTCCAAAAGTGCTGACACTTTTAGGGGCATACTAAAATTGTCTGGGATACTAACTTAGGGTTCCTCTCCTTTCAAGCAAGGTACACCAAGTGTGCATTCTACACACCTCTTCATTTTTGCTACGCAATTTTAATTGCAAAAAGTGCTAACACTTTTAGGGGCATAGTTTCATAGTCTGTGATACTCAGTGTTGGTTCTTCAGCTGTCAATAAAGCTAGACCAACTTTGCATTGTACACCACTTCTCCATTTCTGCTACGCAATTTTTATCTGCAGGTAGTCCAGCTAATCTGTGACGAAGGTGCAGACGTGGATATAATGTTGCCTTCATCCAAAGGTGGTTCTCTCGATGTCTGAGAAAGCTCAACACCAGCAGCTGTTTCCACTTCAAAAACAACTGACGACCTGCCAATCACACTGCCTGTTGCGGGTAAAAGGATGAAAGGTCAGCGTCAAAAAGCATGTGTGACTGCTGTCCCCACAGTCACAGAGGAATTAGAGCACGCAGATGCCATTAATGGGGCATACGGTGGTTGCACAGCCCCGCTAGGCCGCATTGTAGCACAGTGAACTTTCCATTGCGACTTATGCTTCATTTAAAGTTGTGTACAGGGTGGGCTCCCCAGTATACAGCAAAACCACGCACTAGGAAAAGGACTCTAGGCAGTTGGGTTGATAAATGATTGTTAAACTTTACCAAAACAAACAATAACAACCATGCATAAAACTGAAAGAATAGAACAATCTATTCACAAGTCCAAAAGCCTACACCCCTATGCTGCAACACTCGTAATGGCGATTTATACCCCCTTCTCACCAACCTTTGCCTAACCAAGGGACTGTCTATACAGTTGCCTACTACCTGGTAATCCCTCTGCGTAGCAGTAATAATTTTGTGTGTGTGTGTGTGCGCGCGAACACGACTTACCAGTGGCGCATCACAAGAGCTTACAACTTATCTACCTAAACATAGACAAAACTCATTAACCCCCTGAATACAGCTGGTGTCACACATAACGACAACGACAACGACATCGCTGTTACGTCACCATTTTCTGTGACGTAACAGCGACCTTGTAAGTCGCTGTTATGATCGCTGCTTAGCTGTCAAACACAGCGACGCAGCAGCGATAACGTTGCTACATGTGCAGAGAGCAGGGAGCCGCGCACACTGCTTAGCGCTGGCTCCTTGCTCTCCTAGCTACAGTACACATCGGGTTAATTAACCCGATGTGTACTGCAGCTACATGTGCACAGAGCAGGAGCCGGCACTAGCAGCAAGAGCGCCGGAGGCTGGTAACGAAGGTAAATATCGGGTAACCAGGGAAAGGTCTTCCCTTGGTTACCCGATGTTTACAGTGGTTACAGCTTTCCGCAGCTGCCAGACGCCGGCTCCTGCTCCCCGCTCGCTTCATTTCGTCGCTCTCTCACTGTCACAGAGATGTGTGCGTCACAGCGGGAGAGCGACGACAAAAAAATGAAGCAGGACATTCAGCAACGAACAACGACCTCACAGCAGGGGCCAGCTCGTTGCTGGATGTCACACACAGCGACAACGTCAGGACGTCGCTGCAACGTCACAGAAAATGGTGACGTAGCAGCGACGTCGTTGTCGTCATCGCTGTGTGTGTGTCACGCTCCCCGGGTCCTCGGCTCCCCTCCCCGGGTCCTCTGCTCCGCTCCCCGGGTCCTCAGCTCCGCTCCCCGGCTCACCTACCACGCTCCCCGCTCTCCAGCCTCCGGTGCCCGTCCTTCCCAGGCCCCCTGGTCTCCGCTCCCGGCGCCCGACGGCTTCCCAGGTCCTGGCCGGCTCCCCTGCGTCCTCCTCTCAGCTTCCTTCCCTGGCTTCTGGCACCCGGGCCGCGCGCATGCGCATTAGGGCGCGCGGTCACTGACCCTTTCTTAAAGGGCCAGCGTCCATTAACAGGAAATGATGCAAAACAGGTACAGGGTATAAAGGGGTTTATTGTCCAAGGGGGCGGGGCCTGATCTTCGTGTTTCCTAAGCTAGGAGTCAGGTCTCCTGGTGTTTTTGTGATATACTCACCTATCTCTCTTGTAGAGCCGTGCCTGCCTCGCCATCCGGTCCTGACCGAATCCCGAACCCCGAACGCTGTCCATCTGCCATCCTGACAGTCCGTACCATCTCGGATCCCTTCGGAGACCCATCATCTCGCTCCAAAGGTTCCGGACCCCGCTTGACATCATCTCGGCTTCCGAACCTGAGCTGCGGCACCCGGACTACCACCAGTGACTCCGTGGTCCCAGGGACTTCTCCGTTATCCTCGTGTGCACGGACTGTTCTGCTGTCTATAGTGCTCCAGCTACCGGACCCCTTACCACCATCTAGGAGTTCGGCCCAGTGGATCCACCTCCTGGATCTGCCCGTCCACCTGGCCCTGACAGTAAGATCAGGCCATGGATCCCGCTGCAGCACTAGCAGCCGTACAGGAGGAACTCCAACGCCAGCGTGAGACTCAGACCCGCATGCTGCAATTCATGTCTTCTGTGGACGCCCGCCTGAACACGCTACAAGCGGCAGTTACGTCTTCAGCATCCCGGGCTTCCACTAGTCAGTCCACGGCTCCAGCTCCCGTGGCGACATCTTCAGATACTTCCAGACTTCGTTTGGCCTCACCACCCCGGTACGCCGGAGACCCCAAGACCTGCAAGGGATTCTTAAACCAATGCTCCCTTCATTTCACGCAGCTGCCGCATTTGTTTGCCTCCGATCAAGCCAAGGTCGCCTTCATCATGTCCCATCTAGAGGGTGAGGCACTGGCGTGGATGAACCCCTTGTGGGAGAAGGGGGATCCTGTGACCACGAATATCCAGGAGTTCCTGCAGGCATTCCGTGGCACCTTTGATGAGCCCGGACGCGCCTCCGCGTCCGCTTCGTCTCTTCTCCGGTTACGTCAGGGGACTCTGACGGTGGGCCAATACGCCATCCGGTTTCGCACCTTGGCTTCGGAACTCGGGTGGAACAACGAGGCCCTAACCGCCGCCTTCTGGGAAGGACTCTCGGGGCGAATTAAAGACGAGCTGGCGGGTCGTGACGTACCGACCACCCTGGATGCCCTGATCGCCCTAGCGACTCGAGTGGACATTCGTTTTCAGGAGCGATCCAAGGAAGTGTCCCGTGAGAGACGTCCGGTACGGCATTCCTCTCCTCCGCAGAAGCCCGCCGTACTTCAGTCATCGACAGCTGGGGTTCCCATTCACGAGCCCATGCAGATCGACAGAGTGCGGCAGTCTGAACAACGTCGAGCTGAGCGGCTCGCCAAGGGCCTCTGCTTTTACTGCGGAGAGGACACACACCTGCTACGCTCCTGTCCAGAGAGGCCGGGAAACTCCAAAGCCTAGGGTTGGTAGGAGAGGCCACCCTAGGTGCTGGGACTCTCTCAGACCCGGTTACGTGGACTGTGCAAGTGACAACGGGAGAGACGCGGTTCACGGCTGAGGCATACCTTGATTCCGGGGCAGCAGGCAATTTCATCCAGCAGGCCACGGTGGACAAGTACCAGGTGCCTGTTACTCCACTCGACAAGCCCCTCGTGATTGCCTCTGTGGATGGGAGACCCCTCTCTGACACCATCTCCTGGATCACCAAGCCGGTGGAACTGCGTATCGGTGCCCTGCACACCGAGAACATCGCTTTCTACGTCCTCCCACACATGTCCCATCAAATCCTGCTGGGACTTCCCTGGTTACGGACACACGAACCGTCAGTCAGCTGGGGCACTGGCGAAATCACCCGATGGGGCTCTTCGTGCCATGAGAAGTGCCTGAAGACTATACAACCCATCCGACGACCTCCGGTTCCAGAGAACCTACCGGGGCTGCCCTCGGCCTATTGGTCCTTTGCAGACGTCTTTGATAAAAAGGAATCCGAGGTACTTCCGCCACATCGTCCTTACGATTGTGCCATCGACCTGCTCCCTGGAACAACACCACCTCGAGGACGGATATATCCATTGTCTCCAGCCGAAACAAGGGCCATGTCTACTTACATCACAGAGAGCCTGGCAAGGGGATTCATTCGGAGATCCTCCTCTCCTGCTGGAGCAGGTTTCTTCTTCGTCAAGAAGAAAGAGGGCGACTTACGCCCATGCATAGACTACCGGGGTTTGAATCAAATCACCGTAAAAAACAAGTACCCTCTGCCGCTCATCCCCGAATTGTTTGACCGGCTTAGAGGAGCTCGTGTGTTCACCAAGCTGGATCTTCGGGGTGCTTACAATCTGGTACGCATCCGCTCTGGGGACGAATGGAAGACCGCGTTCAATACGCGCGATGGGCACTATGAATACTGCGTGATGCCCTTCGGCCTGTGTAACGCCCCAGCCGTCTTTCAAGAACTGGTGAACGACGTTTTCCGGGACCTTCTTTACGTCTGTGTAGTAGTGTATCTGGATGACATCCTTGTCTTCTCACCGGACCTCCAGACCCACAGAGAGAACGTACAACTGGTTCTACAAAGACTGAGAGAGAATCGCCTGTACGCCAAGTACGAGAAGTGTGTCTTTGAGCAGTCTTCTCTCCCCTTCCTGGGGTACATCATCTCTGATACTGGACTGCAGATGGATCCAAAGAAGGTCTCCTCCATTCTCAACTGGCCTCCTCCTTCTGGACTGAAGGCAATCCAACGCTTTCTGGGATTCGCCAACTACTACCGCCAGTTCATCCCTCACTTCTCTGCTCTGACTGCTCCTCTCTCCGCTTTGACCAGGAAAGAGGCTAATCCCAAGGACTGGTCCCCGGCGGCCGACGCCGCGTTTGGCTCTCTGAAGCGGGCATTTTCCTCCTCTCCTGTACTCCACCGTCCGGAGTTAAACCGCCAGTTCACCTTGGAGGTGGATGCCTCCTCCTCAGGAGCCGGAGCAGTGCTCATGCAGAAGTCCTCCTCCGGGAAGATGGTGACTTGCGGATTCTTCTCCAAGAGCTTCTCAGCGCCTGAACGCAACTACACCATCGGTGACCGAGAGCTCTTGGCAGTCAAACTGGCTCTGGAGGAATGGCGCTACCTTCTGGAAGGAGCAGTATACCCCTTGATTATTTACACGGACCACAAGAACCTGGAATACCTACGGTCCGCTCAGCGACTGAACCCACGGCAAGCCAGGTGGTCCTTATTCTTTGCCAGGTTTGATTTCCAGCTCCATTTCCGACCCGCGGACAAGAATGTACGCGCTGATGCCTTGTCCAGGTCTTTCATGCCCATGGAGCAGGAGGAAGAGGCTACCCAACCCATCATCTGTCCTAGCAAAATCATTCCGGTGGCCCCTGTCACCCTGGCCCAGATACCGCCCGGGAAGACCTATGTCTCTGAGACAGACAGGCAAAAAGTGTTACACTGGGGTCATGCCTCGAAAACAGCCAGTCATGCTGGTCAGAAGAGAACATGGGGTGCGATTGTACGTCACTACTGGTGGCCATCCCTTCGCACGGACGTCGCTGCTTTTGTCTCTGCCTGCTCCTCTTGTGCCAGGAACAAGACGCCCAAACATCTGCCATATGGCCGTCTTCTGCCTCTGCCGATACCCTCAGTTCCGTGGCAACACATAGCGATGGACTTTATTACGGACTTGCCATTGTCCTCCGGGCACACAGTCATATGGGTCGTGGTGGATCGGTTCTCTAAAATGGCTCATTTCGTCCCTATGGCTGGACTGCCCTCTGCTCAAGAACTCGCGGATGCCTATATACATCACATCTTCCGCTTGCGTGGCTTTCCATTACACATCGTATCCGACAGAGGAACTCAGTTCACCTCCCGCTTCTGGAGGGCTCTCTGCAAACATCTGGGAGTGACTCTGGACTTTTCATCTGCATACCATCCTCAGTCTAATGGCCAAGTGGAGAGGGTCAATCAAATCTTGACCTCTTTTTTACGTCACTATGTCAACGCCCATCACGACGACTGGTCCACGCTTCTTCCTTGGGCTGAATTCTCCCATAACCACCACATCAGTGAGTCGTCCTCCAGCTCTCCCTTCCATGTCGTTTACGGACTCCAGCCCTCCGTCCCATTGCCGGTATCCCCTTCTTCGGATGTCCCTGCTGCTGATACTGTAGCCCGTGACTTTGCAACCATTTGGGACTCTGTCAAGGCGTCCCTTGGGCGTGCTTCCCTACGGATGAAACGACACGCAGACAAGAGACGTCTGGACCCTCCGTGTTTCTCTCCTGGAGATCTCGTCTGGCTTGCTTCCAAGTACGTCCGATTGAAGATACCATCATACAAGCTGGGTCCTCGCTACATCGGGCCGTTTAAAGTCCTCAACAAGATCAATGAGGTCTCCTACAAGCTACAGCTCCCGGCCACGATGAGGATACCCAACTCATTCCACGTCTCCCTGCTCAAGCCGGTTGTCCTTGGTCCCTTCTCCGCTGCTGCCAGTCCGGCTCCTCCACCTATTGCCGATGACGACATCTATGCGGTAAGGGATATCGTGGCCATGAAGACCGTACGGGGTCGACAGTTCTTCCTGGTGGACTGGGAGGGGTATGGTCCTGTGGATAGGTCCTGGGAGCCCAGGGAGAACGTGGGCACTCCTCTGATCCGTGCCTTCATGTCCCGGTTGCGGGGAGGGGGGGTGGGGGGGGGGTACTGTCACGCTCCCCGGGTCCTCGGCTCCCCTCCCCGGGTCCTCTGCTCCGCTCCCCGGGTCCTCAGCTCCGCTCCCCGGCTCACCTGCCACGCTCCCCGCTCTCCAGCCTCCGGTGCCCGTCCTTCCCAGGCCCCCTGGTCTCCGCTCCCGGCGCCCGACGGCTTCCCAGGTCCTGGCCGGCTCCCCTGCGTCCTCCTCTCAGCTTCCTTCCCTGGCTTCTGGCACCCGGGCCGCGCGCATGCGCATTAGGGCGCGCGCGTGGTCACTGACCCTTTCTTAAAGGGCCAGCGTCCATTAACAGGAAATGATGCAAAACAGGTACAGGGTATAAAGGGGTTTATTGTCCAAGGGGGCGGGGCCTGATCTTCGTGTTTCCTAAGCTAGGAGTCAGGTCTCCTGGTGTTTTTGTGATATACTCACCTATCTCTCTTGTAGAGCCGTGCCTGCCTCGCCATCCGGTCCTGACCGAATCCCGAACCCCGAACGCTGTCCATCTGCCATCCTGACAGTCCGTACCATCTCGGATCCCTGCGGTGACCCGTCATCTCGCTCCAAAGGTTCCGGACCCCGCTTGACATCATCTCGGCTTCCGAACCTGAGCTGCGGCACCCGGACTACCACCAGTGACTCCGTGGTCCCAGGGACGTCTCCGTTATCCTAGTGTGCACGGACTGTTCTGCTGTCTATAGTGCTCCAGCTAACGGACCCCTTACCACCATCTAGGAGTTCGGCCCAGTGGATCCACCTCCTGGGTCTGCCCGTCCACCTGGCCCTGACAGTGTGACACCACCTTACCCTTGTTAGCTGAAGCCTCACAGATAAGGCAGATGATAACAGTGGTAAGTCAAACCACACAGCTCAGCAAGACAGTCCTGGAAATCTTATAAAGCAACAGTCAATGCAAACATGTGTTGCTGTCCCTCTAGGATTTTAACTGTAACTGACAAATTGACAGAGCAGAGGCAGCAAGTCTTATTTTTTTGTCTATATAGTCGGCCTAAGCAGAACAGATATGTGTTTTGTTAACAAAACAAAGTGTTGCGTGCACGCATTACTGTCCGGGCCCAGCATACCGTGCCCGGGTACTGTGGTGTCCAGTTGCCAATAATACAGAGTTTATGATCCTCTCACCGTAAACAGTATAGACAGCACCGGAAGATTGTCGGTCTCCGGCACAGGATGCTGCTCACAGGCGTTACGGTCCTCCTCACCAAACTCCAACATGAGTCTCCTCACAATCCAACAAAGTGTTTCCGCGGTGGCTCCTTGCTGTAACGCACACCTTTAGCTTTTCCTTCAGCTCACAGACAGCACCTCCTCCCATCTCCAAGTCCACAGCCGAAGACCGTTTTACTATTGCTATAGTGACCAAACAGTCAAAGGCAGATGCAAAAAAACAGCAGCCCCTTGCAGGTAGTCTGCAAAAATGCATACAATGAATGGCAAATAAGCATGTTGCATTCACAGTGGATAAAGCTCATCAATACACCCTCATGCTATCACTTCATATCCATGTGACAGTTCATGGACGAAGTACTCAAAGTAGGGAGTTTTTGGCCTCTACTTAGAGATTCGTGACAAATCTCACAGATCTTACATGACTTGGGTGATCTTTTGCGATGTAAAAAAAGCCCCAGGCTAGGCAAGGCTTACAGCCCATGTGACCTGCAGAGCCACCACGACTTCTGCTCAGAGGCAGAGTTGTGGCTGAGGATTCAGTTGTTGATGTGCTTCCAGTACTTTGTCTCTGTCCAGGAAGATGCAACCTAACCTCGTCGTCAGCAGCATCCGCCTCCACCTCCTCTGCTGACCTCATCGACTGGCTGACTGTGGTTTGACAGTAAGTGGGGTCTCCAACCTCATCATCACCCTGTATGTTTTCACTCCCCTCGTCCTGACTCCTCCGAGCCAACCTCTTCCTGCCCTGACCAAATAGTAAAGTTGTCGTTCCAATCAAGTATCTGAGTCTCATCAGCATGTTCCCCATTGTCTCCACCAGGAGGATTTATAGTTTGGGAATGAGGGTGTACATTATGCTCAGAACCTTCTTCATCGGGGCCTGGATCCGACTCACAAAGCTTCTGGGCATCAGTGCAGATCATTTCCTTGTCTGGACTCATTGCAGCTTTGGAGCAGACCTCTGATTCCTAGGCTATAGTGTAACTGAACAGCTCTGCAGACTCAACCATCTCTGTTACCCCATACTCAGCAGGGCTGGTGGAAACTTGAGAGCTGTTAGGAAGCAAGTGCTATTGGGTTGACACCACAGAGGCCACTTGATGGAGCACTTGAGATCCATTGAAGCACCGGCTCTTTTGGTGCCTCATCTACATTTGGTTATCCCCTGTGAGGAGCCGGCATGCAGGTCTCCTCCTGCTAATGATTTTATCCTGCACTGAAATTTTGAAATAAAGAACTTCGGACACAGCAACGGTAATTGCGGTCAATTTCTTCTGCTACATATTGAATGGGACACTTACTTCTGTGACCAGCACGTTGCTCCCGGATTATATACTCTGCTGGTGCTATATGTGCATACAAGTGTGTTTTCCGAACGATAATAGAAGCATACAAGTGGTGCAGGGCTCATTTTTTCCTTGTTCGTTTGGATCATATCAGATTATCCACGGGAAGAAGTACACCTCTTATTTTGGCTGGTAGTTGGTGTTACGAATCGGTGCCGCCGTAGACGCAAGCAGCCTGCTGCGGTTCCAGTTGCGCCCAGGCGTCAGCTGCCATTTTTGGCCGTGCAGCTTTGGAGCAGAACTCTGATTCCCAGGCTATAGTGTAACTGAACAACTCTGCAGACTCAACCATCTCTGTTACCCCATACTCAGCAGGGCTGGTGGAAACTTAGGAAGCAAGTGCGATTGGGTTGAAACCACAGAGGAATGAAGTATTTTGGATATGGAAGTTGAGGTGGAGGAGAGGCCACTTGATGGAGCACTTGAGATCCATTGAAGCACCTGCTCTTTTGGTGCCTCATCTACATTTGGTAGCTATGGTCATGTCCGTGAAAAAGGGATCATATCAGATTATCCACAGGAAGAAGTACACCTCTTATTTTGGCTGGTAGTTGGTGTTATGAATCGGTGCCGCCGTAGACGCAAGCAGCCTGCTGCGGTTCCAGTTGCGCCCAGGCATCAGCTGCCATTTTTGGCCGTGCCTCGGGTCGTCCAGCTGGCTGCTTACTCCTCAACGTCTAAATGTGGAGAGATGGCTAGTGCACATGCGTGTGCCGATTTACCCCAGATACAGCCTAAGTCCAGTGTTTCGCCTAGTGAGCATGCTCAGCATTACTGCCTCCTGAGGCTAAGTCCTCAGTTCGTGCTACTGAGCATGCTGCCACACTTAGTGAGAAAAGCTTCTTTGCACAGGTATTTGGACTCCATGCCGTGTCTAAGTCCTGTGTTGTGCCTACAGAGCATACAGAAGCTGATAGTCTGTTTTCTGAGACTGTTGTTCAGGCTACTGAGCATGCTCAGGCACTTAGTGCATCAGAGGCTAGGTCCGTTAAGGAACTCACTGGCCATGTCCATGAGGTGGCAGTCCATGATAGTCCAGAGGGAATCAGGTGTCATGATGATGTGGCCACTCTGGACTGGCTCGCAGAGGCCCGCCCCTATGATTTGCCACCTCTTCATTGTTTGTCAGACGATGACTGGTGAGGTGTTTGGGGCATGGCTGCCATGAGGTGATCATTGAAGTGGCGGTTCCGGATAGGCCGCTGGTTATGTCACTGATGACGTGGCACTCTGCTTTTGGCTCCTGGAGGTGCACTATGGTCCAACCTGGGTTGGGGTAGACCCAGGTTAGAAAAGGGGCTGTAGACAACAAGCAGGTGCGCAGTCTTCTATTATGCTCAGACAGAGCACACCTCCATGTGTTGAACCCATTGCAGCTTTAGGCCAGAGGTAGGCAGGGATAGGGCGTCGGTGCAGGACGCCACCACACTTGGTAACGCAGAACGGTTACGACCAGCTCCTGTCCTACCAGTCCTGCTAGTGTAGCACAGTGGCATTAACTGGGCTGCTGCTGCGCCTGCTGCCCACAGGTGTGCTCCCTACGCACACGGACAGCGTACCCAATGCTCCTGCGTTGTTAACAGGGAGTTCCTGGGCTGGGTGTGTGGACCCTGTGACGCTAACAAGGTTCACAGTCTCCAGATCCGAGTGTCGTCTAACTCGGTTCAGGCTACTATTAGTTTAAGAGCCACCCAGCTCTGTATCCTATGCCTAACCTTCGGGTTGCCAGCTTCTCCTTTTCCATCTGGGAGCATGGTGGACCCCGACTGGCGATTGGGATATATACCACCTTATCCAAATCTGCCAGTCCCTCCGTAACAGATGGTGATTCTTCAGCAGATGTTGATATTGCTTAACCACCAAACCCACGGACACAAACTTTTTTCCCCTTTCCAACACATCTGTTCCCCTTTCCACCAGCATCTGTCCTTTTTCAACTCATTTTGTATATGACCAAATTTGCAACTCTGCAGGGACACCCTACTCATCTCAGCACAGCAGCCAGCCCTCGGTCCTTCAGATGTGGACAAGTAAAAGACCATTTCCTCCTAGCCATGACAAAGTGTTGAGATTCACTCTGTGCAGCACTGGTGTTTAGTGGAAAAGCAGATCTAAGATTGCGTACAAGCTTCTGCTGATACTCCTGCATATGTGCATCCCTTTCAATGGCAGGACTTATTTCGCCAAATTTTGTCTTGTACCGGGGATCTAACAGTGTGGCAACCCAGTAGTCAGCATTACTTCAAATTGTGACAATCCGAGGGTCATGTTGTAGGTAGTACAGCAAGAAGGCGCTCATGTGTCTTGTGCATCCAGGAGGACTAAGTCCTTGCTGTGTTGGTGGCGGCGAGGTGAGAATCATGCTTCCTTCCTCTGCCCTCTCCCCCCAACCTCACACAACAGAAATGTGATCAAGCTCTCCTTCATCTACTGAGTCATCCATGCCCATTGCCAGTTTGTCCTCCATTTCTTCCTGGGCTCCTGCACCTTCCTCAACAGTTTGGCTGCTACTATGCGCCCTTGTTAATCCCTCTCCCCTACCGTCCCATGCCTGCCGCCTTGGTGCTGCTGACCGTCTGGACCTTGTAGATCTTGTTATCCCTTCCGCATATGACTCATCCTGTACTTCCTCCCCTTCCTCTTGTCCCACCACCTGACTCGGAATACTGTTTACAGTGTGCTCCAGCATGTAGATGACCAGAACTGCCATGCTGATAATGGCATCGTCAGCGCTAAACATCTTCGTCGCCATTTGAAAACTGTAAAGAAGGGTGCATAGGTCTTTGATCTGAGACCACTCCAGCAGCATGATCTGCCCCACCTCTGGATCTCGTTAGCCCAGGCTATATGTCATAACGTATTGCAGCAGGGCTCGCCGGTGTTGCCACAGACGCTGCAACATGTGCAGATTCAAATTACTGTGTCAGCACATCGCATTTCAGGCGGTCAACCGGCAAACCGAAAGACTTCTGGAGCGATGCAAGTTGTTCAGCTGCGGGGTGTGAACGGTGAAAGTGAGCACATAGCGAGCGTGCCCTCTGCAGAAGGCCATTTTGGCCGGGATAGTGGTTTAGAAATTGCTGGACAACCAGGTTCAACACATGAGCCAATCAAGGCACATGTGTCACATTGCCCTGGCAAAGGGCCGCACCCAGGTTTGCATCATTGTCGCACACGGCTGTTACGTCACCACCGGAGTCCACTCCAGCAACTTGTACTCCAAATGTCAGGTGACACCGTGTTTCTTTCGTAGATAGTGCTGGTGATGGGAGAGGAGTTGATGCCAGCGGCGCCGGTGGCCACAGGTTCCGCTCATCCACTGGGCTGGGTTACCTTGAGATGTGCAGTACCACTGGCTGACTGTAGGTGGTGGTTGTCTCACAGCTGAAGTACCATCATTCAGCTACAACCAATGGAAAGACACCACACCCTTTTTTAGGCCCCTCCTGTCTGCTGACCACTGCCAGACATAGTTCTGAACTTCGGGTTCCTGTTCCGCCCAGTTCTGTTTTGTGATTTTCTGTGCTGACTACCGCTTGTTTACTGACTACGTCTCCCGCCTGCTGTTTATGTACCTCGTTGCCCGATCCGCATTAGACCTCTGCTTGTTTTCTGATTAAGTCCTGGCCGTCCGATTCTGTTCCTGTTCCTCAATTCATGGTTTGACTCTGCCTGACTACTACTCTCTCGGACTGCAGCCTTCCACAGGTATTGATCACCTTGGGCCCTGTGTAATTCCAAATCCCTGTCTAGGGGTTAATGGGTTTCAGGGTTCTAGGGGTTGAGCTTGGTGAGTGGCTTCCTTCTAGCCTATCCTTTACAGCCCGTCTGAGTGTGTGGATCCAGGCAGGCATTACACCGTGCCCTCTGCAGAAGCCCATCTAGGCCGTGATAGTGGTTTAAAAATTGCTGGACAACCAAGTTCAACACGTGAGCCATACAAGGCATGGTGTAAAATTGTCACGGCGAAAGGCCGCACCCAGGTTTGCATCATTGTTGCACACGGCCTTCCCTGGCTGCTGGTTGAGTGGAGACAACCATTGATGAAACTGGGTCTCCAGAGTTAACCGTCCACAACTCCTCAGCGGTGTGACTCACATTTCCCATACATTTCAAAGTAAAGATTTGACCGCCTGATGGCGTTGAGCTCTGCTGCCAGCATAGTAAGGAGGTGTGTGGGATTCCTTGTGCACAGTTATAATGCGGGTGGCCTTACCAGACAGGTTTTGAGAGGAGGTTGAGGACCTAGACGAGGTTGAGGAGGCAGAAGCAGTGGAGGAACTTCTACATACAGAGGAAGGATTGACACACAACTCGTGGGGACGGAAAGACTTGTACAGCAGACCCTTCTGCATCTCTCACCATAGTTACCCAGTGCCCAGTCAGCGACATGTAACGCCCCTGTCCATGCTTACTGGTCCAAGTATCTGTGGTGAAATGCACCCTTTCACACACAGAGGTTCTCAAGGAAGCGGTGATATTGTGTGTGACATGCTGGTGTAGCGCAGGCATGCCTTTCTTGGAGAAGGAGTCGTGACTCGGCATTTGCTCCTGGGGCACTGCGATGGGCATAAGGTCTCGAAAATCCTCTGTGTCCACCGGGTGGAAAGGCAGCATTTCTGTAGCCAACAGCTTGCAGATGCTGAAAGTCAACGTCTTAGGCATTTCATGCCCTTCTAAAATCATGTAAAACACAGCAAGGGGACTCCAACCACAGTCTCCCTCTTTTCCAAAAATTGGGCCACACACACCACTTCACTGGCATCAGTTGTCCCACAGTTGCAAACTTAAAAAGTTGATTTGCATGAAGCACTATCAAAAATCCACAAGACTTTCGTATCCCCAGGATGACATAGGAGTAGAAAAGTTCTCAATGATCCATGACTTCTTCATCTTGGTTCATTTTTCAAAAAAAAGGGAACTTCAATCACAGTCTCCCTCTTTTTCAAAGATTGGGCCACACACACCACTTCACTGGCATCAGTTGTCCCACAGTTGCAAACTTAAAAAGTTGATTTGCATGAAGCACTATCAAAAATCCACAAGCCTTTCATCTCCCCAGGATGACACAGGGGTAGAAAAGTCCTCAATGATCCATGACTTCTTCTTGGATCATTTAAAACATAGCAAGGGGACTCCAACCAGAGTCTTCCTTTTTTGCAAAAATTGGGCCCCAGACAACACTTAAGTGGCATCAATTGTACCACACTTGCAAATATTGATTTGCATTAAGCACTATCAAAAATCCACAAGCCTTTACTCTTTCCTAAGGATGACACAGGGGTAGAAAAGTCCTTGTGGATCTATGATTTGTTCATCTTGATGAATGTTAGTCTGTCCACATTGTCACTGGACAGACGCGTGCGCTTATCTGTCAAAACACACCCAGCAGCACTGAAGACACGTTCCGAGAGAACGCTGGAGGCGGGACATGGCGTAAATGGCGAGTGTGACAACATGGACTCTCATGGGTTAAAGTTTCTTAAAATTCAGCCAGACAGAATGATAGATTGTTTATAGACGGGGGATAAGTCCCTCATTGTTTTTACAAGACTCTTGTTGACTCATGTAATTGTGTTGGCCACTGAAAGCCAGACGTATTGTTTCTCCAGACTCTTTCAGTAACCATTGTAACGTAGTTGTGTATTGCTAATGTGATTACCTTAGTAGCCATTATCGAGTCTGTGACTTGCAGACTTCATGTAGATATCCTCAGTCTTTCTGTAGACATCATTTGGATGAACATTGTCCATGCAGCTTGAGATTCATCCAATGGGAGAGGCGATCTTGTCCAACCAATCCGATGAGGACGCAGTATATCCAAGTGGAAGGCTGTGGCTATAAAAGGGTTTTCTTTAAGCCACCAGGGGGTTTTTGTTGATGGATGCTGTTGGATCCAGTCTAAGCTCTTTGGAGCTGACTAGAGGATCAGGATATCTCATGGCTTCAATCTAGGGACTCCGGTTCCGGTTGGAGACCATATCCACAGCCTAGGGATTTCGACTCCGGCTGCCAGGATTGTAACATCAAACCAGGACTACCTAAGGAGGACACTCAGGTTGGGACAGTTCAGTCACCTGGTACAGACTTTGCAGACCTCACACAGCTTCCTAAATCTGGCGCTATTCCTTTCTCGGTGGGTGCCCGCCAAAAGCGGGGTGCTGCTGGATTGGAGTAAGCGACCCTGGAACCTCTGAGGCATGGACATCCTAAATCCCTGGTGAGCCAGCGGAAGGGTGAGACTCTGTTGCCTGTTACATTTGTGTGTTTTGCTGGTTATGTGTTATGTGCCGTTAATTGTTTGGGGATCCAATAAAGTCTAATTATTGTGGTTCCCTCATCCTGTGTTGTCTGAGTAGTGTTACGCCCACGGTTAAGGAGGCCAGCGTTCAGTTGGGATGAGCCCTGAGCCACGCTGTCTTTCTAAAGGCGGTGGGTTTTAGTGGACGAGAGCACCCACTGAGCCCCGTGTCTCCACAGCGAGCTCAGGCAATTTATCCAGATTGGAAGCCCAAAATGAGCAAGGCTCAAGTTGCACAGTAATGGCATCGATGTTCACTTGCAGATACTCCTATATCTGTCTCTCTTCCTCCTTTTACTCGTCCAGCTCTTTTGTTTTTGCATGAGTATATGTCCTTGTCACTTTTCCATGTGTTTGTGGTGTCTTGTGAGTTGTTTGTCACTTTTTGGACACCTTAGAAGGTGTTTTCTAGGTGTTTGTATGTGTTTGTGTTTGCCTGCCATTATTTTCAATGGGGTACGAAGGTGTTCGTCGAACGTTCGTCGAATGTTCGCCGAACTGAGCCGCCGTTCGACTAACCAAACCGAACTCGAACACTAGGGGGGTGGCTCAACACTACTTTTTATTTTTTCTTGACGATGGTTACTAACTACATAAAACAAATTTTTATGTTCACATGAGATCTACACTATATGCTAGAATTTTGCTCTTTTTCCAGATTCAATCTAATGGGACTGTAAAATGTCATTGAGCTGGATGGTATCTCAATCTGTTGAACATCCATAAGATGGGTTTTTTTTTCATTTTTGGTCTCTCTACTTATGATTTTGTGCCTTCTACCTTGTGCATCTGAATTAAGAAATGTTATGAATCTAAGTGAGAGATTTTAAGACTCTTAAAAACTTGGGAGGAAAGTGAGGGGTGCGTCTCATAATCTGAATTTAGCTTACCAGGGGTGGTGGAGAGGGGTCGCAGGAGGCCGGGGGAATGCTGTGGCAGCTGTGCAGGGGCTGCGGCAGCTGGGCTGGTGCTGCGGTGGCTGTGCAGGTGCTTTGGCGACTGTGTGGGGGCTGCGGCGTTTGTGCAGGGTCTGGGGCGGCTGGTGCTGTGGCTTTGTGGGCTCTGTGGTGGCTGCTGCTGCGACGGCTGTTTGAGGTCTGCGGCAGCAGGTGCTGGTGCAGCAGTGGCTGTGCGGGGCCTGCGGTGGTTGGTGTGGGGTCTGCGTTGCCGGTAAAGACTTCAAATAATGGTGCTCGGAGTTGGCGCGTGCGCACATGAAACTCTTGGCTCTAGATCTCATCTGTACACGAGCCACCTCCGGCAAGTTGATCTCCCAGCAGCAAAATTAAGGAAAATGGTGCCCAGAAGTTGCGCTTGCGCAGATGAGATCTCAGCTTGCCATTGAGCTGAGAGCTCAATCTGCGTACATGGTGACTGCAGGCGCTATGTCTTTGAAGCCTTGAAGGCACAGTCCCAGCTGCCACCACAACCAGAGCCCCAGCACAGCTGCCCCAGCACCAGCACAGCTGCCCCAGCTGCTGCCACAGTCCCGGCACAGCCACCCCAGTCCCAGCACAGCTGGCTCAGCACAGCCACCAGTTTCTGGGACAGCATCTGGGACACCCAGCGCTCACAGCATCGCCATGCTCCACCACTGCCCCTGCCTCCTCTGACTCCACTTCACCACCGATGCCGCCCCAACCGGTAAGACACCACCCCCCTCCGGTAAGATGGACCCCCTTTTTTCTCTGAATTTGAGGTGCATCTTATAATCCAGTGCGTCTTATAAACCGAAAAATACAGTATTTCTACAATAGTTTGTCTCTTACTTGGTATAAATAAAGGGAATCTGTCATGTCCTTATAGGCCATGCCTTTCAAGTAAGCCTCGCCTAGTTTCCAAAACAGGTGGAGCTGACGTAAAATGTATGCAATCTAGTGCTAGGTAATACTCTTGCAATGAAAATGATGCAATGATCAGATGTGAGCCAGATTTAACTTTCCTCTGTGAGTCTAAGTGCTTGTGTTCTCTTTTATTATATGGATGATACACATTCATACACTGTTTTGTACCATTTACAATAATATTTTACTTATGTACTAGTCAAACATTTGGACACATTTGTTCATACTTTCGTTTTCCTTATTTCCTTGTTATTGGAATGTGCACCTTGTGGATTCAGAGTGAAGGCAGCGAAACCATAAGTAAGCACATTTGGAAACAAGAAGTAAAGAAACTTGGTTGAAACAAATTAGAATACGTGTTAAATCCTACCCCCGTTTTAGGCAATGTGCACAAATTGAATATTTGATGACTTTGGTATATACTTTGCTGTGTATATATATATATATATATATATATATATATACACTAACTAGTCGATGCCAGGAAGGGATCTGATGCGCGTTTCGCCAGTCATTGACCCTTCAAGCTATCAGTTGCAATTTTGATATTGTCTGGCCATCATGCTATCTGGAGAGAAATGGGAACCATCATACTATATAGGGAGAAATCGGGGCCCTCATACTATATAGAGAGAAGTGAAGGCAATCATACTATATAGGGAGAAGTGGGGGCCATCATACTATATAGGGGGAAGTGTGGACCATCATACAATATTGGCAAAAGTGGGGACCCTCTTAGTATATAGGGACAATTGGGGGCCATCATATTCTATATGGGTCCATTAACACCTTAATGACCTTTGATGTGAGAGTCTGCATGTTTCCTTGCATATAAGAGCTAATTTAATCAGCCTTCATGTGTATCTAACTACCAAGTTTTAAAAATATGAAAACAATAAAAAAAAATCTTTTACCCCATTAAAAATAAAACAGTTAAAATAAAAATATACATACATTTGGTATCACTGGATTAAAAAATGTCTGATCTATCAAAATATAAAGTAAATGAATCTGTTCAGTAAATGCTATTGTGATGCAAAAAAAAATCAAAACACTAGAATTACATTTTTTTTGGCCACCATAACGTTGCAATGACATGAAATAAGAGGCCATCAAAACATAATACCCACCCCAAAATGGTATTAGCTAAAAATGTCTGCGTAGGATGCAAAAAATAAGCCTTCACAGAGCCCCAGATCCCAAGATCCCAAACAATGAAATCGTAAAGGGTCAAGGAAAATGGTGAATTTTTATTTCAAGACTTAAATTTTAAAATTAAACAAAACACTGAATGTTTGGTATATGCATACTTCTACTGACCTGGAGAATCATATTGCTATGTCAGTTTTACCATATAGTTAAAGATGAGTGAACCTTTGGAAGTTCGGTTCACTGGCAACAAACGAACCAAACCTCCACGTGTCCAAACTTGGCCCGAGGAAGTTCAGAATCACTGATTGGCAGTTTGAGTCTCTGCCCACATACAGCCATAAGCAGATCAGGCTTTTTCATTTTTATTTTTTTTTTTGCTACACACCACATGTAATCATGCTGTTGTTACCCCCAGTGTGCGCCGTTCAAACATAGCAAGAGCTTACACAGGGCTGAGCACCGAGCGTACCTGAGCACAGTGAAGCTCCAGTGAGTTAAGCATCCAAACTCCAAACCCTGTTTTTTAAGTTGGTGTTCAGTTCGAAAACCAAACCTCAGGTTGGCTCATCTCTACATACAGTGAAAATGGTAAATAAAAAATAAAAAAAAAAACAATTGCGGAATTGCACTTTTTTTGCAATTTCAATGCACTTGGAGTTTTTTCCCCGCTTTCCAGTACATCACATGATAAAAATGCAAAATACAATACACCCTTATATGGCTATGTTGCCAGAAAAATGAAAAAATGATGGCTCTTGAAAGAAGCAGAGGAAAATTCAAAAGCACAAAAATGGAAAATCATAAGGATGTGAATAGTAGGAGAAGTGGGGACCTTAATAAAGTATAAAATAGGTTATGGGGGACATAAGACTGAATATAGAAAGCTGTAGGGACCATTAAACATTGTATAGGGAACTGTAAGGATCAACCTACATTGTATATGGAGCTGTATGAACCATTATACAGTATATATGGAGCTATGGGGACCATCATACAGTGTATGTGGAGCTTTAGGGACAATCATACAGTGCATAGAGAATTGTGTGAGCATCATATAGAAAACGGGGAGCTATATGGACCATTATACAGTATATAGGGAGCTATGGGGACCATCATACAGTATATGGGAAGCTGTAAGGACCATCATACAGTGTATAGACAACTGTGGAGCCACCACATAGTGTATAGAAAGCTGTACGGGTCATTATGCAGATTATAGGGAGCTAAAGGGACCATCATACAGTGTATATAGACCTGTGGGGATCATCATACAGTGTATAGGGAGCTGTGGGGACCATTGTAGACTGTATAGAGAGTTGTTGGACCATCATACAGGATATAGAAAGCTGTAGGGGTCATTATACAGTGTATAGAAAGCTAAAGGGGGTCATCATACAGTCTATATAGAGTCTGTGGGGATCATAATACAGTGTATATGGAGCTGTGGGGATCATCATACAGTGTATGTGGAGCTTTAGGGACAATCATACAGTGCGTAGAGAACTGTGTGAGCATCATATAGAAAACGGGGAGCTATATGGACCATTATACAGTATATAGGGAGCTGGGGGGACCATCATACAATGTATAGAGAGCTGTGGGGACCATGGGCTGAAAGGCCACTCTGTCAGGAAGAAGCCATTACTCCTAAAAAAACATAAAAAAGCCAGTTAATGTTTGAAAACATTCTCTCATTATTCTGGCATTTAGCAAATATAATTTTGGTAATCCTAATTGACCTAAAACGGGAAAGGTTTATTCTGATTTTATGAAAAAAAACAAGCATATATGTCCTTTTAGATAGTGTATGTTTACTTGTGGTTTCAATTATATATATAGGGAGCTGTAATGATCATCATACAGGGTATAGGGAGCTTTGGGGACAATTATACAGTATATAAGGAGCTGTGGGACCATCCTACAGTATATAGGGAGCATCATACAGTTTATGGGGCACTGTAGAGACCTTTATACAGTGTATAAGAAGATGTGGGACCATCATACAGTATATAGGGAGTTGTTGGGAGTATCATACAGTGTATAGGGGGCTGTAGGTTCCATCATGTTGTATACAGGGGACTATAGGGACCATCAAGCAGTACATAAGGAGCTGTAGGGGTAATCATACAGTGTACAGGGAGTTATGGGACCATCATACTATAATTAAGGAGCTGTAGGGACCATAATACGGTATATAGTGAGCTGATGGACCCATCATGCAGTGTATAGGTAGCTGTAGGGAGCATCATACAGTGTATAGGGAGGGGTGGGACTATCATACAGTATATAGAGAGCTGATGGATCACCATAAAGAGTATAGGGAGCTGTGTTACATCTCGTGGCTCTCCTGAGGCAAGGACTGAGGCAGTCTCCCATTCCTTGCCTGCCACGAGCACTCCTGCTCAGCAGCGCCGAAGGTCTGCCAGACTGCGCAGTGTGCAGGAGATACCTTCTCAGAGAGGCAGCAGAAGGGTGACACCTAGTGGTTCTCCTGTTACAAGGAGTGAAGCGGTCTCCCATTCCTGGCCTGCCGCAGACTCTCCTGCTCAGCGGCCCCGAAGGTCTGCGAGGCTGCGCAATGTGCAGAGGTTTACTGCTCAGGGAAGCAGTGAGATTCCCGTTATCTCTGCACATTGTGAGACCGAGGATCCCGCCTCTATTTCCCAGAGGCAGGAGGGTGAGCATGTGCAATGCGTGGTGGGTCCTGATTCGCTCACTGACGTCACACGGCTTGATGACAAGGCTGGTGACGTGGTGAATCCTGACTGGCCAGGCTGGGACGTCGTGGACCCTGATTGGGTCAAGTCCGTCATCTCCGCCTCGCGCCCGCCCTCGGGTGGAGCTGCACCTCCTTAAAAGCTCCCCCTGCCATCATGGCGGCGCGCGACCGTCCTTCTATGTTTGGATGTCTGGCAGCGTGCTGCCACGCCACTGCTCAGGCATTTCTGTCTCTTGTGGGCTTGGCCCTTGCTGCTCCGGCAGTACCTCGTTTGCAGGCCGTGTTCCTGCCTTGCTGCTCCGGCAGTACCCCCGTCAACAGGCCGTGTTCCTGTCCCAGGTGAGCTCCTCAAGTCTCCATTGGACTCACCTGGTTATTGAAAGCACACGTGCGTGGGCACCTCTGTGCTACCCTCGTGCCATATTCTCGTGACTTCCACTGGCACACGTGCGTGGGCACCTCTGTGCTTCCCCGTGCAACAGGTACACCGAGCCGTGAGATCTGTGCCATACAACCCTCAGGGGTTAGGGCAGATCGGTGTACATAGATCGTCTGTGACATTCCAGACGATCGCTAGCAGCAACCCGCTCACTCTTCACCCACCATAGCGGCGGTCCCTTACACCGCACAGTGGACCTTGACCGGCGGAAGCAGTCCATTTCCCATCTTGGCACGCTTCCCCGGGTCCCCCTCGTAACATTACGGTCGCGCCAAAGGTCTGGCTATGGCTGAAGAGCAGCAGCAGTTGCTGCGTTATGTGCAGCAGTTGGAGTCACGATTGGCAGCAGTGGAGCAGTCTTCCTCCGATAAGACTACTCTGACGACAGTCGCCACCCAGGCGGCTACCCAGGCTGTGCTATTGGGCGGAAGGTCTCCTCGCCTTGCGCTTCCAGAGCGCTTTAGCGGCAACAGCTCTGAGTGCCGTGGGTTTATAAACCAGGTTACCACCTACTTAGAGCTGTCCGCGACTCTTTACGCTACCGAGAAGGCGAAGGTAGCCTTCGTCCAGTCCCTGCTCACAGGGAGAGCGCTGAAGTGGTCCACGCCGTTGTGGGAGCGCGGAGATCGTGTGGTGAATAACTTAGCAGCTTATCTTGGGGCCATGAGAATGGTGTTCCTCGGGCCTCAAGTCACCCACGATTCCGCGCTGCGCCTCCTACGACTTCGGCAAGGGTCTGCTTCAGTCGGGGACTTTGCTGTACACTTTAGGACACTGGCCGCAGAGCTGGACTGGCCGGATAAGGTCCTTGTCCCTGTGTTTTGGGAGGGCCTGGCAGGGTTTGTCAAAGACGCACTGGCCACACGTGAGGTGCCTGCCACTTTAGAGTCCTTGATTCAGGTTGCCTCTCGCATAGACATCCGCCAGGCGGAGCGAAGGCTCGAGGTCTCTTCAGCACCCACGTCTTCTCGGCCTAAAAAGCGTCTGACTCCCGTCTTCCATCAGACAGGTTCCCCAGCCAGTCCTGTAGGCGACTCCGTGGAGTCAATGGAAGTGTCCAAGGTGGTCTCCTCTGCCCCAGGTTCTCGGTCTTGTGTCATCTGCTTTTCCTGTGGGCAGAGGGGACACATAGCTACCCTATGTCCCAAACCGTCGGGAAAAGACAGCGTCTAGTTTCTATCAGAGGGGGGACTCTAGACGCTACTTCTCCCTCTAGGTTGACTATCAGCGCCCAGTTGCAGTTCGGCACTACTCTCTTCTCTGCCCTGGCTTGCTTGGACTCAGGCGCTGAAGGCAATTTCATCTCGACCTCCCTGGCAACCCGATACTCAGTTCCCCTGGTTCTGTTGCCCAAGCCACTCAGGGTCCGGGTAGTCGACGGGTCCATACTACTCGATCCTATCACCCAGATCACCATCCCTCTCAGGATGGATGTACCACCGGGACACCATGAGCAGGTGTCCTTCCTGGTGCTTCCAGGGGGGACGGATGAGATCCTACTGGGTCTTCCCTGGTTGAGACAGCATGCTCCTATACTCAACTGGGCAACAGGGGAGATCTCATCCTGGGCAGGATCCTGTAGAGAGCACCTCGTGACTACCGAACCACCCGCTACCATTAGGTCGGTTGGGTCCTCAGGGAATACTGAGGGGCCGGGTTTACCGACACCTTATGAGGCCTACAGGGATGTCTTTTCCAAAAGGGCCGCAGATACTCTTCCTCCCCACCGGCCATATGATTGCCGAATAGACCTGAAGCCAGGCTCCGAGCCCCCTAGGGGCAGAGTGTATCCACTCTCTGCTCCAGAGACGGAGGCTATGTCCAAATATATTCAGGACAGCCTGGCGAAGGGGTTCATTCGCAAGTCTATTTCACCGGCTGGTGCAGGGTTCTTTTTTGTGCAGAAGAAGGAAGGGGATCTGCGCCCCTGTATCGATTACAGGGGATTAAATGCAATCACAATCAAGAACAAATACCCTTTGCCCCTCATTACTGAGCTATTTGATCGATTCCGCGGGGCAAAGGTCTTCACAAAGCTGGATCTACGCGGGGCGTATAATCTAGTGCGAGTCCGAAAGGGCGATGAGTGGAAGACCGCCTTTAACACCAGGGACGGTCACTACGAGTATCTAGTAATGCCCTTCGGACTCTGCAATGCCCCCGCCGTATTTCAAGACTTTGTGAATGACATTTTCCGGGATTTGTATCTTTCCGTGGTTGCATACCTGGATGACATTCTTATCTTCTCCCCCGATCTTACCACCCATCGGAGGGATGTCATCCGAGTACTTAAGAGGCTCCGCACCCATTCGTTATATGCTAAGCTGGAAAAGTGCGTTTTTGAACAGGAATCCTTGCCGTTCCTGGGGTACATAGTGTCCAGTCAGGGGTTAGCAATGGATCCGGGGAAGTTGGAGACAGTGATGAACTGGCCTGAGCCCCGCTCGCTGAAGGCGATCCAGCGATTCTTGGGGTTTATCAATTATTATCGCCAGTTTATTCCCAACTTCTCGACGGTGGCAGCACCCATCATTGCCCTTACCCGCAAGGGCGCTAATCCCAAAGCATGGACACGGGAAACGGTAGAGGCATTTCACACCCTCAAAACTCACTTCTCCAGAGCTCCCATCCTTCATCGTCCAGACATCTCAAAACCCTTCCTACTGGAGGTAGACGCCTCTTCGGTCGGTGCAGGTGCAGTCCTGTACCAGAAAAACGAACGAGGAAGGAAACATCCGTGTTTCTTTTTCTCCAAGACCTTTTCTCCGGCCGAGAGGAACTACTCCATAGGGGATAGGGAGTTACTGGCGATGAAACTAGCATTCCAGGAATGGCGGCATCTCCTGGAGGGTGCGAAGCATCCATTTGAGGTTTTTTCTGACCACAAAAACCTCACATACCTCCAGACAGCACAACATCTGAACCCAAGGCAGGCCCGTTGGTCTTTATTCTTCTCCCGGTTCCGCTTTATTATCCGCCACCTGGCCGGTGAGAAGAACGTACGGGCCGATGCCTTGTCACGTTGTATGGTTGTGTTGGAGGAGGACGAGGAGGAGCCTCGTCTTATACTACCCCCGGACAGCTTGAGGATGGTCACTCCCACTTCTTTGGACCAGGTGCCACCTGGCAAAACCCTCGTTCCCCCTGAACTACGGAACGAGGTGCTATCGTGGGCCCATGCCTCCAAGGTCGGGGGTCACTTCGGGGTCAAAAGGACCAGAGACCTGGTGACCAGGCATTATTGGTGGCCGAGACTACCCCAGGACATACAGGAATATGTGGGAGCCTGTATGTCGTGTGCTCGGAATAAGCCGTCCCGGCAGAGACCGGCAGGTCTTCTTCACCCACTGCCAGTGCCGGATCGTCCCTGGGAAGTGGTAGGGATGGACTTCCTGGGAGATCTGCCCAAGTCAGCAGGGCACAGGGTCGTATGGGTCATCACGGACCACTTCTCTAAAATGGTCCACTTGGTGCCTCTCCCACGACTCCCGACGTCACGTGCTCTCGCCACCTTGTTCATTCGGCATGTATTTAGGTTGCATGGCATGCCTGACAAGGTGGTGAGCGACCGGGGTCCCCAGTTCGCGTCTCGCTTCTGGAGAGCGCTCTGTAAGCTCCTGCAGATAGAGCTGAACATCTCCTCCGCATACCATCCCGAGACCAATGGACTAGTGGAGAGGACTAATCAGACCTTGGTAACTTACCTCCGCCATTTTATATCCGCGCACCACGACAACTGGGCTAACCTCCTTCCTTGGGCCGAATTTGCCATTAACAATTCGGTCCATGAATCCTCTGGCCAGACTCCGTTCCTACTCAATAACGGACAACATCCCAGAATCCCGGTTCCGATGCCCATTACGTCACCCGATACTAGAGTGGAGGATTGGGCGACCAAGGCCCGGGAGATCTGGGATGACACCCAAGAGGCTCTTAAAAGGGCCAAAGACCGGATGGTGACAACGGCTGATGTTCGCCGCCGCCCTGCACCATCCTTCGCCCCTGGTGACCTAGTATGGCTGTCCTCTAAGAATGTTAACCTACGGGTACAGGCAGCCAAATTCGCCCCTAGGTATCTGGGTCCGTTTAAAGTACTACAGCAGGTAAACCCAGTGGCATATCGACTCCAGCTCCCTCCACGCTGGGCTATAGCCAACACCTTTCACGTGTCCCTCCTGAAACCCGTACGACTTAATAAATTCTCGGGGTCCCTGCCGGCTCAAACCGACTCCCCGTCCGACGACCCTGAGGTGGCAAAACTTGTGGAGACAAAAGTCATACAGGGCAAGAGGTACTACCTCGTGGAGTGGGCCGGCCGTGGTCCGGAGCATAGATCCTGGGAGTTGGAGGATCATATCCGCGCCCCGGGTTTGATAGCGGCCTTCGAGCACGGACAGGGGGGGGGGCCTAGACGGGGGGGTAATGTTACATCTCGTGGCTCTCCTGAGGCAAGGACTGAGGCAGTCTCCCATTCCTTGCCTGCCACGAGCACTCCTGCTCAGCAGCGCCGAAGGTCTGCCAGACTGCGCAGTGTGCAGGAGATACCTTCTCAGAGAGGCAGCAGAAGGGTGACACCTAGTGGTTCTCCTGTTACAAGGAGTGAAGCGGTCTCCCATTCCTGGCCTGCCGCAGACTCTCCTGCTCAGCGGCCCCAAAGGTCTGCGAGGCTGCGCAATGTGCAGAGGTTTACTGCTCAGGGAAGCAGTGAGATTCCCGTTATCTCTGCACATTGTGAGACCGAGGATCCCGCCTCTATTTCCCAGAGGCAGGAGGGTGAGCATGTGCAATGCGTGGTGGGTCCTGATTCGCTCACTGACGTCACACGGCTTGATGACAAGGCTGGTGACGTGGTGAATCCTGACTGGCCAGGCTGGGACGTCGTGGACCCTGATTGGGTCAAGTCCGTCATCTCCGCCTCGCGCCCGCCCTCGGGTGGAGCTGCACCTCCTTAAAAGCTCCCCCTGCCATCATGGCGGCGCGCGACCGTCCTTCTATGTTTGGATGTCTGGCAGCGTGCTGCCACGCCACTGCTCAGGCATTTCTGTCTCTTGTGGGCTTGGCCCTTGCTGCTCCGGCAGTACCTCGTTTGCAGGCCGTGTTCCTGCCTTGCTGCTCCGGCAGTACCCCCGTCAACAGGCCGTGTTCCTGTCCCAGGTGAGCTCCTCAAGTCTCCATTGGACTCACCTGGTTATTGAAAGCACACGTGCGTGGGCACCTCTGTGCTACCCTCGTGCCATATTCTCGTGACTTCCACTGGCACACGTGCGTGGGCACCTCTGTGCTTCCCCGTGCAACAGGTACACCGAGCCGTGAGATCTGTGCCATACAACCCTCAGGGGTTAGGGCAGATCGGTGTACATAGATCGTCTGTGACATTCCAGACGATCGCTAGCAGCAACCCGCTCACTCTTCACCCACCATAGCGGCGGTCCCTTACACCGCACAGTGGACCTTGACCGGCGGAAGCAGTCCATTTCCCATCTTGGCACGCTTCCCCGGGTCCCCCTCGTAACATTGCTGTATGGACCATCATATGGGGTATAGGGAGCTGTAGGGACCATTATACAGTGTATAGAGATACATTATAGAGAAAAAGGATAACGTTAAAACAAAATCTGTATTACTGTGTATATATCTTGGCAGCGTGATAGGAATTTTTTTAAATCAAAGTAAAAAAATAAGTCACCTAAATTATATTATTCGCTCCTGGAAATATAAAAAAAACTGGTTAATTTACTGTATTCTGCAGAGAAAAATAATGGTTAAAATGTAATATTTTATTCTTCGACCCTGAAAAAAAATTATAATGTTAAAACTGAAGTTGAATGTTAATATTAATTAATACTGATTGGTACTAAGACCATTGGGGAATCTGAAAAAATGAACCTGTTTGGCAACTTCGGTCTTCTTACAAAGTATTATTTCTACTGATACCACTGTACTTATTGCCATTTGTTATATAGTGAACCACCGCAATGTACAGAAAAGGTCTACCAATAAAATAGCAATTTCAGCTCTCTATTTCAAGAATGCACATGCATTATGCAGGGGTCCGCTATACCTCAGCATATATTTGCATAAAGGTGTCATGTCGTGTTTGGATAAAGGAGTCATGCATACTTCTGTAATACTGACAAATCTCTTTCTGTTATGTATCTATAATATGGCATCCATAAACTGCTAATACTCGGCACCGAATAAAGAGATTTTTCAGGCACATGGAGGCTAGAATATGAGGCACATTCAACGCCACACAAGACCTATAGATCGGTGGCTCAGTGGTTAGCACTGCGGCCTTGCAGCGCTGGGGTCCTGGGTTTAGACCCACTAAGGACAACATTTGCAAGGAGTTTGTATGTTCTCCCTGTGTTTGTGTGGGTTTCCTCCCACACTCCAAAAACATACTGATAGGGATTTTAGATTGTGAGCCCCAATGGGGACAGTGTTGCCAATGTATGTAAAGTGCTATGGAATTAATAGTGCTATATAAATGAATAATTATTATTATTATTATTATTATTATGATAATGCTCCCTATGGGTGAAAGCTTCAGAAAATATAGTATAGAGTGTATATAGTGTACATTTTATATTGTATAGACTGTATACAGTGTACACTGTATGTGAACAGCATATACTGTAGTATACATTGTCTGCATATAGTTAACACTGTATATAGTATAGACTGTATATAGTACACATTGCATATACGGTAGTGTACATTGAGAATAATTTAGACTCTATATAGTATACACTCAGGGTCGGACTGGTGTTCCCTACCAGGGAAATTGCCTCTAGGGGCCCACACTATGGCTACCATAAACATTTTTATTACTTGTACATTTTCGGCTTCTCTCAGTATAACATGCGCCTTTTAGCAAACTCTACAGTGCGCAGAAGAGCCCTGTCCTGTGCCTGCAGATAGCGCAGAAGAGCCCTGTCCTGTGCCTGCAGATAGCGCAGAAGAGCCCTGTCCTGTGCCTGCAGATAGCGCTGAAGAGCCCTGTCCTGGGCCTGCAGATAGCGCAGTAGAGCCCTGTCCTGTGCCTGCAGATATCGCTGAAGAGCCCTGTCCTGGGCCTGCAGATAGCGCAGTAGAGCCCTGTCCTGTGCCTGCAGATATCGCTGAAGAGCCCTGTCCTGGGCCTGCAGATAGCGCAGTAGAGCCCTGTCCTGTGCCTGCAGATATCGCTGAAGAGCCCTGTCCTGGGCCTGCAGATATCGCTGAAGAGCCCTGTCCTGGGCCTGCAGATAGCGCAGTAGAGCCCTGTCCTGTGCCTGCAGATAGCGCAGTAGAGCCCTGTCCTGGGCCTGCAGATAGCGCAGTAGAGCCCTGTCCTGTGCCTGCAGATAGCGCTGAAGAGCCCTGTCCTGGGCCTGCAGATAGCGCAGTAGAGCCCTGTCCTGGGCCTGCAGATAGCGCAGTAGAGCCCTGTCCTGGGCCTGCAGATAGCGCAGTAGAGCCCTGTCCTGGGCCTGCAGATAGCGCAGTAGAGCCCTGTCCTGTGCCTGCAGATAGCGCTGAAGAGCCCTGTCCTGGGCCTGCAGATAGCGCAGTAGAGCCCTGTCCTGGGCCTGCAGATAGCGCAGTAGAGCCCTGTCCTGGGCCTGCAGATAGCGCAGTAGAGCCCTGTCCTGGGCCTGCAGATAGCGCAGTAGAGCCCTGTCCTGTGCCTGCAGATAGCGCTGAAGAGCCCTGTCCTGGGCCTGCAGATAGCGCTGAAGAGCCCTGTCCTGGGCCTGCAGATAGCGCAGTAGAGCCCTGTCCTGGGCCTGCAGATAGCACAGGATTTCTTGTAGCCTCTTATTTATTGTAGTTAATAATGGAATCTGTTATTTACAGTCAGTCACAGTTTTTCTTACACATGGACATTCCTTGTCCTAGGAAAACCACCGAGTCCATCAGCCAAACAATAATCAAAGAGAAGCAGAATGTTATCCAGCATCTTCACATGGAAACATTTACTAACATTAATCCCCCTCTGCCTCAATCTATCTGGGAAATCCCCTGTAAGGGTGCATGCCCAGCCGTCCCCGTTCAGTGTTTGCAGCATGTTGGCTGTAGCATGGTTCAGCTGCATCCAAAACGCTGCGTTTTAAGTACAAGCACAGTGGATGGATTTCTAGAAATCCCGTGCCCAATGTGATTCTTGTTTCCGCAGCAAACACTGACCTGCGGATCTTCTTTCTAGACCGCAGCATGTCAATTGTTTGCTGCGTAATCGCATGCGTCCTCAGTAGGGAGAACACAAACGAGAGACCGCAGCGCACTGAAGCCTGATTGTGGGTACTGACAGCTGCAGTCTCCTGCGGATGAGACGGGCGGCCCCGCAGGTCAGGACCCGCTCCATGCAGAACACAGTGAGTCCTGATCGTGGGCACATACCCTAAGAGTCAGTATGTGGTGGTGTGAAGCATTACCACCCAATACACTTTTCCATTTGGAGACTCTGGTGAATATTTGTCTTCACTATGGTTTCCAAACTAGTTTTTCATGTTGGTTAAACCCTTCACTAGTCCTGTGTATTCTGATA
Source organism: Anomaloglossus baeobatrachus (assembly GCF_048569485.1). NCBI lineage: Eukaryota > Metazoa > Chordata > Amphibia > Anura > Aromobatidae > Anomaloglossus > Anomaloglossus baeobatrachus. The sequence goes on from NC_134358.1 coordinate 386,452,552, forward strand.
ATACTGCTCTATAGACAGATCAGGCTTTTTTTTTACATATACAGTATTTATACTGAAGCTCCTCCTGTACTATCATCACATATAGAGGCCCCCTGAAGAGTAATTACATATAGCCTAAGATAATGACACTGACACTGGGGGTACAGGATAATGACACCGACACTGGGGGTACAGGATAATGACACTGACACTGGAGGTTCAGGATAATGACACTAACACTGGAGGTACAGGATAATGACACTGATACTGGAGGTACAGGATAATGACACTGACACTGGGGGTACAGGATAATGACACTGACACTGGGGGTACAGGATAATGACACTGACACTGGGGGTACAGGATAACGACACTGACACTGGGGATACAGGATAATGACACTGACACTGGGGTACAGGATAATGACACTGACACTGGGGGTACAGGATAATGACACTGACACTGGGGTACAGGATAATGACACTGACACTGGGGGTACAGGATAATGACACTGACACTGGGGGTACAGGATAATGACACTGCTGGCACAGGATAATGACACTGACACTGCTGGTACAGGATAATGACACTGACACTGCTGGCACAGGATCATGACACTGGCACTGGGGGTACAGGATAATGACACTGACACTGGGGGTAGCAATGGGCCCCCCAGCCTTGTGTCCTGTAGCAATGGGCCCCTCTTCCTGTCCCGTATTATGCCATTGTTCACACACACACACACACACACACACACACATTCTCACCTGTCCTCCGTTCCTGCGCTGTCCTTACCTTACCAGTCCGCAGGCTCATGGACCCCTCCATCATCTCGTCCGGTGCACGGAGCCGCCACCGCAGGATGCCATCATGGCTTTACTGCAGTTAAATGCTTTGCGGCGCCGTAAAGCATTTAACTGCAGTAAAGCAATGAAGTCACCTGCAGCGGCGGCTCCGTGCACCGGACGGGTCACTGAGGGGGTCTGTGTCTTGCTGTCTGGAGCACCGCGGGAACAAAGGAGAAGAGGTGAGAATGATTTTTTTTTTTTTTTTTTCTTCGGCTCCTCCTGAGCGCTTACCTCTGCAGCCCTGCGCGTCCTCTCCTCTGCTGCTCCGTCGGCAGTGTGATGACAGCCACTGTGTCGGTGCGGGGATGAGCAGCTCCTCCGCCTCCTGTCACCAGCCGCACTGTTCACATGTACGCGCGTCTGAAGGATGCACGTACATTTGAATAGCGCGCGGTGCAGGACCTACGGTGAGTCACATGACTGTCTGTGATGTCACCGCAGGTCCTTCTGCACCCTTAAAAACTGCAGCGATAGTACAGAACTTGTGCTATCGCTGCAATTTGTAATTGAAAGGTTGGGGGGGCCCTCAGAGCGTGGGAGGGGGCCCATCAGAGCGTGGGGGCCCTGCCCAGTCTGCCGCACATAACGCCGGCCGTGAAAAACCGGCGGCCCCACGGCGCTGTACACAGCTCCGCACTAATTAAGGCACATGGGGCCCACTGAGGGCCTGAGGCCTACCGGGGAATTCCCCGGTACCCCGGCGGGCCAGACCGAGCCTGTATACACTGTCTGCATCTAGTGTACATTGTATATAATTTGACTCGTATATATTTTACTTTACATATAGTATAGATTATATGTTGTACATTATCTGTATATAGTATAAACTGTTTATTCTGCATACATTGTTTATAGTATAAATTGTATCTGGTGGATATTGTCTGTATATAGTACACATTGCAGATAGTGTACATTGTACATAATATAGACTCTATATGGTATAAAATATCTGCATATAGTGTACATCTACTATATAAAGCTGAGTGTATGTATGTGTTTATGTATGTGTGTATGTCCACTAAAGTAAACCGCACCGTCGCATGTACAATCACAAAACTTTGCACAGACGCCCCATGTGATTCAGGGAACATCATAAACTATGTTTTGAGGGGAAAATTTAACCTTGCGCTTTACAGTTACTCTCCAAAAAACCTGCCTCCATTAAAGTCAAAGGAGCTGCAAGCTACAGATTATTAATAGCAGCTGTGATTGGTTGCTATAGGAACAAAGAAGATTCATAGTATAAGAAGCTTATGTGTGAGGTAATAAGATGTCAGTGGGGAGATGAATAGAGACAGACAGAAAGAGACAGACAGACATAGACACAGACAGAGTAAGAGGCAGACAGGGAAAGAGACAGACAGACAGAGACAGACAGGGAAAGAGACAGAGAGAGCGAGAGAGAAAGACAGTCAAAGAGACAGACAGAGGCAGACAGACAGACAGACAGGGAAAGAGACAGGCACAGACAGATAGGGAAAGAGACAGGTAGACAGGGAAAGAGACAGATAGAGACACAGACAGAGACAGGCAAGGAAAGAGACAGAGAGACAGGGAAAGAGACAGACAGGGAAAGAGACAGAGAAAGAGACAGGGAAAGAGACAGAGAAAGGGAAAAAGAAAGAGACAAGGAAACAGACAGGGAAAGAGACAGAGCGTTGTTTATACGTTTTCCAGTTTGGGGCTCCCTCTTGTGGTCAGTGTTGCAAGTGCAGTTGATGTGTGGAATGAAAGCGACACACCTGCAGAGGACTGGCAATCAGGGTCAGATTGGGCTATTTAACTTAGTAGCTTTCTTTTGTTACTTGCCGGTGGTCAATTGTTCCTGTGTGTTAAGGATATTCTGTAACCAGCCCTGCTCACTTCCAGAACTAATCTCAGATAAGTGGTATTTGTACCTCTGCTGTTTGTTTTCCACTTTCTTGTTGCTTTTTCTGCTTTGATACTAATGCATGATTCCTATTTTGTCTGTGTGGAGTTCGTGGTGGAATGGGATCATTCCCTGCTGGGAGTGTCTATATACTTAGCTCCATGATTCTGCAAGGTTTCTGTTTGTCATACTTGGTATTTATTCAGTCCATCATCTGTATTAGTGTTTTTGGATCCCAGTAACATCTGAGTGCTGGTACAGTGGGGGAGAGGTTGTGTGACCTCAGGATTTTTCCATATCAGTAGCACTGGTATATATTAGGGTTTTTACGGCTGCAGACAATTGCTCTTTCCTATCCTTTCCTATAAAGATAGTTTGGGCCTCACCTTTGCTGGATCTGTCTTTTCTGGCTTTGTATTGTTTTTTTCTATATCACCGTAGGCTTTACATGTGGGGGGCTATCTATCTATCTTTGGGGACTACTCCGAGGCAGATTAGCTTTCTTATATTTCTATCCACTCTGTTACCTTTTTGGGATTCCGCATTTTTTGATCCTCCTCAGTCCCTGAATCATAACACAGAGACAGGGAAAGAGACAGGAAAAGAGACAAACACAGGGAAAGATTCAGAGTCAGATGGGGAAAGAGACAGATGGGGAAAGAGACAGACAGGGAAAGAAACAGACAAGGAAAGAAACAGATAGGGAAAGAAACAGAAGGGGAAAGAGACAGATGGGGAAAGAGACAGATGGGGAAAGAGACAGATGGGGAAAGAGACAGATAGACACAGAGATAGAGAGAGACAGACAGAGATAGAGAGAGACAGAAATTGACAGACACAGAGATAGAGAGAGACAGACAGAGAGACATACAGAGACAGACAGATAGACACAAACAGACACAGAGATAGACACAGACAGACAGACATGGATAGAGACAGAGACACACATGGATAGAGACAGACGTACAGACACACTCACAGACAGAGACAGACAGGGAAAGAGACAGAGAGACAGACACACAGAGAGAGACAGACAGACACACAGAGACAGACAGAGGCAGACAGAAAGAGACTGGGAGAGAGACAGAGAGACAGTTACTATCCCGGGCAACACTGGGTACTACAGCTAATTGTATATTATATAGACTCTATATAGTATACACTGTCTTCATATAGTGTACATTTTTTATCATTTGGATTGCCTATAATTTACTTTGCATATGGAATAGATTATATATATTGTACATAATCTGTATATAGCATAAATTGTTTATTGTTTCTATATTGTTTATAATATAAATTGTACATGGTAGATATTGCCTTTATATAGCATACATTGTATGTAGCGTAACTTCTCAGTATATAGTATAGAGTGTATATAGTACACAATTTCTGTATATACAGTAGTAGAGGATGTATAAAGTGTGTATTGTATGTGGTGTATGTTTTAAATAGTGTACACGGTATATACTGTATACTGTAAATATAGTGGAAAAAAAATCAACAATCAACTTGTAAGTGAGAATTATTTAATGGCCTGAAATTAGCAGTATAAAGGGTACTTGCCCACAATCAGGACCCGCTGCGCCTTGGGCGTGGTGGATCTTGACCTGCGGGACTGCGAGTCTCCTCCGCAGCTGCTCGTACCCACGATCCATGTTTGGGGCGCTGTGGTCTCTCGCTTGTGTTCTCTCTATTGAGGAAGCTTACAACCCTGCAGCAAAGTATTGACATGCTTGTGACTCGGAAAGCAGGTCAGTTTTCGCTGTGGGCCGCACACGCACAATGGGCACGGGATTTCTAGAAATCACAGCCACTGTGCTTGCATTGTACATCACAACGTTTTGGACCCAGTTGAAGCATGCAGTGTCCAAAATGCTATGAACACTGATCGTGTGCACGCAGCCTTAATGTTTGGATATGGTACAATAGCTTAGTATTTGGGGCCCTACTTTTATTTTACCTCATGGCTAAATTCTGAAACAATCACTTTTTAGAAAAGGGTTACATTATCATGTAAATACAAGTATGTTAAGCACCTAATTGTGAACCATTAGCATTCCCAGAGTTTCTTACACCAGTTGAGTATTGAGCCCCTTATCACCCATGGACATATATTGTAATTTTCAGAAAATACTGATGTAATCATAGCTTGCACTTTGACTTGATAGTATTTTTTTCTGCTTTTTGGTAAAATTTTAAAAATGAAAAACTGTACATACCAATTTTATTACACTAGCCCTGTCTCTAATTCTATCCCTAACCCTGAATTGAGTCTACACATAGCCCTAAGCTTAACCTAATCCCTAAACCTGGAGTTTAACCTTAACCCAATCTTTAGCCCCAAGCCTAACCCTGGCCCTAAATCTAAGCCAAAGCCTAATACAATCCCTAACCTTAGTTAGGAAATGTGTAAAAATATAAATGCAGCTCTTAGTAATAAATTGATTCAGTATTGTTTCATATATACTGCCCTTGATTCAATACGGTCTTCATTTATTACATGATAGTGTTTGCCATCTCTGTTGCTGCTTATGTATAACACACATATATAACAGCTGAAATAATATGTAAATATTTATTGAGAAATTGCTAAAAAAAATTAAAATGCAAAACCCTTTTGTTCATTAGTGTATACCAGGATGGTCTCAGGATGGGGGACATATATATTAGGATGGGCTCAGGATAGAGTACAAATTTAGCAGGATGGGTGACATATTTGCATGGAAGGACCCCAAGATGGGAGACATTTATGCCAGGAAGTGGGACATATTTACCAGGATGGGGGACATATATATTAGGATGGGCTCAGGAAGGAAGACATATCTACAAAGATGGGCCCATGATAGCAACATATACAGTCAGGGCCAGAAATATTTGGACAGTGACACAAGTTTTGTTATTTTAGCTGTTTACAAAAACATGTTCAGAAATACAATTATATATATAATATGGGCTGAAAGTGCACACTCCCAGCTGTAATATGAGAGTTTTCACATCCAAATCGGAGAAAGGGTTTAGGAATCATAGCTCTGTAATGCATAGCCTCCTCTTTTTCAAGGGACCAAAAGTAATTGGACAAGGGACTCTAAGGGCTGCAATTAACTCTGAAGACGTCTCCCTCATTAACCTGTAATCAATGAAGTAGTTAAAAGGTCTGGGGTTGATTACAGGTGTGTGGTTTTGCATTTAGAAGCTGTTGCTGTGACCAGACAACATGCGGTCTAAGGAACTCTCAATTGAGGTGAAGCAGAACATCCTGAGGCTGAAAAAAAAGAAAAAATCCATCAGAGAGATAGCAGACATGCTTGGAGTAGCAAAATCAACAGTCGGGTACATTCTGAGAAAAAAGGAATTGACTGGTGAGCTTGGGAACTCAAAAAGGCCTGGGCGTCCACGGATGACAACAGTGGTGGATGATCGCCGCATACTTTCTTTGGTGAAGAAGAACCCATTCACAACATCAACTGAAGTCCAGAACACTCTCAGTGAAGTAGGTGTATCTGTCTCTAAGTCAACAGTAAAGAGAAGACTCCATGAAAGTAAATACAAAGGGTTCACATCTAGATGCAAACCATTCATCAATTCCAAAAATAGACAGGCCAGAGTTAAATTTGCTGAAAAACACCTCATGAAGCCAGCTCAGTTCTGGAAAAGTATTCTATGGACAGATGAGACAAAGATCAACCGGTACCAGAATGATGGGAAGAAAAAAGTTTGGAGAAGAAAGGGAACGGCACATGATCCAAGGCACATCACATCCTCTGTAAAACATGGTGGAGGCAACGTGATGGCATGGGCATGCATGGCTTTCAATGGCACTGGGTCACTTGTGTTTATTGATGACATAACAGCAGACAAGAGTAGCCGGATGAATTCTGAAGTGTACAGGGATATACTTTCAGCCCAGATTCAGCCAAATGCCGCAAAGTTGATCGGACGGCGCTTCATAGTACAGATGGACAATGACCCCAAGCATACAGCCAAAGCTACCCAGGAGTTCATGAGTGCAAAAAAGTGGAACATTCTGCAATGGCCAAGTCGATCACCAGATCTTAACCCAATTGAGCATGCATTTCACTTGCTCAAATCCAGACTTAAGACGGAAAGACCCACAAACAAGCAAGACCTGAAGGCTGCGGCTGTAAAGGCCTGGTAAAGCATTAAGAAGGAGGAAACCCAGCTTTTGGTGTTGTCCATGGGTTCCAGACTTAAGGCAGTGATTGCCTCCAAAGGATTCGCAACAAAATATTGAAAATAAAAATATTTTGTTTGGGTTTGGTTTATTTGTCCAATTACTTTTGACCTCCTAAAATGTGGAGTGTTTGGAAAGAAATGTGTACAATTCCTACAATTTCTATCAGATATTTTTGTTCAAACCTTCAAATTAAACGTTACAATCTGCACTTGAATTCTGTTGTAGAGGTTTCATTTCAAATCCAATGTGGTGGCATGCAGAGCCCAACTCGCGAAAATTGTGTCCCTGTCCAAATATTTCTGGACCTAACTGTATGTAGAGAATGGGGACATATTTACCAGGAAGGGAGACATATAAATCAAGATTCCGGTCACATATATATGTAACATCCAAGCATAAGAGGTTGGTATTCAACTATATTGGATTAAAAATAAAATAATATACAATGATGATAAAAATAGCAATAAGAGACATAGAGTTTTACTGTAATATTAGGTCTTGTCATTTACACCTGATGGCGGTCTAGTTTCTGGAGTGAAAATCCAATATGATTCTCTTTTCAGAAAAATTTAGTTACATCCCCTCTCTTAGTTGGCTTTGACTTCCACTCAGTGCCAACTAACTTTAATGCAGTAACATCTCCTTTATGCCCATATAAAAAATGCTTGGACAGGGATGGGCGGGGACCACTACTGGGTTTGAGAGACAGGGCTTGGCTTTCAAATAGCGAAAGTCCAGGCGGTAATTGCACAGGCACAGCTCCTGTACCTGCGCAATCGACATGACGTACCGTGTACGTTATTGGTAAGGAATCCATTCCCACCCATTAAATACAAGGTACATCAAATTTTTAGAAGGGGTTAATTGTTGCACATCTAATGTTGCCTATTTGATAGAATGTACTATATGCAAGATACATTATGTGGGATGTACCACAAGTTTGCTACCAATGAAAATGTGTCAAAACCAACTATGGGAAGAAATCTATAAAGAAAAATTCTGAACAGCATCAATTTGGCCCCTTGTGTGGGTGTGAAATATTTTTAATTATGCCAGACTTACTATCCCTTTGTTTACTAAGTCAAGGGACATGAGCCATTGTGTCATGTGAGACTTTGTTTGCTAATTTGTGGAATGCCTGCTGACTACAGATTGCATTAGCCCCCTATGTTGTGGTAGTTTGCATCATTTGGGGGACAATTATGCAGTCTAATTGAACTAGCAAACAATGAGGAAACAGCCATTTTTATCTCCCTCCCCCCATCCTATCGGACATAATACACTGAAATGGAAGCTGTGGAGTATAAAAAAAAGCCTGCTCTGGTCACCATTGTGGTTCTACAGGCCTTGATCTTAGGGACCATGGTTTCAGCTGGTGGATAACGGAACTGCTCCAATATCGAACACTGAGTTGATAAATTTCTTTGGAGAATCCAAGTTACATAGTTACATAGTTACATAGTTACCAAGGTTGAAAAAAGACCTAGGTCCATCTAGTTCAACCTTCCTCCACCAGTTCTACATTTGGTCACTAAGTCATTTATAACCAACAATGTTGTGTGTACTGAGGAAATCATCCAGCCCTTTTTTGAAAGCTGTTATAGTATCTGCCATTACTACCTCTTGTGGTAGGGTATTCCACAGTCTGACTGCTCTAACTGTAAAGAACCCTTTCCTATTTAGCTGTCGGAATCGCTTTTCTTCCACTCGCAGTGAGTGCCCCCTGGTCCTTAGTATTGTTTTCGGAAGAAATAAGTCATGTGCCAGTCCTTTATATTGACCACACATATATTTATACATATAAATGAGATCTCCTCTGAGACGTCTTTTTTCTAAGCTAAACATATCTAACTTTTTCAACCTGTCATCATATGGGAGGCCTTCCATTCCTTGTAATAATCTAGTTGCCTGCCTTTGAACTGACTCTAACTTCTGAATGTCCTTTTTAAAATGTGGAGTCCAAAACTGGATCCCATATTCCAGATGAGGCCTTACAAATGATTTATAGAGGGATAATAATACATTGGGATCGCAGGATCTAATCTCTCTTTTTATACACCCTAGAATCTTGTTTGCTTTTGCAGCTGCTGCTTGACATTGAGTGCTGCTGCTCAGCTTATTTGTAATGAGAATACCCAAATCCTTCTCCTGTTCTGTAGTCCCGAGTTTACTTCCATTTAATGTATACGCAGTTATAGGATCACTCCGTCCTAGGTGCATTACTTTACATTTATCAACATTAAATCTCATTTGCCAAGTATCTGCCCATTCTGACATCTTATCCAGATCTTTTTGTAATATTATACTATCAAGGTCAGTTTTTAATATCCTACATAGTTTGGTGTCATCAGCAAAGACTGACACTTTACTATCAATCCATCCACAAGGTCATTAATAAAGAGATTAAAAAGAATTGGTCCTAGCACAGATCCCTGCGGCACCCCACTGCTTACTATAGCCTATTTAGAGAATGTTCCATTTATGACTACTCTTTGTTTCCTATCTTTTAGCCAATTCCTTACCCAGTTGCATATAGTTTCCCCCAGTCCTTGCTTCTGGAGCTTTAGTATAAGCCTATTATGTGGTACAGTATCAAATGCCTTTGCAAAGGCCAAATAAATCACATCAGCTGCATTACCAATATCCAGGTTTGCACTTACCCCCTCATAGAACCCCAACAGGTTGGTTAGACACGACTTATTGGACTTAAGTTGGAACTATCCAGTCACCTGGCCACTTACCTCGCTGTGCTCAGTCAGCTTCTAAACTTCCGCTATCTCTCTTTAGTAAATGCCTGCCAAAAGAAGGGGACTGCTGGCTGGAGTAGTTCAACCTGGATTCCCAGACGTTGTAGAGGTTCTAATCCTGGTGGAGCCAATGGAAGGGTGAAAGTCTGTCACTTGCCCCATCTCATGTCTTTGCTGGTTATGTCTTATGAGCTGTTGTCTGTTGGTAACCCAAAGTCTTACCGAACTGTGGTACGTTCACCCTGTGTTGTCTCAGTAGTGTTCTGCCCATGGGGAAGGAGTATGGGCATTCAAGGGGATGAGCCTCAGATCGTGTGGTCTTTCTAAAGACAGCCAGGCAAGCAGACGAGACCACCCTTGACACTCATGTCTCCACAAGAATCATACTGGATTTTCACAATAGAATCTAGAGCCCCATCAGGTTTAAATGTGAGATAAGACCTAAAATCACAATACAACTGAGTGTATATTTTATTGTTTTTTTTATCATCTTTGTATATTCTTTTGTTTTTCATCCATACAGTGAAATGACAGCCCCTTATGATTGAATGTTACACATGCATGTTACCGGAATTTAGGTCTCTTTAATACTGTTATACATTTATTTCTTCATACCATAATTATGGTTGCACAAGAATACACATTGGTTTCTGTACATCACATGTGAATTGGTCCTTTTGCTATTTGGCTTTTTAAAGTTTTATTTCAATAAACTGAAGACTTTTATTTAACTAAGGATTTATTCAGGAGATTGTTTTCTACATTATTGCTAATTTGCAGCCTGGATCTGAACCTGTGTGACACAATAAGATTCAAGGACGTCTCAACCGAAATCTGATCCCAGGTCACTTCTACACATTCCCATTGTTGGTGCATACTTGTCAACTCACTTGGGTATGTATATAGCTTTTTCTTCAACTCCACCTACAAGTGTTCAATTGGGTTGAGGTCTGGGGATTGTGTGGTCCAATTCAGCATCTCTACTTCATTGTCATTAAACATTTCTTCGCCAATCTTGATGTATGCTTTTGGTCATTGTCCTACTGGAACACTATGTTGTCCATAGTACTGGAGTGTATGAAGTAACTTGTCTTGTAGAATACTCACATATAGCTCAGCATTGAGAACACCATAGATCCTGGTCAAGTATCAAACACCTTTGGCTGTGAAGCAACCCCATATCATCAGACTTCCTCCACCGAACTTGGCAGTTCTTTCAATTTCACGCTGTTAGCTTCTTTTTCCCTTGTTTCTTCCAAACACATTTCCACCCATGAGAGCATAAACTATTGACTTTTGTCTCATCACTCCAAATCACACATTTCCAATCTTCTACTTTCCACTTTTTGTACTTTTTTTGCAAACTCAAGCTGACGCTTCTTATGATGATATTGAAGTCTAGGCTTCTCACTTTTTTTGTCTACCATTTCAGACTTGTGCAACATTCGTCATGGAGTGCTTGCATGGAAATCAGCAATCTCTCGATTACAAAGCATACGAGCCACCTCCACTGTCATGTTTGTCATGCCAGACATGATAGACCCTGTGATGAGCTGACTTGTTGACACCAATATTTTGCCTACACATCAACCTCTTGGCTTTTGAATTGATGAACAGATTTCATTTCATATTGTTACAACTGTCATGGCACTCACATGATACAGTTTACAGTTTTCTTGGCTGAGAAACCGCTATCGATAAGCTGGCTGATGCTGTTTCTCTTTTCTTGGGAAATCTTCATGGCAGCTCTTCAATTCAAACCAGTGACCTTACACTTTAGGAATCAACCTAATAACACACTGAGCTATTAGGGAATGTAAGGATTGTAATTTGTAGTATACAGGAAGAAAAAGATTTTTCCACCACAAGGAGCTAAAAAGTAACAATCTTGTGACATGATAAGAATCTGCATAATTAATCATATGCTAAATAGTTGCAGGTCAAATTTATGCATGATATAGCCAAGATAATTGTTTAAAAGATGATGGTAGTCTCACGTTCAAACCTGCAGTGGATTGTGGAATATGGAGCCTGAAAGTCAAAAGTTCAAAACATTGTTATTCTTTTGTTGTAAGTGTCGCGGATGGGTGCCATCTCTGCTGCGGCAACCGGGGCTGCTTGAGCGGCGGGTTCGATCCTGGGTTCGAGTGGTGACCGGACCCGGGGCTCGTGTAACCACCCGTCCTCGCACACAGTGGAAAAGGGAAGCATTTACAGGGGAGATTGTCTGTGATGCCACCCGTGGGTTGCGGTGATGGGATGGTGGCACCGCCGCTGCCTCTTGGGGCCGGCGTCCAGGACCGATGACATGGGGGCAGCAAGGTGGTATCCCCTCCAAGGGTAGGGGGAAGGTGTAGTCCCAGGGTCCAGGTATAGGTAAAGAGCAGGGCTGGGGCGCTGTTGGCAGGTTGGACCAGATGATACCGGTGTACTCACAATTAGGAAGAATTCACACCAAGTCTGTATTGTAAACCAAGGCCGGATGCGGTTGCCTCTGGAGGGGTGTGCTGGGGCCCTTCCTCCTGCACTTGTGTCTTGTGGTGTATGGATTACCCCGCTTGTAACAGGAGACATCCGCTCCCCTGCAGCCTTGGACGCAGAGGGAGCCATTGCCTGCAGACGCTGACCCGTGGGACTTTAATGGGTTCTTGGCGGACACCCTGTCCCCCGCGTTGGGCTGCCAGTCTGCTCTATCTGGGCTTCTCTCTTCGGGAACAATGCCTGGTACCTTGTCCTGCTGGTCAATTAACAAGGGGCTTGAAGCTTACCTCGTCCTAGAATATAGGTACCCTGCCTGAGCACGGCCTCCGGACCGGATTCCCGTCGTTGGTACCGGCGGGCTAAACCCTGACCCGGTCCACTTCAGGTCTCCCGTGACCGGATCTCCATCGCCTGTGGCCCTACAAAGCTGTCTGCGACCTAGTCGGTCCTCCCATGGTCCGAGGGCTCCAACCATGACCACAATTCACTTCAGCTGACTACCTGGTTTTGCCAGGGCGTCACATAAGTATCAAACATGTCACCTTTTTCTAAGTAAATATATTTGTAAAGGTGCATTTGATATGAAATTCCCACCAGAAGTTGCCAGAAACCAATGCAATCCACACAGGCAAAGAAATCAAACCATAGATGTCCATAAATTACAGTAGGTTATGTGTAATAATGGGAAATGATACCGGGAAAAAGTATTGAACACAAGCAGAAAGAAAGGTGAAAAAAAACACGGAAAGCCAACAGCAGCTAAAGTCTATCAGTAATTAGAAAGCAATCTTGCCACTTACTCAAAAATAATATCAGCTGGTTCAACTCATGGCCTACAAAAAAGGTGTCTCATTACCAAGGTGCCACATAAGAAAGATCTCATGATAGGTAAAACCAGTGAGCTACTTCAAGATCTTTGCAACCTTATTGTTGCAAAACATACTTATGGCATTGGCTATAGAAGAATATTTAAGCTACGGAAGGATCCAGTGAACACTGTTCTGGCTATAATTTGGATGTTGGAAGAACATCATTTCACCATAAATTGGTCATGACCAGGTGCTCCCCACAAGATAGAGGATGAGAAAATAATTATCCAAAGAATTGTGCAAGAAACCACCTGTGAAGAGCTACAGAAAAACCTGAAATTAACAGGGACAATAGTTTCAAAGAAAATAGTTAAGTAATGAACTCAAATACGAAGGCCTGTATGCACGCCCATCACGCAAGACTCTATTGCTGAACAAAATCATGTTAAAGCACATTTACAGTTTGCTCATCAACATTTAGACGAGTCTTTGAAATAATAGGAGACTATAGTCTGGTCAGATGAAACCAAAGTTGAACTCTTGATATAATAATACACACCATATTTGGAGACCAAAAGGCACTGCATATCACCCCAAAAAACTATACCAACAGTGAGGTTTGAAGTTGGGAACATCATGGTATGGGGCTGTTTTCAGCATATGGCCCTGACAAACTTCATAAATTGAAGGAAGAATGAATGCACAGATGTACCCAGAGATTATTGTTAAAAATGTGCTGCCATCTATCAGAATGATGTAGATGAAACGAGGGTGGACAAGCAAGACAATGGTCTCAAACACATAGTCAAGGAAATGCTTAATTGGTTTTAGAGAAGGAAAAATAAAGCTGCTAGAATGTCCCAGCTAATCACCTGACCTGAATCCAACAGAAAATTTATAGAAGGAACTAAAGGGGGCTTTACACAATAGCGATATCGGTACCTATATCGCTAGCGTGCGTACCCGCCCCCATCATTTGTGCGACACGGGTATATCGCTGCCCGTCGCACACAAAATCGCACACCCCCGTCACACGGCTTACCTGCTCTGCGACGTTGCTCTGGCCGGCAATCCGCCTCCTTTCTAAGGGGGCTGGTCGTGCGGCGTCACAGCGACGTCACACGGCAGGCGTCCAATAGAAGCGGAGGGGCGGAGATGAGCGGGACGTAACACCCCGCCCACCTCCTTCCTTCCGCATAGCCAGTAGAGGCAGGTAAGGAGATGTTCCTCGCTCCTGCGGTGTCACACACAGCAATGTGTGGTGCCGCAGGAACGAGGAACAACATCGCTAATGAGAGGTAAACGATTTTTTGATTTTGGAAGACCTCTCCGTGGCAAGTGATTTTGTCCGCTATTGCGATCATTTTAGATCGCACATAAGTGTCACACGCTGCGATATCGTTAATGACGCCGGATGTGCGTCACTAGCGACGTGACCCCGACGATAAAACATTAACGATATCATAGCGTGTAAAGCCCCCTTAAAGCTCAGAGTTCATAGAAGAAGCCCATGAAACATTCAGGATTTGAAAAGTGTTTGTATGGAGCCAAAATCAGACCTGAGCAATTCATGAGTCTAGTTTTTCCATATAGAAGGCATCTTGCAGCTGTCATCACAAACAAAGGCTTTTGTATGAAGAATTGAATATATTTTTGAAAGTGTGTTCAATACTTTTTCCCTGTGTCTTTTCTTATTGTTACACATCATTGATTTTATGGACATCAATGGTTTGATTTCTTTGCCTGTGTGGCTTGGATGGGTTGTTACCGACAATTGGTGAGAAATTCATGTCAATTGTACCTTTAGAAATATATTTACTTAGAAAATTGGTGACATGTTAAATACTTATCTCACCTGCTGTATAACTATAGTCATGGCTGAAAGTATTGGTACCCTTAAAAATGTTTGAGAAAATAAAATATTTCTCTTTGAAAATTATTGCAATTACATATTTTTGTTTTACACATGTTTATTTTTTTGTGTGTATTGAAACAACACAATATATATATAATATATATATATATATATATTTATATTTATATATATACAGTGCTAGCCAAAAGTATTGGCACCCCTGCAATTCTGTCAGAGAATACTCAGTTTCTTTCTGAAAATTATTGCAATCACAAATTCTTTTGTAATATTATCTTCATTTATTTTGCTTGCAATGAAAAAACACAAAAGAGAATGAAACAAAAATCAAATCATTGATCATTTCACACAAAACTCCAAAAATGGGCCAGACAAAAGTATTGGCACCCTTAGCCTAATACTTGGTTGCACAACCTTTAGCGGAAATAACTGCGAACAACCGCTTCCGGTAACCATCAATGAGTTTCTTACAATGCTCTGCTGGAATTTTAGACCATTCTTCTTTGGCAAACTGCTCCAGGTCCCTGAGATTTGAAGGGTGCCTTCTCCAAACTGCCATTTTGAGATCTCTCCACAGGTGTTCTATGGGATTCAGGTCTGGACTCATTGCTGGCCACTTTAGTAGTCTCCAGAGCTTTCTCTCAAACCATTTTATAGTGCTTTTTGAAATGTGTTTTGGGTCATTGTCCTGCTGGAAGACCCATGACCTCTGAGGGAGACCCAGATTTCTCACACTGGGCCCTACATTATGCTGCAAAATTTGTTGGTAGTCTTCAGATTTCATAATGCCATGCACACGGTCAAGCAGTCCAGTGCCAGAGGCAGCAAAGCAACCCCAAAACATCAGGGAACCTCCGCCATGTTTGACTGTAGGGACCGTGTTCTTTTCTTTGAATGCCTCTTTAATTTTCCTGTAAACTCTATGTTGATGGCTTTTCCCAAAAAGCTCTACTTTTGTCTCATCTGACCAGAGAACATTCTTCCAAAACGTTTTAGTCTTTCTTTGGTAAGTTTTGACAAACTCCAGCCTAGCTTTTTTATGTCTCGGGGTAAGAAGTGGGGTCTTCCTGGGTATCCTACCATATAGTCCCTTTTCATTCAGACGCCGACGGATAGTACGGGTTGACACTGTTGGACCCTCGGACTGCAGGGCAGCTTGAACTTGTTTGGATGTTAGTTTCTTTATCCACCATCCGCACAATCTTGCGTTGAAATCTCTCGTCAATTTTTCTTTTCCTTCCACATCTAGGGAGGTTAGCCACAGTGCCATGAGCTTTAAACTTCTTGATGACACTGCGCATCGTAGACACAGGAACTTTCAGGTCTTTGGAGATGGACTTGTAGCCTTGAGATTGCTCATGCTTCCTCACAATTTGGATTCTCAAGTCCTCAGACAGTTCTTTGGTCTTCTTTCTTTTCTCCATGCTCAATGTGGTACACACAAGGACACAGAACAGAGGTTGAATCAACTTTAATCCATGTCAACTGGTTGCAAGTGTGATTTAGTTATTGCCAACACCTGTTAGGTGCCACAGGTAAGTTACAGGTGCTGTTAATTACACAAATTAGAGAAGCATCACATGATTTTTCAAACAGTGCCAATACTTTTGTCCACCCCCTTTTTTATGTTTGGTGTGGAATTATATCCAATTTGGCTTTATGACAATTTTTTTTTTTTTCATTGAAGACAAATTAAATAATACCAAAGAATTTGTGACTGCAATCATTTTCAGGAAGAAACTGAGTATTCTCTGACAGAATTGCAGGGGTGCCAATACGTTTGGCCAGCACTGTATATATATATTTATATATTATGGCTAAGGATGATCGAATACCTCAAATATTCGGCTTCTAAAATATTTGCAGAATACGTTGCCACTAATCGACTATTAGCAAATATTTGATGCGCAATGTAAGTCTACGGGAAAGCCGAATAACAACTATTTGGAACTATTCGGGTTTCCCATAGACTTACATTACGCATCGAATATTCGCATAGCAGCGACCTATTTGTCGGATATTCGCGAAGCCGAATATTTGAGGTAATCGATCATCCTTAATTATGTCACAAGAGTGAGTACACGCCTCACATTTTCATAAATATTGTATTATATCTTTTTTTGGGACAACACTTAAGACATGAAACTTTGATACAATGTATAGTAGTTACAAGTAGTGTTCAGCTTGTATAACAGTGTAAATTTGGTATGGCCTCTAAATAATTCATCACACAGCCATCACTGTCAAAACAAAAGGGAGGGAAGACCTTGCTTCACCATATAGGTGCTCAGGAGAAAATACGTAGACTAAAAAGGGGGGAGAGCTCCGGCACACTACCTCAATGTAGTCAGACACAAAAGAGTTTCTTTTTATACTTATTTTATTTTGAAAAAAAAGGATTCATGCATATGATGTCCACAATTTTAACGTTTCGACCATATTTTGGTCTTCATCAAAGGGACCATCTAAATACAAATGTGAACACAAATAATTACAAAGCATATAACAAATGTACAAAAAATCATCACATATTGTCAACGTAGGGGTTCAGTTTAGAAAAGCGGAAGGATCAATTAGGATTTATGATCATTGTAAGTAGAACATAGGAGGTATATAATGACTATGATACCAACACCCTGTCATAAAATGGAAGGTGTCCGAATGGTGAGGATAGTGTTGTACGGAGTGTAACTAATAAAGCTAACGTTACCTGTGGTAGTTAGGCCAGGTGAGTTGTAACTAGGAAATGCTTCGCGGCAAGTACCGAAGGACCGTAGCTCAAAAGTATAATTAACCATATATTCTATCAAGGATAAAAAACAACAACAGGTCTAAACAGCTGGATATAAATGTCAAATCCTCATTCTATATGTACCTAACATTAATACCTTAGAACTATGGATCATGTGTAATACGCCCGGCCGCTATATTAGTTCGGCTCATTCAAATGATTAGTGCAGGTTTTCCCTTTATAAACCCCCACTAGCCGGCATTCATCACTGCCACACTGAGGGAGTAGGTCCTGTTGCCTTTTCACACGGTTCAGGTGAGTTACGGGGTGATGCTTTGCGGCTTGTTTATATAACTTTACTCATGTCCTCCTTCTGTCTTTATTTAGACAGTCCGGTCCCCCTTGGGCGATACCCATAACCATTTAGGAACCTGAACAGGTCTATCAACTATGTTATGATCTCTAAGTTCTAATAGATAAGCTAAGTATATTCATTTTTGAAAAAAATGTCTTTCATTCATTAGAGACCCTCACCTACTATATATACTGCAGCCTGGTTCCCTATACTAGACAGGGATTATTGCTCAGAGGACTTCCGCATGCAACACTAGAGTATACAGGAACTGGTTTCAACTAGGATAAGGACACTACTCTGTTGCACCTTATTGGTAGGTCTCACTATATAAGTCATATGTCCGTAGACACATAATCAGTACAGTCACAATATACTGTGTTATGTATTATAGGATACTGGAGCAAAATATTGCCCTCCTATTTCCTTACTAGACCCTGTTACAGAGTGAGTACATGTAAGTTCTCTCCTTGTAATATGATCCAGTGTGTGGATCCCATGGACTTATGTCTCTTTGTCTCCTTATAGAGGAAACAGTGGCTGCACCTAACTATAGAATTTGAATGAGCCGAACTAATATAGCGGCCGGGCGTATTACACATGATCCATAGTTCTAAGGTATTAATGTTAGGTACATATAGAATGAGGATTTGACATTTATATCCAGATGTTTAGACCTGTTGTTGTTTTTTATCCTTGATAGAATATATGGTTAATTATACTTTTGAGCTACGGTCCTTCGGTACTTGCCGCAAAGCATTTCCTAGTTACAACTCACCTGGCCTAACTACCACAGGTAACGTTAGCTTTATTAGTTACACTCCGTACAACACTATCCTCACCATTCGGACACCTTCCATTTTATGACAGGGTGTTGGTATCATAGTCATTATATACCTCCTATGTTCTACTTACAATGATCATAAATCCTAATTGATCCTTCCGCTTTTCTAAACTGAACCCCTACGTTGACAATATGTGATGATTTTTTGTACATTTGTTATATGCTTTGTAATTATTTGTGTTCACATTTGTATTTAGATGGTCCCTTTGATGAAGACCAAAATATGGTCGAAACGTTAAAATTGTGGACATCATATGCATGAATCCTTTTTTTTCAAAATAAAATAAGTATAAAAAGAAACTCTTTTGTGTCTGACTACATTGAGGTAGTGTGCCGGAGCTCTCCCCCCTTTTTAATCACTGTCAAAACTGCTGGCAACAAAAGTGAGTACACTCCTAGGTGAAAATGGCCAAATTGTTCCCAAAGTATCATTATTTTATGTGGCCACCTTTATCTTCAAGCACTGCCTTAACTCTATTGAGCATGGGGTTCACTAGAGCTACTGGATCTTCTTCCATCCTCCATGGGGACATCACAGAGCTGGTGAAAGTTACAGATCTTGCACTCAAGCACCTTTTGTTTGAAGATGTCATACAGATGCTTAGTAGGGTTTAGGTCTAGCACCTTTACAGCAAGGCAGTGGTGGTCATGGAGGAGTGTAGCCATATGAACCCAATAAGTTTATCTTGATCTCATCAGACCACAGGATGGTTCCTGTAATCCATGTCCTTAGTCTGCTTGTCTTCAGAAAACTGTGTGCTTTCTTGTACATCATCTTTAAAAGATGTGATGTGATATGATAGCTGCAGGGGATTATGAGGAAGCGTGCCTAGCTGTGCCTAATGTGATTAACCCATTCTGTGACTCTTGAGCACTATGTGAAATGGCTTATTCACGCAAACCAAATTAAAAACCAACTCATAGTTGATTCTCTGCGCATCAATTTGATCTTCTACGTTTAGATGCAGCCCAAACCACAGACACCACTGTTTCTCAAATTGTGGCTGAAGAGAACCAATGTGAGTAAAGTTTACATTCTAAACTAGACTTATCCACTTGCTTGAACTGTATGGGAAATGTATGTGACTCCAGGAAAATCAGGCAAATCTCCTGGATGCCATGCAACCTAGAAAAATATTTGCTTCTCCACTTTTCTGAAGTCATCAATGCTCCTGGGCATTGCTGACATGGGGACCAGAATCAGGATGTGGTCTGTGGTGGTGACCTGAAGTAAAGGGATCTGCAAGCGGCTTGATATGGGTAACGAGACATGTAATAAAATACTTCACTTTTCAAGACCCTCCCTGAAATTACTTCTAAAGAGTAATCAAGTATAATCTAAATTCAACCATTGTGAATTTTCCTGGCAGTAAAAAATATTCTTCTAGACATTTTTAATTATTAGCATAGTTACATAGTTACATAGTTACTTAGGTTGAAAAAAGACCTAGGTCCATCTAGTTCAACCTTCCTCCACCAGTTGTACATTTGGTCACTAAGTCATTTATAACCAGCAATGTTTTGTGTACTGAGGAAATCATCCAGCCCTTTTTTAAAAGCTGTTATAGTATCTGCCATTACTACCTCTTGTGGTAGGGCATTCCACAGTCTGACTGCTCTAACTGTAAAGAACCCTTTCCTATTTAGGTGTCGGAATCGCTTTTCTTCCACTCGCAGTGAGTGCCCCCTGGTCCTTAGTATTGTTTTTGGAAGCATTTTAATATTAACTTGAAGTAAGCTACAATATGTAAAATAGCCAAGCAATATAAGAATTACAACACAGCCTGATTCACGTGCAAGTGACTCCATTGCTGAGGCCCCCTTCACATGTCCCTTTCTCCACTATGTGTGGTGTCCACTTTCACATGTACTGTAGACACGTTCACATGCATAAGTGTCTTCACATCTCTGTGTTTTCCCATGGACCATGTGTCCTTTTGAGCCACATGGAGACATGTCCGTTTTTTACCGACAGCCCAAATGAAACACATACAACACCCAGATGGCATCCATGTGAGGTAAAGAATCGAGTAACTGTGTGTCACATCTTATAAGATGCCAGATTAATAGTATGCTGAAGTACTGTCAGGAATTATATTGGGAGCTCCAGGTTGTAGGTGAACCTATATTGGTGAGGTGTATAGGGGAACACCCAGGTGAAAGCCTGCTGTGCTGGAGGTCATTGGTGAGACGCACAGAACAGTCACTGGATTCTATACCTCTGGTAATTTATGTTATTGTGTCCCGGTTCTAACAAAAACCTCTTACCAGGTACATTATTGTCAATCTGCTTACTGTTAGCTGCACCTGTTCTGTGTTCTTACCATACACAGATAGTCTGAACTTTATTCTACTTGCACCACTCTCTATACTTTGACTATTGTCAGCTGCATTTTCCACATGTGTATATAGTATACAGACAGTGCGACAGTTGTCCTTTATATTGAATATATCAAAACATCCCACAATCCTAGAGGACTTTATGTCCATGATGAAGGCTCTGGATTGAGCCGAAACGTTGGACTGCTCCACTTTTGGATTTATTGTTTATTCACATTACAATAAGCAATAAGAAAATCATCTGCTTCTAATTCTTGGGTTAAGTGTGCCAAAGTTTTTTCTTCTTATACAATGTTGACCATGACAACCAACTGTTGAAGTGGGGTTATGACAATGAAACAATGGGGCCCTCAGTCGTGCTGGCGAGCCACACAAGCTGTATGCTGCAATGCTTGTTGGAGGATAATCATATTGTTCATGTGAAGAAAGGCATTGGATAGCCACACTTTTAGACCTTTACTATAAATGCAAAATGGGGGACTTAGTTCCACCTTTCAAAAGGGATTACAAACAGGCTTACTTCCAGGATATGTTCAGTTACTGGCTCTGCGTTGTTATCGCAGAGCAATACCCCTGCCATCTGCACGATTGATCAGGAGACCTTTCCTGTGCCAGTGTTAGAGCTGCAGAATGTAGCGAAGGAAACACCAACAACTACAGAATATTTGACATATTTGACACGATGCACAACATGTTTCTTCTGCCGTTTCTACAAGCTGGTGCACTTCAGCAAAACACAGATGCACCAACTAAAGTGCCAGTTTCAGTCATACCTAGATTGTGCCTTATCTCAGTCAGATACCCTAAGTTCCGCTACAATGGAATTCTCGGGCAAAGAAGTGGACCAGTGACAGGAACTGGCCAATTTTGATAGGGTAGTCCTGTCATGTCCAGACTACAGTGTAATATCAGAGGGGGTATTTAGTGCATCCGGTAAACCAGGTTACCTGCATGAAGGGTGGAAAACCTAATGGTACAGTGCAAATTATGATGCAATGATGACTGATGTCAATGATTAAATGACATCTGTCTGTCTGACTTACTGTCATCTTACATCATCTACTAACATCATTCTACAGCTGCCAGTTCCAATAGACCACACTTTGCCAGGCATCTACTCGATGTCAATCATGTCATCTATACTTTAGTACTGCTGCTGCCCGGTGTGCCATTGCTGACCCTAAACTGACAAGGTATCTCATTGCCTACTTTGTCTCAACTTTCTACCATGCTGCACCTGGAGCAACCATGGCACTGTCACACCAGCTACATAGCTTCTGACTGCCCACTGTGTTTCATAGTGCTAGACTGTATTGTTGCTGCTACGGCTGCTGTTTCTCGACCTAATCTGCATGCATCACCTTGCCTGGCCGGTCTGCAAGAAATGTACACCGGTCAAGAACCACATTACATTTCTTCCTTAATTTACACTATTTTTCAAAACAGTGTCAGAACTTGCTAGAACATGCATAAAAACACCAAAAGTCACAACATTTTCGCCCAATTGCACACAAAATTTGGACAGTTTTAGGCTATGTGCGCACGTGTGCGTATTGAATGCAGTTACGCTGCGTTCTGCACCGCAGCGTAACTGCATGCGTCCTGCGTCCCCTGCACAGTCTATGGAGATTGTGCAGGAGCTGTGCGCACGTGGCATATTAGAACGCAGCGATTCGGCTGCTGCCCGAATCGCTGCGTTCTAAGAAGTGACATGTCACTTCTTCTGTGCGGTTTGCATGCTGTCTATAGGGAGAGGCAGCATGCAGAGCACATGTTCTCTGCCGGCACCATGCGCTTCAGAACGGAGCTTTTCAGCTGCGCTCTGAAGCGCACCCTTTAGGTGCGGTGCAGAGCGCACACATGCGCACATAGCCTTATGCTTGAAAATTATCAATAATTTGTTTGAAGAATTGGCCCCATATGCTCTTTTCTAGTGTACATTAATTATTACTGCATGAAATTTATCAGAATCACTATTTTATGATATCAATTTTTTATTTTGTGGCTTCTAGTTAAAGACGATAAACTTATCTTAGGGATACTATTATAGTACATGGGTGGGGAACCTCTGGCCTACAGGTCGCATGTGCCCTGCAATGACCCTTTCTGCAGCCTCAGGGCAGATTCCGAGGACGTCGTTACTTGGGTAGCATCCGAAACTTGCTGGCAGCCGGCCATTTAAACCTTAATGTGTGCTGAGACTGAAAGCACTTGCACATAGCATTCAATACTAAATGTTGCCTGTGCATACACTGAATGATTAGGGTGAGGATGTACTTTATGGGTGGGGTTAACTTGCAATGTGCTCCCATCTTACAGAAGAAGAGCAGGTGCAACTCCACCATACCAAGTGCTATTTGTGCTCATCAGTGCTGTATGTGCCCCTCAATACTGTATGTGCCCCAGAGTGCTGTATGTTTTCCCATTGATGTATATGCCCCCTGTGATGCATGTGCCCCTAAGTGATGTATATATACCCCCAATGATGTATGTGCCCCTCCAGTGATGTCTGTGCTTCCTAGTGATGTCTGTGCCTCCCAGTGCTGTATGTGCCCTCCATCCCATGATGTAGGTGTCTCCCAATGATGTATATACTCTCAGTCCTATATGTGTGCCCCAGTTATGTTGGTACCCCAAAGTGATGTATATACCCCCCAGTGCTGTATGTGTCCTACAGTGCTGTACATGCCCTCAGTGATGTATATAACCTTCAGTGATATGATGTCTATGTGATGTCTGTGCCACTCAGTGATGTCTACGCCACACAGGCATTTCTATGCCTCCCGGGTGAAGTATATACCCCCAGTGATGTATATACCACCCAGTGATGTGGTCTGTGCCCCAAATGTGATAAATATACCCCTTAGAGTGATGTTATGTCTATGCTACCCAGTGATGTCTATACCCAACAGTCATGTTTAGAGCCTCCCAGTGATGTATATACCCCCCTTTGATGTATACACCCCCAGTGCTGTATGTACCCCCAGTGCTGTATGTGACCCCAGTGATGCATATATCCCTTGGTGATGTGATGTCTGTGGCTCTCAGTGATGTCTGTGCCCCACAGCCATCTCTATGCCTCCCAGTGATGTATGTACACCCTTTGATGTATATAGACACCTGTGATGTATCTACCTCCAGTGATGTCTATGCCCCTTTCCCTCCACAGTGGTGTATATTTCCCAGCCTCCCCAGTGATGTGTCTCCTGTGATGTATATGCCCCAGCCCCCCCTGTGTTATAAATGCCCCCAGCGTCTGCTGTGATGTATATACAGCTGTCCCAACATCTCCTATGTGATGTATATGATTTACAAAACTTATTATCACAAAGAATTGACTGTTCTCCAGACCGAGACAAACCTGGAAAAGCAGTTATGAGTAGCAACATGATCAATATCACGTAATATCATAACTGCACCAAAGAGAAGCAGCTCCAGCCACTACAATAGGGGTGAGTTAATTAATTGTTTGACTAAATATAGGAGGGTAATTTTCAAGTTGATAATTTTATGCGGCCCCCGAAGGTTGTTAGAAATTTCCAAATGGCCCTTGGCAGCAAAAAGGTTCCCCACCCCTGCTATAGTAGATACTATAAATATACAGTATACTTATATTACACCAGTACATGGTAATTCAAACATGAAGAAACTAAGATCAGTCACCTTAACTCACCATTTTGCACTTGCTGTTTTCCCTCACTTTCACCAGACTTCTCTTGCTTACTTTGACTTTGTCCTGAGGAATCATCTCGTCTGTTGACATTTGGTAATCGAGTCCCGTTAATATTTCCCTGACTAGTTTCAGTGTGTTTGCCATCACTGGAGTTTGTTTCTTTATTTGCCTCATGTTTGGATTGTGAGGATTTTTCGTTCTCATTTTTGTCTTCTCTTTCATCACTCTTTTTATCGTCCTTTTCTTGCAGCTTGTTTTCTTCTGCATCTCTCTTTGCTCTCTCTTCTGCATCTAGAGAGAATAACAAGTAGCACAATAATTGCGTGTATCCATATTAACCCTTTCATTTTACAACATTGCACTCTATTAACTCACTTTCTTCCATAACTTATTTTTCTGTTAATATAGCCATATATTTTTTGCAGGATGATTTGTAATTTTAGCTGTGACAGGTGCGGAACAATTGAGATTGCTGAGCTTGTGTGACATGTATGCGGGCATCACACGAGGCGATCTATCATGCGATAGATCGTCGGGGTCACAGTTTTCGGGACACACATCTGGCTTCGTTGGCGACGTGTCCCGTGTGACACCTACGAGTGATCCCAAATCGGTGAGAAATCGGGTATCGTGTACTCGTCGCTCATTTTTAAAAAATAGTTTATTTTACTTAGCGCAGGTTGTTCATTGTACCCAGGGTAACACACATCGCACTGTGTGACACCCCGGGAACAATGAACACAGCTTACCTGCGTCCCGCGGCTCCCGTCGGCTATGCGGAAGGGAGGAGGTGGGCGGGATGTTTACATCCCGCTCATCTCCGCCCCTCGGCTTCTATTGGCCGGCCGCATTGTGACGTCGCTGTGACGCCGAACGTCCCACCCCCTTCAGGAAGTGGATGTTCGCCGCCCACAGCGACGTCGCTCAGCACGATATATCGCATCGTGTGAAGCCCGCAGTAGGCTATGCTTGGATGATCTGTCTCTGATGTGTACTTTTGTGAACTTGGTGCTGTGCTTGTGTCTGATGTGTTCGCTGTGCTTGTGTGATATGTTCACTGTGCTTGTATAATGTTTATGCTGTGCTTGTAAGATTTGTGTGATGTTTGTCCTGTACTTGTGTGACTTGTTTGACGTACCTGAAACGCATGCTATGTTTGTGTGATGTGTGTTCTCTGCTTGTATGATTTGATTGACCTTTGCACTGTCCTTCTCTAATGTGTCTACCATGCATCCTGTCCTTCTTTGACTTCTTTAACATGTCTAATATCTATGTTGTACTTGTGTGTTTGCACTATTTTCATGCTGTGCTTGTGTGATGTGTCCACTGTTCTTGTGGATATCTGATGTGCACTAACTATGCTTGTGTGATGTATGTGGTGTTCTTGCAGTGAAGGAAATATTTGATCCCTTGCTGATTTTGTAAGTTTGCCCACTGACAAAGACATGAACAGTCTATAATTTTAAGAGTAGATTAATTTTAACAGTCAGAGATAAAATATCCAAAGTAAAATCCAAAAAATTACATTGTATAAATTATATAAATTTATTTGCATTTTCCAGAGAGAAATAAGTATTTGATCCTCTACCAACTATTAAGAGTTCTGGCGCCTACAGACCACTTAGACGCTCCTAATCAGCTTGTTACCTGCATTAAATACAACTGTCTTAAATTGTCAACTTAATAAAAGACTCCTGTCCACAGACTCAATTAATCAGTCAGACTCTAACCTCTACAACATGGGCAAGACCAAAGAGCTTCCTAAGGATGTCAGGGACATGATCATAGACCTGCACAAGGCTGGAATGGGCTACAAAACCATAAGTAAGACGCTGGGTGAGAAGGAGACAACTGTTGGTGCAATAGTTAGAACATGGAAGAAATACAAAATGAGTGTCAAACCATACAAAATCTCACCTCGTGGGATATCCAGGATCATGAGGAAGGTGAGAGATCAGCCTAAAACTACACGGCGGGAACTTGTTAATGATCTTAAGGCAGCTGGGACCATTGTCACCAGGAAAACCATTGCTAACACATTACACCATAATGGATTAGAATCCTACAGTGCCCGCAAAGTCCCACTGCTCAAGAAGGCACATGTGCAGGCCCGTCTGAAGTTTGCCAATGAACACCTGGATGATTCTGATAGTAATTAGGAAAAGGTGCTGTGGTCAGATGAGACAATAATTGAGCTCTCTGGCCTTAACTCAACTCGTCGTGTTTGGAGGAAGAAAAATTCTGCCTATGAGTCAAAGAACACCATCCCCACTATCAAGCATGGAGGTGGAAACATTATGTTTTAGGGTGTTTCTTTGCTAAGGGCACAGGACTACTTCACCGCATCAACGGGACAACTGATGGAGCCATGTACCATAAAATCCTAAGTAACAACCTCTTTCCCTCCACCAATGGGTCGAGTCTGGGTCTTCCAGTATGACAATGACCCAAAACATACAACTATGATGAATAAGGGAGACGTGGAGTGCGCCTACATGCCTCCTGCAGTGGCAGTGTGTAAAGCTACTGAGATAATCGTTATTAGGTAAACACAATCTTATTGTTTATTGTGTACTTATTATCTACTAGATGAGGTATATTTTGATTCCTCTAACTATGTTGTTCTGTTGATCAAATGTTATTTTGACTAGGTGTATTACATTACTATCTGTATATCCTGTATTATTACATATTGTATCATGATTATTAATGGGTCATTGTTTATCACATTATACCTAGACAAGTCCAGTCTGACGAAGGCCAGTGGGCCGAAACATTGATTTTTGTTGTGGACGTTTCTTTTTTTTTTTTTAATCAACTTTTTATTTTTGAAAAAAGATTTTAAACAAGTTTTACAGTAAATCAGAAACAGATAGACATGTAAAGGAGACATGTCCCAGGTATGCCGTTAGATACATTATGCAATACACAGATGTAATATCAGGTAGAAAAAAAGGGGGGAGAATCCCCCAGCACACTTCGGCCTTGGAAAGGGGAAAGAAATCAACACCACTTATTCGGGCTCAAATCTGGAACGTATTTCCAAAATCATCCCACAGAGACCATATCTTTACAAATCCATCCATTCTGTTGTGGAGCTGGGCCGTCAACCTCTCCATATTTCTCACGTCTTTTATCCTAGCATAAAGATCTGAGATTGACGGCGGTGCTACCCTCTTCCAGAATAATGATATTAGACATTTGGCAGCAGTGAGAATATGCAGGAGAAGCTTTAATTCAGATTTGCTTAAAGACGAAGGGAGAGCGTTTAGTAAATATACCACCGGATCCCTACTCAGATTTCTACCTACCAATCTACCCATCAGGGACTCCACCTCCTCCCAAAAACCACCGATAGCTGGGCATGTCCAGAATATATGATATAAAGAAGCTCCCCCATGTCCACATCTCCAACATTCATCTGGATAGGAACGGTTGAACTTATGCAGAAGCTCTGGAGTGTGATACCATGTCATAAGGACTTTGACTTGGTTCTCCTTATAGAGAGTGCTGACTGAGGACCGAAATGTCCTAGTCCATATCACCGACCAGAGTGCTTCCGATATAGGTCGACCGATCCAGCCCTCCCATCTCTTCATATATGTGTGCTTCACTATCTCTAAAGAGTTCCCTCTTGACAATATGTTGTAGATGGCTGAAATCAAACCCTTAGTTGAAGTGCGCCCCGAGCAGAGGGCCTCAAAGGTTGAGGGACGACATGACGCCATCTGCCCTTTAATGGTCGAGAAGAAATGCGCTATCTGTTGGTATGAGAAATGGAGGTAGAGAGGTAATCTGTACTGGTGTCGTAGGTCTGAGAATGTCTTTAATTTTAAGGTGACTGGGTTAACAATGTCACGGAAACAGTACAGGCCCTCCTTTGCCCATTGCCCCACCACCCCCGGGCTCATGCCCTGTGTCAAGTGTGGAGTGAACAGGAAAGGGGTGAGTAGGGAAGACTGTGTTGCCAGTTGGAACTTTATCCTGCACTGCCGCCACAGCTCCCTTATAAATGCCATTGGGCCTAAAAGATTTCTCGAATGAGTTTCACTAGGGCGGCCCCAGATTAGAGAGCTTGGGTGGAAAGGTGCCATCCAGAGCTTCTCAATCTCTGTCCATTTATTATATGCTGGCAGGGTTGTCCAAGAGGCCAGAGTACGTAAATGAGAGGCATAATAATAGAGTATAAGATTTGGGCACGATAGACCCCCTCTTGAACGTGGTGCGCACAAGACTGAGTCTGGGATGCGATGCCTCCCCGAGTGCCAGATGAATTGCATAAGCATTGACTGGACTCTTTTCAACACCCCCATAGGGACTCGTACCGGAAGTGTTTCGAAGAGGTACAGAAATTTCGGAATTATTGACATTTTAATTGTGGCTATTTTGCCTAGAAAAGAGATCTGCAGGGAAGACCATTTCTTTAGGCTATTTTCAACGTCTCGAATCAAGGGTGGGAAATTTGTCTGATATGTTGTTTTGTAGCTGGGGGTTATTTTAACCCCTAAGTATCGCAGGAAGTCCGAACGCCAGGAATACTTAAAATTTTGCTTAAGGGACCGCACTTTACCTTCCGGGATGTTAATGGGTAATTGCCTCTGTTTTATCTGAGTTAAGTTTATATCACGAGAACCTCGCATACTGGGCTAAGACTGCATGCAGGTTTGGCAGTGAGACAACAGGGTTAGTCAGGGACAACAAAACATCGTCCGCAAATAAAGCCACCTTAAAGGATTTTTCCCGAACTTTGACCCCCATAATATCTGGGTTAAGCCGAATTTGAGCAGCCAGCGGTTCAATGCTAAGAACATATAAAAGAGGGGACAGTGGGCATCCCTGCCTCGTTCCATTTCTGATAGGGAGGGATTCTGAGTGAGCGTGAGGGAGGCGAATTGTCGCTGCCGGACACGAGTATAAGCCTCTTAATGCCGAGACAAATGGCCCCGACAGTCCGAAATGGCCCAACACAGAAAACATGAAGGACCAGTCCAGCCTGTCAAAGGCCTTCTCTGCATCCAAGCTTAGAAGCAGAGCCTCCCCTCCCTCCCTGTTCACCACCTCCACCAAGTCCAGAATCCTACGTGTGTTATCTCCCGCCTGACGGTAGCGAATGAACCCAACCTGGTCTTTATGAACCAAGTACGGGAGCCAATTATTTAGACGCTCAGCTAAAAGTTTAGTAAATATCTTGAGGTCCGAATTTAAGAGGCTAATCGGGCGGTAGCTCGCACACTCCATCGGGTCCTTACCGGCTTTGGGGATAATAGTTATATAGGAATGTAGGAATGTATTTGGAATGTCTACACCCTCCATGAACAGATTGAAAAGGTGTGTTAGGTGAGGAGACAGCTCCTCTACAAATGTCGTGTAGTATAGGTAAGTGAACCCATCAGGACCCGGGGCTTTATGACCTGGCAGGTCTTTGATCACTTGTTGTATCTCATCTGGGGATATTTTCCGATTGAGTTCCTCCACCGCCTCTTGGGACAACTTTGGGAGGTGACAGGTGGCCAAGTAATCATTCACTATTTTTGCTCTGTCTGGTTGGGACATTGGAAATGGCGAGGGGATAGAGTGTAATGATGTGTAATAAGCTTGAAACAATTGGGCCATTTTTGTGGGGTCATATTGAGGGATACCCAAAGTGTCCTTTATCGCGCAAGGGGCCGTAGTCATCGTTTGGTCTCTAAGCTTTCTGGCTAACATCGTGTGCGGTTTGTTCCCATATTCGTAATATTTCTGGCGGGAGTACCGGAGAAGTTTTTCTACGTGACCCTGCGTAATCTCTTTTAATTTAGATCTCAAGTCTATCACTTTTTTCAGGCGAATCCTAGAGGGACGGGTACAGAGCTGTTCCTCTGCTGCACGTAAATCCTTTTCATATTGGTGATAGAGCTGTTGAGAATCCTTTTTAATCCTAGAGGAGAGGGCTATGCACTCCCCCCTAATAACTGCCTTGTGGGCTTCCCATATCAGCGGGAAGGATGGAGGTGACTGAGAGTTTTCCGTAAAATAATTCTGTATGGCCCGTCGGAGGGATTCTCGAGAGGAAATGTTAGTTAATAAAGATTCATTAAGTCTCCAGTGGGTTCTCTTTAGAGGGGCAGTTGTCAGGTTCAGAAATATCGATACGGGGGCATGGTCCGACCAGGTGATGCTACCAATCTGCGCCTGCTGAAGTGCTCTAAGTGTGGGGATATTGCCGAAGAAGTAGTCTATTCGACTATGTGAATTGTGCGGATGTGAGAAGAAGGTGTATTGTCTTGCTGTTGGGTTGTCTATTCTCCAGAGGTCATACAATTGGTGTTTACGGATAAGCCTGCGGAAACCAACAGATAATTGTGATGATCTATGTTGACTTACGGGATGTGAGAGTGTATGCAATTTATCAGCATTCTCCGAGAACACCATGTTAAAATCCCCTCCTATAATGTGTATGGCACCACGATCTGCTGAAAGACGCGCCAAGACAGATGAAACAAATTTAAGCTGATTGACGTTAGGGGCATATAGGTTACAGAGGATTATCCGTTTCCCATTCAAAGCTCCCTTGACAATCAGATAGTGACCTAACGGATCTGCCTCACACTTGCCCACTTGAAATGGGCAAGTGCGGGAAATCAATATGGCCACCCCTGCTCTCTTCTTTGAGTTTGTGGCTGAAAAGGATTGAGGAAACCAATGGCGGGCAAAGCTAAAAGACCCTTTGTTTGCAAAGTGTGTTTCTTGCAGGAACACTACTGCCGCCCTTGACTTCCGCATCTCCTGAAGGACCAGCCTCCTCTTCACATCAGAATTCAACCCCTTAACATTAAGACTCATTATCTTCGCCATCTCATGACCTCTAGATGTGCTCGTGTGGAGGCTAATATCTGAGACTTTCGTTTAGTGTGCGTGGCAGGCGACCCCCCTGAACCCCTCTGTGATATAGCAGATATATTTTGATAAGTTGCATACCTGTGGATCTTATCAGGACCTAAAATAATAAACTCAAACATAATTATGTTCAACTATAAAATAGGAATTTTCAGTTATGAGATAAGTATACGGCAGTCGAAACTAACCGCCCACTATCCCAATACCAGAGCCGACTTATATTTACTCAGAATAGAGAGTATTACACTGCATATAACCTGCACTATAAACTAAAGTGCGAAAAAATTCAGTACGACTCTACCAGTGGGTAGGTGGCAAAACTCCACAAGCCTGGCACACTGGCCCCAATCCCCCCCCCCGGGATAATCTAAAACGGAGAAATCAC
This sequence comes from Anomaloglossus baeobatrachus, assembly GCF_048569485.1. Classification (NCBI taxonomy): domain Eukaryota; kingdom Metazoa; phylum Chordata; class Amphibia; order Anura; family Aromobatidae; genus Anomaloglossus; species Anomaloglossus baeobatrachus. Next base: position 386,484,558 of record NC_134358.1, read on the forward strand.
AAAGATATGGAGAACTATATAGGTAAACCCATTAGGACGAAGTAACTTCTACAGGTAACCATAAGATCACATGAGAGCTGAGTCAAGTAGGTCCTTCATCCCTCGAACTCTTGGAGTGTCGTTTGCGCGACGTAGTAGCCGGTTGCCAGGTCTGAGGGAGTGGCGGCATCTGCTGGGGCATACTCCAATCTGGCAAATCCGGAACAGGGAGGTCAAAGGCCCGGCAAAAAGGCTCAAGATCAGCGGGGGCCCGAAGGCAGGCCTGTGTCTCCCCTCGCCGTGCAGTGAGGCTAAACGGAAACCCCCATCTGTAGAGAATGTTATTATCCTTCAAAGACGAGAGTAGTGGGTGGAGGGCCTTCCTCTGCTGGAGTGTTAACCACGAAAGATCTTGGAATAACTGGATTTTGGTACCTCGGTACATCACTTGTTTTGGCGGTCGTGCTTTAAACATTAATTCTTCTTTAAGTTGAAAGTCAGTGATATGGCAGATAATATCCCTTGGGTTCCCTTTCAGATTTTTAGGGCGTAAAGCCCTATGCGCTCTATCTATGGGAATTGGATGGTCAGAAGGTTGCTGCAGAAGTGAGTTGAATATAGTCTGCAAAATTGTTATGACGTCCTCCTTTGCTTGGGACTCGGGTACGCCTCTGACCCTTATATTATGGCGTCTGCCTCTGTTGTCCAGATCCTCAATATGACGCTGCAGCCCCCTTATGACGTCAGCCTGAGAGGAGGTTTGGGACTGGAGGTGATGGATGGTTGTTCTAGCTTCCGTATGGTCATTTTCCAGCTGGCTTATTCTTTTAGAGATGGAAATGACATCCTGCCGGACCGCTGCTATTTCAGATCTACAGGCATGTTTAACCTCAGAAATGAGTGTTTGAAAATCCTTCTTGGTAGGGAGCTGTTGGACATGCTCCCACCACTCAACAGGCAGGCACATAGGTTGTGTGATGTAAAGGCTGGCCCCTGCCCTCTCCTGGGCCCTCTGCCTGGTGTTATCTACCCCTGGAGGATCGGAGGGGGACCCGGGGCTCCGAAGTCCTGGGCCCTTTATTACTTTGTGGGGTCTTTGGGGCCTAGGGATGAGAGTCTCATTATGCAGCATTGGTGGTTCCAGTGGAAAAGACAGGGAGTCACTGCCCGGCACTGTGTCACTGTCCCATGGGGGTCTGGGGACTCCAGCACTCTGCAGGGCCTCATATGTGCCCCCTAAAGCCTCCCCGCTGCCTCCTGCCATATCCTCCATTCCCCCACATCTTCTGCTCTCCAGTCCCTGCTCCCCTACGCCCCACTCTGTGCCATTCATTGCACCCAGTGTGGCGTCCACGTGGGCCGCGGGGCTCCAGCCGCCGCCACGCTCCAGCACCTCCAGAGGGGGGAGGGGCGGCATCATCTCCGCCGTCCTCACTTGGTTCCCAGGGCTCGCTTCTAGGGAGAGCGGCAGTCGCTCACCTGGCCTGGGAGATCGGGGGTACTCCGGGTCCTCCGGCTCACCGCCTCCACGCTCCTGCTGGGCCACAGGTGAGTCCCCGCGTGTCTTCCCCGCCGCCGCCATCTTGACCGCGAGGGGAGCCTCCATCCCGCCGGCGCTCACTGGACCCCGTTCTTCAATCCCTCTGCCCCCTGCAGCACGTACCGGCAGTCCCCGTACAGTCTCCTCTGCTGCTGCTGTCGGGCGAGGGGAGAGATGCTGAGTCACCTTCCCGGCTCGGGCCTCCTCCTGCTCCTGCTCGCCGGGCGGCTCCCTCGTTAGGTAGGAGTCCAGGGTGAATGCTGCTGGGGTCCCAGGGTCTTTAGACATCTTTGGGGGCTTCTTCTTCCCCATTTTGGATCCTCCGAGCTGATGTAGAAGTGCTATTTATGATCCCGGGCGAAGGAGCTCAGGTCTCAGGCGTCTTGCCTCATGGAGTTCCAGACACGCCCCCGTTGTGGACGTTTCTATGTACAGTACTTTTTAAATTTTCTCAATAATAAAAATAACGCAGCATAATTACAGTCTCTTTGCTTTATTTGGGGTTGTCAGTGTGCCGCAACTCTCTCATCAGTAAACACTGATGACATACCTTAGCAATATGACACTAATGAAAAGCCCTTTAACTTTATGGATGATGGAAAGGAAAATAAAATAATAGGTTTGTAGGCACTGCTGATAAATAGTGACACAGAGGAGTGGAGGACAGTAAAAAGAAGGATTATTGAAACAACATGTTTCATAGTAGATTTAACTCAATCAGGTACATACAGACAAAAGATTTAATCTTATATACCTAACTAATGGTGACTTATGTCAAATCATCTCATTAGTTAACTATTTGGCAACAGATTGTGTGTTGTTAACCCTTACATTAACAACCACATATTAAATAGTTGCTGTATGAAACGAAACATGAAATATATTATTTATGATTAAAATAATATGGGTCAAGAATGAAACATATAATATACTGTATGTGAAATAGCAATTATTAACAGGCATGTTTCATGGTTTTGTATATGCACAGCATAAAAGCATTTCTTTCAAAGATCCCAATCAATTTTTACCTTCTGATAACTTTACAAACATCTACTGAAGTATTTATAAATATGTGTCCTGCCTGTGACCCGCATGGCTAGTATACGCCTTCATACTCACTGTGGGCACTGTCTTATGCATGTCCAGCTTGCTTCTGCATCCGCCTGTTGCTGTTGAGTCTTCTCCTGGCTATAGGGGGCACAGCTGGACTCTGCAGGAATCAGTATTCCCTGAGTCCTACAGTGTGCTTTTTTCCTCCTGCCAATACCCGGCCAGCACTTGGTATTTCAGGTAGCTCCTTCCTCCACACAGGTGTCTGATCTTTAGTATGCTTTAGCTACACTTTGCTGGCAAGTTCTGTCTGTTTGCCTTGACTGTCCACCTGATCTGTAGTAATTCTTTTTTTATTTGCATAAAGAGTTCTGTCTCTTTGGTCAAATTGTTTATTCTTTATTTTGTCTCTCCAGTTTTACCCTGGCTAGCCTACTGTTTGTCCTGACCTCTAATGGCTTGCCTTATGGTTGTCTTGACCTATCCTTGTCTGTCTTAGTCTATGTTTCCTGAATCTGCTCTGTTTGTCTCATCCTTGGTCAGTCATTATGTCTCTGGGTTCTGCCTTAGTGTCCTGCTTTTGTTACCCTCTGATCAGCTGCTGCAGTCCTGGGGACTTCCCTGGAGTAGCACCTGGTGGCTACCTGTGGATCAACCCACCACTAGCGGCTCTAGTGAAAACCAGGTAACCGCTTAGTTATGCCCTTCCAGGGTAAGCATGGCCCTGTGGCACACTGGGTCCACCCATCCACCTGCCCTTACAATATGGAACCTTTGTAATTGTAAACAAGCAAATCATAGTTTAACAAATGGTATAAAATAGAGTGGGCAAATATTGTTCAACTTTATTGTATACCTTGTATATTAAAATATCTATGAGTATTTATTATGAGCTGTGGATTGTTGCAGAACCTCCAAGGTGACCATGGGCCTTTTGGCTCATTCTTAAATTAGTGTTTTCCTTGCTTTGGATGTCAGTTTATGTGAACGGCCATGACCTGACTGGTTTGCAGTTGTAACATTCTGCTTCCATTTTTGGATGATAGATTGAACAGTGTGGTTTGTAAGATGTTCTGAACTTGGGCTATATTTTATAACCTAACCCATCTTTACTCTTCTTCCCAACTGTATCCCAGATCTGTCTGTTGTGTTACTTGGTTTTCCTAATGCTGTTTGATCCCTAATACTCTCAAACAAACCTCTGAGGCCTTCACAGAACTGCTGTAGTTATACAGAGAATAGATTACACACAGGCATAATCAATTTACTAATTATATGACTTTTGGGGACAATTTGTTATTCTGGATTTTATTTAGGGATTTCAGACTACAGTGGGTTGAATACAAGTGCACATCACAATTTTCAGATTTACTGTATATTGGTAATATATGTAATTTCCTTTACACTTCAAAGATGTTTTGTTACTTAGTTTTAGTATATCACATAAAATCTGAATAAAATACATCATTTATGTTTGTGATTGTAATGTGAAAAGTTTGGGAAAGTTTACTCTTATGAATACCATTTCAAGGTTCTGTATGTGTAAATTTACTAATGATAAATGATAAAACAAATGTGATATGTGATGAATTAAGTAAATAACAAAAGATATTTTCAATTGTTTTATTTAAACCCTCAGAAAACAATACAAAATTTGAAAATATAAAAGGATTCACGATTAGTCAGTCTTTGAAATTGAATTGGAATATTTGTGGGAATTTGTTTAACAATATATTAAATGAAGACTGCTAAGGTCTATTTAGTGTACCACAAAAATAAATTCTTAATAAACTCTGAATTAAGATACCATTATAGATGTTGCCTCTTTATTTATTCATTCTCTTTCTAATTGTTTTTATTATCCTACCGACATATTGAAGATGACACATAAATTCTAAATGGTAATACTACGCTTGAGTAACTGATAATAATAATAATAATATTTATTCATTTATAAAGCACTATTAATTTCATAGCACTTTACATACATTGGCAACACTGTCCCTATTGGGGCTCACAATCTAAAGTCCCTTTCTGTATGTTTTTGTATTGTGGGAGGAAACCGGAGAACCTGGAGGAAACCTACGCAAACACGGGGAGAACATACAAACTCCTTGCAGATGGTGTCCTTTGAACCCAGGACCGCAGCACTGCAAGACTGCAGTATTAACCACTGAGCCACCCATCACAAGTAATAATCAATGCAAATTTGGTCCTTATTTATAATAATATTGCAGCATAACCATATAGCAATCCCACAATTAAAAGCATTTCCTATCTGATGAAGGATAATGATAGATAAGATTATGGTTTTCCTTCATCTATCTAACTGAGCTGGTACTATAATACCTTTTAGATTTTTGTTCCATCTGAACATGTTATTGGTTTCTGCTGGATTAATATCTCACAGATAATGAGCCAATGGTTAGTTAAAATATCTGTAATGAGACCTATCAAAAGTGGTGATAAAATAGTTTTTAAACCTATAATCAATATTCAAAGGGTCAGTTTCTTTGTTCCAGTCTATGCAATCTTTCTTCCTTTTCCATTTTAAGACAGTTAAACTGTTTAAAAATGTTTTGTCCTTTTAAAAGAATCAGTGAGGATAATTTTTGGATATACTTTGTCTAAAAATATTTTTTCAGAATATCGTATTGTTTAAAAAAATCTCTATCCCTTGTACAATTCTTGCGAACCATAGGGTATGTTTCTACTCTCAAAATTAAGATAGCTATTTACATCTACAGTGCCATGCGAAAATATTTGGCTTCCTTGAATTTTTCAACCTTTTCCCACATTTCAGGCTTCAAACATAAAGATAAAAATTTTAATGTTATGGTGAAGAATGAATAACAAGTGGGACATAATTGTGAAGTTGAATGAAATTTATTGCTTATTTTACAACTTTTATAAAAAATAAATAACTCAAAATTGAGGTGTGCAATATTATTCATTTCCTTTACGTTAATACTTTGTAGCGCCACCATTTGTTGCGATTACAGCTGGAAGTCGCTTGGCGTATGTCTCTATCAGTTTTGCACATCGAGAGACTGAATTCTTGCCCATTCTTTCTTTGCAAATAGCTTGAGCTGAGTGAGGTTGGATGGAGAGCGTTTCTGAACAGCAGTTTTCAGCTCTTTCCACAGATTCTCGATTGGATTCAGGTCTGGACTTTGACTTGGCCATTCAAAGACCTGGATATGTTTATTTGTGAACCATTCCATTGTAGATTTTGCTTTATGTTTGGGATCATTGTCTTGTTGGAAGACAAATCTCCGTCCCAGTCTCAGGTCTTTTGCATACTCCAACAGGTTTTCTTCAAGAATGGTCCTGTATTTGGCTTCATCCATCTTCCCATCAATTTTACCCATCTTCCCTGTCCCTACTGAAGCAAAGGAGGTCCAAATCATGATGTTGCCACCACCATGTTTGACAGTGGGGATGGTGTGTTCAGGCTTATGAGCTGTATTGCTTTTATGCCGAACATATTGTTTGGCATTGTGCCCAAATAGTTTGATTTTAGTTTCATCTGACCAGAGCACCTTCTTCCACATGGTTGGTGTGTCTCCCAGGTGGCTTGTGGCAAACTTTAAACAACTCTTTTTATGGATATCTTTGAGAAATGGCTTTCTCCTTGCCACTCTTCCATAAAGGCCAGATTTGTGTAGTGTACGACTGATTGTTGTCCTATGGACAGGCTCTTCCACCACAGTTGTAAATCTCTGCAGTTCATCCAGAGTGATCATGGGCCTCTTGGCTGCATCTCTGATTAGTCTTCTCCTTGTTTGAGATGAAAGTTTGGATGTACGGCTGGATCTTGGTAGATTTGCAGTGGTATGATACTCCTTCCATTTTAATATGATCGCTTGCACAGTGCTTCTTGGGATGTTTAAAGTTTTGGAAATCTTTTTGTAACCAAATCTAGCTTTAAACTTTTCCACAAAAGTATTACAGACCTGCCCGTTGTGTTTCTTGGTCTTCATGATGCTAACTGTGCTTTAACAGAACACTGAGACTATCTCCGAGCAGGTGCATTTATACGGAGACTTGATCACACACAGGTGGATTATATTTATCATCATCAGTCATTTAGGACAACATTGGATCATTGACAGATCCTCAATAAACTTCTGGAGTGAGTTTGCTACACTGAAAGTAAAGGGGACGAATTATATTGCACACCCCAATTTTCAGTTATTTACCTTTTTAAAAAAATTTAAAATAAGCAATAAATTTCATTCAACTTCACAATTGGGTCCCACTTGTTGTTGATTCTTCACCATAACATTTTTATCTTTATGTTTGAAGCCTGAAATGTGGGAAAAGGTTGAAAAATTCAAGGGGCCAAATACTTTCCCAAGGCACTGTACGTGTTTGAAGTGGGGAGCTGTAACAATGTTGCCTCTAGTGTCTTTGGATAGAATGAAATGAAGAAAAATAATATGGGATTCAGATTTATTGATGGAAAAACATAAATTCATTCTGATTCAATTATTTCACAAAGGAATGAGCATCCTCAAAGGTCCCTGAGCATAATATGAACAGGTCGTCAATAAATCACTAAGCCTCCCTCTCTTCATTATAGCAAGTTTGTATATACAGTATATATAGTGATTACTCATTATCCCTATTAGTGAATGCATTAGTCACATTACTTCTTACTCACCTTTGGCTGCCTGTGCCTTCCACTTTTCTCTGTTCTGTTGCACTACTTCATACCAAGTATTTTTAAAACTTTTGAAGTCCACAGTGAGTATTGAACAGTTCAAAGAGGCACTTCCTTCTGATCCAGTGCTCTTCACACTTGATCTTTTAACTTCTGAGGGGGTTATGCTGTTTAAACTGAGAAAGTAATTCAATAAGTGAGAATGCAGCCAACATAGATGTTAAAAAAGGGTGATCAACATGTACTAATAAAGAGTAGCTTCATATCCAGCCATCCCCTAATATATTCAACCTCAAATTAATAGGTTTATTAGCAAAATGTATTAAAGGGGTTGTCCCCTGAACAAACTTCATTTTAACCCCTTAGCGACCCATGATGTACTGTGTACATCATGGATCGTGTGAAGTTAATCCCCGCGGCTTGCCGTGGGCAGTCTGCGGCAATCCACACACATATCAGCTGATTTCAACAGCTGACATGTGTGCCTGCTAGTCGCCAGTGGAATTGCGTTCCACCTGCGACTATTAACTCCTTACATCTCGCTTCCAAAATCTGGCAGCGAGATGTATATGCACGGATCCATTCTGATGACTTACCCCAGAACAGAATAGTACCGGCATTGAAAGTAAAGCAGCATATCTGCATATCTCAGCTGTGTAGCTGTGATCTGGAGATATGGAAGCATGATCAGACAGCTGATCCATATAGTCCCCTAAGGGACCTAGTAAAATAAAAAATAAGTTAAAAAAAGTTTTAAAAAACTTAAAAAAACCTAAAAGTTCAAATCACCCCCCTTTCACCCCATTGAAAATTAAAGGGTTACAAAAATAGAAAATATACACATATTTGGTATCGCAGCGTTCAGAAATGCCGATCTATCAAAATATAAAATCAATTAACCTGATCAGTAACCAGCGTAGCGGAAAAAACAATCCAAACGCCAAAATTACGTGTTTTGGTCACCGCAAATTTTGCGCAAAATTCAATAACAGGCTATCAAATCGTAGCATCTGCACAAAAATGGTACAGTTAAAAACGTCAGCTTGAGACACAAAAAATAAGCCATCACTAAGCTATACATCCCGAAAAATGAGAATGCTATGTGTTTAGGAAATTGGCGCAAAACGTTCGCCACTTTTTCACTTTTTTTTGGACAAACTTGTGAATTTTTTTAACCCCTTAGATACAAGTAAACCAATTCATCTTTGATGTCTATGAAGTCGCACTGACCTCAGGCATCAGAGGAACACATCAGTTTTACCATATAGTGAAAATGGTGAATAAAATATCCCAAAAACTATTGTGCGATCACACTTTTTTTGCAGTTTTTCCACACTTGATTTTTTTTTCTATTTTCCAATACACAATATGGTAAAACTTATGGTTTCATTTAAAACTACAACTCTTCCCGCAAAAAAGTAGCCCTCATATGATAAGATTGACGGAAAATTAAAAATAGTACGGCTCTCGGAAGAAAGAGAGAAAAAAACCCCCGAAAAACACAAAATGCCCGGGGGGTTAATCAATAGATCTTGGAAGATTAGTAATAATATCCACAATTGGATGGGTTTTAAAAATTGTTCCTACGCTGAGATAATCTTATATATTTGTCCCTGCTATGTACTGTGTAATGGCCGTGTCTGACCGTACATGGACATCGTCTGATCATACCATTGCTCCTGGGCTGGTGAAGAAATAAAAGCGTATACAGAAATTACAGCACAGGATAGCAAATAATTCTTTCTTTGAGGTAAAACATTTTTAAAAAACACATAGGGAAATGTTTTACCTCACAAAAAGAATCAGCTATGATCCTGTGCTGTAATGTCTTTATATTCTTTTGTGTCCTCCCCAGCTCAGGAGATGTGGTATGACCAGACCATGTCCCTCTACAGTCAGACACGGCCATTACACAGTACATAAAAGGGAAGCATATATAAGATTATCTCAGTCCAGGATCTGTGGTATGATCAGACCATGTCCCTGTATGGTCAGACACAGCCATTACACAGTACATAGCAGGGACACATATATAAGATTATCTCAGTCCAGGATCTTTGGTATGATCAGACCATGTCCCTGTATGGTCAGACACGGCCGTTACACAGTACATAGCAGGGGCACATATATAAGATTATCAACACAGGAACACGTTTTATAAACACATATATTTGTGGACATTGTTATTGTTCTAAGATCTTTTGATTACAATGAACTTTATTTGTCGGAAAACCCCTTTAAGTTTTGGTTGTTTGCAATAAACAAATCAAACAGGAACAATTTAACCCCTTAATGACTTATGACATACAATTTTCCCATAGGCCATTAAGGACTGTATTGAAGGCCAGGACAACAAGTATATGGCTGCTGACGTTCAGCACAGTGATGGTGCCATTGTCTCCACCCACTCAATTGTATTTGTTTCTATAGGATTACCTCACCAGAACCACCATCAGCTCATCAATACTGTACAAGAACCACCATCAGCTCATCAATACTGTACAAGAACCACCATCAGGCCATCAATACTGTAGAAGAACCACCATCAGCTCATCAATACTGTACAAGAACCACCATCAGCTCATCAATACTGTACAAGAACCACCATCAGGCCATCAATACTGTACAAGAACCACCATCAGCTCATCAATACTGTACAAGAACCACCATCAGGTCATCAATACTGTATAAGAACCACCATCAGCTCATCAATACTGTACAAGAACCACCATCAGCTAATCAATACTGTACAAGAACCACCATCAGCTCATCAATACTGTACAAGAACCACCATCAGGTGATCAATACTGTACAAGAACCACCATCAGCTCATCAATACTGTACAAGAACCACCATCAGCTCATCAATACTGTACAAGAACCACCATCAGGTGATCAATACTGTACAAGAACCACCATCAGCTCATCAATACTGTACAAGAACCACCATCAGCTCATCAATACTGTACAAGAACCACCATCAGCTCATCAATACTGTACAAAAACTACCATCAGTTTTGTCAAACACTGTATTTGTCCTATGATAGATGCAAACACCGTCAGATGTATACCATCCCTTTATCTATAATGCAGTCTGTTTGGTTTCCATTAGGGTATCTATCAAATGTTGGACACCTTAAGGGAATGCAAACAGCCCTCAATTAAATTAAAGGAGTATTCCCATCTCCAAGATCCTATCCCAATATGTAGTAGCTGTAATAATAATAATATTAGCAAATTCCTCCAATTAGTAATGTAGCATAGTTCTTCTGATATAGCCATGTCTCTTACCTTATGCGCAGGGCATTGCAGCTTAGGTATCTATGGTTACATCCACTCATTTAGGGAAAGCTATTAGTTTGGTTAGAATCCTGAGCAACTATCAGACTATATTACATTTCTAATTGGAGGTATTTGCTATTATAATAATAATTATTATTATTATTATTATTACACCTACTACACATTGGGATAGGATCTTGGAGATGTGAACACCCCTTTAAGCTATATTAGTTTACATGACTATCTTTGGGTTTGACTATTAAAATATAAGATGTCAGGGATGAGGCGCAAGTCTCCTAAGAAGATTAAACATACAAAAAATATGCCAAAAGTGTAAAAAACAATTGAAAATACATATTTGATATGTGTCTTTAACAGTCTAATTTCTTAATAATATTATTTGAGCAAAATGCCAAAAAGACAAAAATAGAAACACCAGAATTGCCTTTTTTGTATCGGACTTCCCTACAACATACAATAAAAAGCAATCAGAATATTGTATGTAAGGAAAATGGCATCAATAATAAGCACAGTTCAGGAATAAAAAACAAGACATTCAGAAAAGGATAAAAGCTACAGACCTCAGAAAATGGCAACAAAGAAAAAAAGTTTTTTTTTCCAAGGTTCAGATTTTTTTAACCACTAAAATATAAAAATAAAGTAATAAATGTGTTATCACTGCAATCGCACTGACCCCGATAATCATAGAATTTTTAACACACAATAAATGTCATGAAAACAGAACCCAATGGCAAAATTGCATTGTTCTCACCATTTCACACCACTTGGAATTTTTATGTGGTAAAATGAATAGTAGCATTAAAAACTACAACTCATCCCATAAAAAAGCCCTCATATGTTTATACTAATAGGTTAGAAAAAAAGTGTCCAAGGTCTTAGTAGAGCACCATTTGGCTGTTATTGCTGGCTGCAATCATCAGGAATGGCTAGAAACCAGCTTCAAGCAGCATTCCTGAGGAATCTTACAGGGAATCTGTCGTCAGGATTTTGCCACCTAATCTGAGAGCATTATCATATAGGCAAAGAGGCCTAGACTGCAACTATGTGTCACTTACTGGGCTGCTTAGTGTAGTTTTGCTAAAATCACAGTTTTATCAGCAAGAGATAATTTCTAGAGGACTAGTACCCCAGTGCCTGGTAGTCTTGCATGCTTATGAGTTCTGTATAACTCTTCCCCACCAGTGATTGGCAGCTTTTTATGCACACTATATATGGGGAGTAAACGTCCAATCAGTGGTATGGGCGGGGTTATACAGACCTCGGCATTCAGAGGACTGATATATTTGTAGCAATAAAACAGTGATTTTATCAAAATGATTGCAAACAGCCCAGTAAGTTATACATTACAGAAATCAGAAAATATTGTGCTCTCAAATGAATGGGGTAAAAATCCTGGTGGCAGATTCCCTTTACCTAATTTCTCTACCTCTAAATAACGCAACCAATTGTAAAACCGGTTCCATTATCCTCTCCACTACACCCCAAAAGGCTCTACTTTCCAGCTGGAAACTATATGTAAACTACCTACAAACAAGACATGTCCTGCATGTGACCATTACTTCACAAAGCCTCATAGCAATGTCAGGCATTACTGAAGTGTATATATTGTGACGGTACAGTGTACACTGTACATACAGTATATATATATATATATATATATATATACACTGTATGTGCATGTATATATGCTGTCTATATCTTTACTTGTTTGTGTACAACTTCAATCTGAATGTTGAAAGCTTAAATGACTTATAAGTCTAAAAGCTCTGTACTTTAAGGTTTTTTCTTTGTTTTTGCCTTAAGTTCTTTTTACTAAGTATATATATATATTTGAAACATAAAGTATCAAGAACATCTTACCTAGATCGCCTAAATCCTGTGAGCCCGGACCGTGAAGCTTCGTCAATAAGTGGAATTACAATCTTTTCTGTCATGTCTGTTAACACGGTAAATGTAGGTTCCACAATGAAGTCAATAAAACCTAAAAAAAATGTTAATGTCCAAATGTATAGTACGACAATATTATGTTATTTCCATAAATAATTACTATTAGAATGTAAAAAAATTGTTTAAAAGAACTGAAGTCCCCAGTGGTTGATACCTTTTAATGGCTAACTGAAAAGATGGTAATAATAGCAAGCTTTCGAGACTACACAGGTCTCTTCATCAGGCTCAGTATAACACAAAATCTGAAGAGTCACATATTTATATACCATGCCTGATGAAGAGACCTGAGTAGTCTGGAAAGCTTGCTATTATTACCATCTTTTCAGTTAGCCATTAAAAGGTATCAACCACTGAGGACTTCAGTTCTTTTAAACAATTTTTTTATCTCTACTGGCTAACACAGTACAAAGATATATTTTACTTGTATTAGAATGTAAGTAATATGCTGGTTATTGTCAGCATGCATGTGTGTATAATGGCCACTAGGTGGAGACATTGCACAGATAATAGCAGGCCTGCTGATGGTGCTATTCAGGATGCAGTATACAATGGTAGGACAGTTCCTCTCACTTTTTAATGACAGAATATGATGCATTTATCTGCTCCTTTCTGACCTCATCTTAGAGGCTCCATTGGATAAATATGTTAAGTGATTCAAAGTACAGCTCAGGTTTGGTTGAAAAGTTTGGTAAATGAACCATTAAATTATTCAGCAAAGGTCCTCAGCATATAGGGGACATGCATAAGGAAAAGTAAGTGCTAAGTCATTAAGCCATTGACCTCATTACTCTCTGATCTATAAGCACTTTGTGCCCAGTAATAGAAATAACAGAAATAAAGCCTGGTTATTTCATGTAGATTTAAAGGAAGTAAGTGGAGAATTGAATTAATGAAGAGACACATTGCTTCCGTCTCATCAACACTAGTTCATTATAGATTGAATTTGTGACCAAAAAAGAGAACATTTCTTGAAATAACATTGCCCTTGTGTAAAAGGCACAAAGTAACACGAGCTGTGCTTCAAAGGCTCGGAGCAGAAGGGCTGGAGGTGAAAACAAGAGGCACCGACCGCAAGAAATAATTGCACTTGGAAACCCTGTGATGTATCAGCCCTTCTTATATATGCTCAGTCACTTACAAGTACTTTATCATTTTTTAAGCATGTCTTGGGCCAGGATGATGAAGAGTAATGCTTTTCTTTGGTCTCAAAGCTCTCATAAATAATTAAAGTCTCCTTCACCTTTCACTATTGGCAGTGGAAAAGTATTTAAGCTCTCCAAGAAGATAGTATGAGATTGTGTAAAAAAACGTAGACATAAGATAGATACATGGATGGACATAAAGATGAATGGATGGATGGATAGACAGAGTCTATCTATCTATCTTCTATCTATCTATCTATCTATCTATCTATCCATCTATCCATCCATCCATCCATCCATCCATCCATCCATCCATCCATCTATCTATCCATCCATCTATCCATCCATCCATCTATTCATCTATCCATCCATCCATCCATCCATCCATCTATCCATCAATCTATCCATCTATCCATCTATCCATCTATCTATCCATCCATCATCCATCCATCCATCCATCCATCTATCCATTATCTATTATCTATCTATCCATCCATCCATCTACCTATCCATCTATCCATCCATCTATCCATCCATCCATCCATCTATCTATCTCTATTATCTATCTATCTATCTATCTATCCATCTATCTCTATTATCTATCTATTATCTCTCTATTATCTATCCATCCATCTATCTATCTATCTATCCTTCTATCTATCTATCTATCTATCTATGTCTATTATCTATCTATCTGTCTATCTCTATTATCTATCTATCTATCTCTATTATCTATCTATTATCTCTCTATTATCTATCCATCCATCTATCTATCTATCTATCTATCTATCTATGTGTTACGGGGGGCTGTCTGATAATAATCGAAAGGAGTATCAGACAGTCAGGGTCCACCGTGCAAAGACTTTGCTGCAGACTATGGCAGAGTGCAATACCTCTGTTAACTCACAGAAGGATATAATAAGTAAGTAAAGCAATTCCTCCCTTACTTGGAGGGTGTGTGGAATGATCTCTGTTAACAATCACAGAGACAAAGGCAATGTGTGCGAAATGGCACCTACCTAGGTCCGCTCTTCTAGTGGTGCAAAAGAGACGAACAGCAGCGTAAGCCGCACAAAGCTCCTACCTGCGTTCGCTCCACTAGTGTGCGAGGACACGAACCACTAGATATGGCACCTGCCTAGGTCCGCTCTTCTAGTGGTGCAAAAGAGACGAACAGCAGCGTAAGCCGCACAAAGCTCCTACCTCTGTTCGCTCCCCTAGTGTGCGAGGATACGAACAACTGCCAGACGCAGTATAAGGAACGTTACCCTAGCGGCAACGTCCACCTACGAGTAGAATCACAAGGCCCAGCCAGACCATGTGCCTCAGGCACCTGCCTATGTCCGCTCCCCTAAGAGGTAAGGATACGGACAGCAGCCGAAGCTGTAAGGTATAAGAACGCTACCCTGCCGGTAGCGCTCACCTAGCATAGACAGAGGAATGCCTAGAGGAACGCGCACAGAGCGTCTACTCATATGCATGAACCAAGAGGACTGAGCACCATGCGGCGTGTGTCAGGGTCTTATATAGACTCTGTGCCTCATCCAAGATGGAGGACACCAGAGCCAATCCGCTGCCAGAACGACAGGAGTGACGTCATCCTGGCCTATCACCGAGCAAGACGTCACAAGCACATGACCAGCGACCAATCGGCATAGAAGGTGTCAGAGACATGTGACCTCGTGTCAGCGATGATGTCACCCACACATGTGCAATGGCTCCAAGATTGGACTTAGTCTCCGGCGCTCGCACATGTGCAGTAGCAAGAAATCTGGACTTAGTCTCCAGCGCTCGCACATGTGCAGTAGCACGAAATCTGGACTTAGTCTCCAGCGCTCGCACATGTGCAGTAGCAAGAAATCTGGACATAGTCTCCAGTGCTCGCAGCAACCGTAACAGTACCTCCCCCTCAAGGGCCCCCCTCCCGGCGACGCAGGTAATCGGCAACTAAGTCGGGAGCATGGACAGCCTCCTCAGGCTCCCAAGAGCGATGTTCCGGGCCATAGCCCTCCCAATCTATCAAGAAGAACCTGCGCCCTCTAACCATCTTAGAACCAACTATGGCTCGTACCTCATAGCTAGAGCGAGAGGAATCAGAGGCAGGAGAGTGCACTTCACGAGCGTGAGGTAAAATAGCCGGCTTTAGCAGTGAGACATGGAATTTGTCATGAATCCTAAGATGGACAGGTAACTTCAATTGATAGACTACAGGATTTACCTGTCGAAGAACCTCATAAGGACCCAGGAAGCGAGGAGCAAATTTGACAGAGCTCACTCTAAGTCTCACGTGTTTTGCAGAGAGCCACACAAAGTCCCCTGGAGAAAAGACAGGAGCCGGGCGACGAAACCTATCGGACACCGTCTTCATACGGTCCTTAGCTGCTTGGATCGACTCTTGAGTCCGATCCCAAACCTCTCTGGCATTAGTTGCCCAGTCGGCCACAAGAGGAGGAGGTGCAGCAGCGGGAAACGGTACCGGTACCCTAGGGTGTTGCCCATTATTGAGTACGAACGGTGTCTGCCCAGTGGCCTCAGCCAGCGAATTGTTAAGGGCAAATTCTGCCCAGGGTAGGAGGGAGGACCAGTTATCGTGGTTCTCAGCAACAAAGTGTCGAAGGTATATAATCATAGATTGATTGGTACGTTCAACCAAACCATTAGTCTCCGGATGGTATGCCGAAGAGAGATTCAACTCAATTTGCAGAAGGCTACAAAGATCTCGCCAGAAACGGGAAGTAAATTGCGGGCCTCTATCACAAATGATACGATCTGGCATCCCGTGAAGCCTAAAGACATGCTTGAGGAATAGTTTGGCTAGTACCCTGGAAGATGGGATTCTCGATAACGGTACGAGATGAACCATCCGGGAGAAATGGTCCGTAATGACCCACACAAATCTATGTCCCTGTGAACATGGAAGATCACCCACAAAGTCCATGCCTACCACCTCCCATGGTCTATCTGGCACTGGTAAAGGATGCAAGAGCCCAGCCGGTCTCTGCCGTAATGGACGGTTGCGAGCACACGAGTAGCAGGAACCGACATATCTCTTGACGTGGCTGGCTAAGTGTGGCCACCAATACCACCTCTCCAGTAACTCTCGTGTCCGCCTAATACCAAAATGCCCACCCACCTTTGAGGTGTGGGCCCATGACAGTATATCATTCTGTCGATCAGGCGGAACAAAGGTCTTGCCCGGTGGGATTTGGTCTAACGTCACAGGGGAGAGCGTATGAAAAACCCTGGAGGGAAGGATAAGACGAGGTTCGTCAATCTCTTCCTGGGTAGAAAGCATAGAGCGAGACAGGGCGTCTGCCTTGTTATTCTTACTCCCAGACAGATAGTTGATGGAGAAGTGAAAGCGGGAGAAAAACAAGGACCAGCGGGCTTGGCGAGGATTCAGACGCTGAGCGGTTTGTAAGTACGTCAGATTCTTATGGTCTGTATAGACCTGGAAAGGATGTTTCGCTCCTTCCAGCAAGTGACGCCACTCCTCCAAGGCTAATCTCAAGGCGAGCAGTTCCCTATCCCCAATGGTATAGTTTCTCTCTGCCGGTGAAAAGGTTTTAGCAAAGAAGAAACACGGCCTTTTTCTACCTGCACCGTTCTTTTGATACAAGACCGCACCAGCACCCACTGAAGAGGCATCAACCTCTAAGAGGAAGGGCTTATTCTCATCGGGTCTTTGAAGAACGGGAGCAGTTGAAAAGTGTCTTTTTACTGCCTCAAAAGCCTGAGATGTCTCAGTAGACCAGGCTTTGGGATTAGCACCTTTCTTAGTCAAGGCCACCAAAGGGGCCACCAAAGTAGAAAAATGGGGTATGAACTGCCTGTAATAATTTATGAATCCTAAGAAGCGTTGCACCGCCTTCAAGGAATGAGGTTCGGACCATTGCAGGACAGCAGAGAGCTTCGCAGGATCCATAGCCAGACCCTCTTGTGAGATAATGTAACCCAAAAAAGGCAATGAGGACTGCTCGAATACACATTTCTCGAGTTTAGCAAACAATGAGTGCTCCCTTAAACGGGAAAGGACACGAACGACATCCTGACGATGAGTCTCCAGATCAGGAGAAAAAATCAGGATGTCGTCCAGATACACCACTACTGAGGATAACAGTAAATCCCTGAACACATCGTTTACGAAGTCCTGAAATACTGCGGGTGCATTACATAACCCAAAAGGCATGACGAGGTATTCATAGTGACCGTCTCGGGTGTTAAAAGCGGTCTTCCATTTGTCACCCTTTCGAATTCGTACCAAGTTATACGCACCCCGCAGATCCAACTTCGTAAAAACTTGAGCTCCTCTCAGTCTGTCAAAGAGCTCCGAAATTAAAGGTAATGGGTATTTGTTCTTTATTGTGATTGCGTTGAGACCCCTGTAATCTATGCAGGGACGCAAATCACCCTCTTTCTTCCGAACAAAGAAAAACCCAGCTCCCGCGGGAGAGACAGACTTACGAATGAACCCCTTCTCTAAACTCTCTCTTATATAGGTCGACATGGCCTCCGACTCAGGTATCGACAGGGGGTAAACCCTGCCTTTAGGTGGAACCGAACCTGGGATAAGGTCTATGGCACAGTCATACGGCCTATGGGGTGGAAGAACCTCAGCACCCTGTTTGGAGAACACGTCAGCGAAATCCAAATAGGGTGTAGGTATGGGAGAGAGATCAGTTGATGCAACCGCAACGACCTTAGGTGGTAAGGGAAGACATCGGGACTGACATTTCGAACCCCAACTAATAATGCTGTCAGACTCCCAGTCAATGTGAGGAGCATGAGTCCGAAGCCATGGAAGACCCAGAAGGACGTCGTCTATACCCTCAGGCAAAACAAGAAAAGAAATCTCCTCTATGTGACCCTGAGACAGGGAAAGGCGCAAGGGAACTGTCCTCAATGTAATGGAGTCAGACAACATAGTTCCATTAACAACACGGACAGGAATAGGCGCCTCTAACATGATAGAGGGAATATTGTGTCCCTTTACAAATCCTGAGGACACAAAAATCCCGTCAGCTCCGGAATCCACAAAAGCCATAATAGGCCATGTATTCTCAGATAACGAGAGCTGACCTGGGATACAACACTTAGAGGGTGCAGAAGACGTCTCTAGTAACCCCCCTCTAATGGTTACTAGGCCAGGGAGTTTCCCTGACGACTAGGACACTTGTTGGCATAGTGCCCAGCCTGACGACATACGTAACATATAGGAGGACCAGACTTGCGTAGTCTGGAGAACGTATGACCTAACTCCATAGGAGTGGGAGATGTTTCAGATGCTGAGGAAGATGGTAGTGGACCCTCAACAACTGGAATAGCCCGATGCTTAGGGCGTGAGGAAGAGACCTCGAGTCTACGTTCCTTATGGCGTACATCGATCCTCGTTGCAACTGTGATCAAGTCCTCCAGAGAAGCAGGGACCTCACGAGTAGCAAGGGCATCCTTGACATAGCCTGCCAACCCTCTCCAGAAGATAGGAATCAACACCTTCTCTGGCCAATCTAGTTCTGCCACCAGAGTTCTAAAAGCAATGGCATAAGAACTAGTGGATAACGAACCCTGAGATAGATCTAACAGTCTCAGGGCCGCATCATGGGTAACCTGCGGACCCATGAATACCGCCTTAAGAGCATCAAGAAAGTCTTGATGTCTCAGAGTAACCACATCAGAGCGCTCCCATAGGGGAGTCGCCCATTCTAAGGCTTTGTCCTGAAGTAATGAGATGATAAAGCCTACTCTGGACCTCTCCGTAGAGAAGCGAGAAGAGTTGACCTCTAGGTGTATCTGACACTGACTAATGAAACCACGACATGATCTGGCATCGCCAGAATATCTGTTTGGCAGAGCAAGTCGAGGATCATGTGCAGATGTCACCATGGTCTGAGGTTTATCCTCTATACTCTTGAGCCGTGACTCAAGTACTTGTATGTAACGGTGTAACTGCTGATATTCTGCCATAACTGCCAGACCCTTGGCTCAGTCCTAATGTTACGGGGGGCTGTCTGATAATAACCGAAAGGAGTATCAGACAGTCAGGGTCCACCGTGCAAAGACTTTGCTGCAGACTATGGCAGAGTGCAATACCTCTGTTAACTCACAGAAGGATATAATAAGTAAGTAAAGCAATTCCTCCCTTACTTGGAGGGTGTGTGGAATGATCTCTGTTAACAATCACAGAGACAAAGGCAATGTGTGCGAAATGGCACCTACCTAGGTCCGCTCTTCTAGTGGTGCAAAAGAGACGAACAGCAGCGTAAGCCGCACAAAGCTCCTACCTGCGTTCGCTCCACTAGTGTGCGAGGACACGAACCACTAGATATGGCACCTGCCTAGGTCCGCTCTTCTAGTGGTGCAAAAGAGACGAACAGCAGCGTAAGCCGCACAAAGCTCCTACCTCTGTTCGCTCCCCTAGTGTGCGAGGATACGAACAACTGCCAGACGCAGTATAAGGAACGTTACCCTAGCGGCAACGTCCACCTACGAGTAGAATCACAAGGCCCAGCCAGACCATGTGCCTCAGGCACCTGCCTATGTCCGCTCCCCTAAGAGGTAAGGATACGGACAGCAGCCGAAGCTGTAAGGTATAAGAACGCTACCCTGCCGGTAGCGCTCACCTAGCATAGACAGAGGAATGCCTAGAGGAACGCGCACAGAGCGTCTACTCATATGCATGAACCAAGAGGACTGAGCACCATGCGGCGTGTGTCAGGGTCTTATATAGACTCTGTGCCTCATCCAAGATGGAGGACACCAGAGCCAATCCGCTGCCAGAACGACAGGAGTGACGTCATCCTGGCCTATCACCGAGCAAGACGTCACAAGCACATGACCAGCGACCAATCGGCATAGAAGGTGTCAGAGACATGTGACCTCGTGTCAGCGATGATGTCACCCACACATGTGCAATGGCTCCAAGATTGGACTTAGTCTCCGGCGCTCGCACATGTGCAGTAGCAAGAAATCTGGACTTAGTCTCCAGCGCTCGCACATGTGCAGTAGCACGAAATCTGGACTTAGTCTCCAGCGCTCGCACATGTGCAGTAGCAAGAAATCTGGACATAGTCTCCAGTGCTCGCAGCAACCGTAACAGTACCTCCCCCTCAAGGGCCCCCCTCCCGGCGACGCAGGTAATCGGCAACTAAGTCGGGAGCATGGACAGCCTCCTCAGGCTCCCAAGAGCGATGTTCCGGGCCATAGCCCTCCCAATCTATCAAGAAGAACCTGCGCCCTCTAACCATCTTAGAACCAACTATGGCTCGTACCTCATAGCTAGAGCGAGAGGAATCAGAGGCAGGAGAGTGCACTTCACGAGCGTGAGGTAAAATAGCCGGCTTTAGCAGTGAGACATGGAATTTGTCATGAATCCTAAGATGGACAGGTAACTTCAATTGATAGACTACAGGATTTACCTGTCGAAGAACCTCATAAGGACCCAGGAAGCGAGGAGCAAATTTGACAGAGCTCACTCTAAGTCTCACGTGTTTTGCAGAGAGCCACACAAAGTCCCCTGGAGAAAAGACAGGAGCCGGGCGACGAAACCTATCGGACACCGTCTTCATACGGTCCTTAGCTGCTTGGATCGACTCTTGAGTCCGATCCCAAACCTCTCTGGCATTAGTTGCCCAGTCGGCCACAAGAGGAGGAGGTGCAGCAGCGGGAAACGGTACCGGTACCCTAGGGTGTTGCCCATTATTGAGTACGAACGGTGTCTGCCCAGTGGCCTCAGCCAGCGAATTGTTAAGGGCAAATTCTGCCCAGGGTAGGAGGGAGGACCAGTTATCGTGGTTCTCAGCAACAAAGTGTCGAAGGTATATAATCATAGATTGATTGGTACGTTCAACCAAACCATTAGTCTCCGGATGGTATGCCGAAGAGAGATTCAACTCAATTTGCAGAAGGCTACAAAGATCTCGCCAGAAACGGGAAGTAAATTGCGGGCCTCTATCACAAATGATACGATCTGGCATCCCGTGAAGCCTAAAGACATGCTTGAGGAATAGTTTGGCTAGTACCCTGGAAGATGGGATTCTCGATAACGGTACGAGATGAACCATCCGGGAGAAATGGTCCGTAATGACCCACACAAATCTATGTCCCTGTGAACATGGAAGATCACCCACAAAGTCCATGCCTACCACCTCCCATGGTCTATCTGGCACTGGTAAAGGATGCAAGAGCCCAGCCGGTCTCTGCCGTAATGGACGGTTGCGAGCACACGAGTAGCAGGAACCGACATATCTCTTGACGTGGCTGGCTAAGTGTGGCCACCAATACCACCTCTCCAGTAACTCTCGTGTCCGCCTAATACCAAAATGCCCACCCACCTTTGAGGTGTGGGCCCATGACAGTATATCATTCTGTCGATCAGGCGGAACAAAGGTCTTGCCCGGTGGGATTTGGTCTAACGTCACAGGGGAGAGCGTATGAAAAACCCTGGAGGGAAGGATAAGACGAGGTTCGTCAATCTCTTCCTGGGTAGAAAGCATAGAGCGAGACAGGGCGTCTGCCTTGTTATTCTTACTCCCAGACAGATAGTTGATGGAGAAGTGAAAGCGGGAGAAAAACAAGGACCAGCGGGCTTGGCGAGGATTCAGACGCTGAGCGGTTTGTAAGTACGTCAGATTCTTATGGTCTGTATAGACCTGGAAAGGATGTTTCGCTCCTTCCAGCAAGTGACGCCACTCCTCCAAGGCTAATCTCAAGGCGAGCAGTTCCCTATCCCCAATGGTATAGTTTCTCTCTGCCGGTGAAAAGGTTTTAGCAAAGAAGAAACACGGCCTTTTTCTACCTGCACCGTTCTTTTGATACAAGACCGCACCAGCACCCACTGAAGAGGCATCAACCTCTAAGAGGAAGGGCTTATTCTCATCGGGTCTTTGAAGAACGGGAGCAGTTGAAAAGTGTCTTTTTACTGCCTCAAAAGCCTGAGATGTCTCAGTAGACCAGGCTTTGGGATTAGCACCTTTCTTAGTCAAGGCCACCAAAGGGGCCACCAAAGTAGAAAAATGGGGTATGAACTGCCTGTAATAATTTATGAATCCTAAGAAGCGTTGCACCGCCTTCAAGGAATGAGGTTCGGACCATTGCAGGACAGCAGAGAGCTTCGCAGGATCCATAGCCAGACCCTCTTGTGAGATAATGTAACCCAAAAAAGGCAATGAGGACTGCTCGAATACACATTTCTCGAGTTTAGCAAACAATGAGTGCTCCCTTAAACGGGAAAGGACACGAACGACATCCTGACGATGAGTCTCCAGATCAGGAGAAAAAATCAGGATGTCGTCCAGATACACCACTACTGAGGATAACAGTAAATCCCTGAACACATCGTTTACGAAGTCCTGAAATACTGCGGGTGCATTACATAACCCAAAAGGCATGACGAGGTATTCATAGTGACCGTCTCGGGTGTTAAAAGCGGTCTTCCATTTGTCACCCTTTCGAATTCGTACCAAGTTATACGCACCCCGCAGATCCAACTTCGTAAAAACTTGAGCTCCTCTCAGTCTGTCAAAGAGCTCCGAAATTAAAGGTAATGGGTATTTGTTCTTTATTGTGATTGCGTTGAGACCCCTGTAATCTATGCAGGGACGCAAATCACCCTCTTTCTTCCGAACAAAGAAAAACCCAGCTCCCGCGGGAGAGACAGACTTACGAATGAACCCCTTCTCTAAACTCTCTCTTATATAGGTCGACATGGCCTCCGACTCAGGTATCGACAGGGGGTAAACCCTGCCTTTAGGTGGAACCGAACCTGGGATAAGGTCTATGGCACAGTCATACGGCCTATGGGGTGGAAGAACCTCAGCACCCTGTTTGGAGAACACGTCAGCGAAATCCAAATAGGGTGTAGGTATGGGAGAGAGATCAGTTGATGCAACCGCAACGACCTTAGGTGGTAAGGGAAGACATCGGGACTGACATTTCGAACCCCAACTAATAATGCTGTCAGACTCCCAGTCAATGTGAGGAGCATGAGTCCGAAGCCATGGAAGACCCAGAAGGACGTCGTCTATACCCTCAGGCAAAACAAGAAAAGAAATCTCCTCTATGTGACCCTGAGACAGGGAAAGGCGCAAGGGAACTGTCCTCAATGTAATGGAGTCAGACAACATAGTTCCATTAACAACACGGACAGGAATAGGCGCCTCTAACATGATAGAGGGAATATTGTGTCCCTTTACAAATCCTGAGGACACAAAAATCCCGTCAGCTCCGGAATCCACAAAAGCCATAATAGGCCATGTATTCTCAGATAACGAGAGCTGACCTGGGATACAACACTTAGAGGGTGCAGAAGACGTCTCTAGTAACCCCCCTCTAATGGTTACTAGGCCAGGGAGTTTCCCTGACGACTAGGACACTTGTTGGCATAGTGCCCAGCCTGACGACATACGTAACATATAGGAGGACCAGACTTGCGTAGTCTGGAGAACGTATGACCTAACTCCATAGGAGTGGGAGATGTTTCAGATGCTGAGGAAGATGGTAGTGGACCCTCAACAACTGGAATAGCCCGATGCTTAGGGCGTGAGGAAGAGACCTCGAGTCTACGTTCCTTATGGCGTACATCGATCCTCGTTGCAACTGTGATCAAGTCCTCCAGAGAAGCAGGGACCTCACGAGTAGCAAGGGCATCCTTGACATAGCCTGCCAACCCTCTCCAGAAGATAGGAATCAACACCTTCTCTGGCCAATCTAGTTCTGCCACCAGAGTTCTAAAAGCAATGGCATAAGAACTAGTGGATAACGAACCCTGAGATAGATCTAACAGTCTCAGGGCCGCATCATGGGTAACCTGCGGACCCATGAATACCGCCTTAAGAGCATCAAGAAAGTCTTGATGTCTCAGAGTAACCACATCAGAGCGCTCCCATAGGGGAGTCGCCCATTCTAAGGCTTTGTCCTGAAGTAATGAGATGATAAAGCCTACTCTGGACCTCTCCGTAGAGAAGCGAGAAGAGTTGACCTCTAGGTGTATCTGACACTGACTAATGAAACCACGACATGATCTGGCATCGCCAGAATATCTGTTTGGCAGAGCAAGTCGAGGATCATGTGCAGATGTCACCATGGTCTGAGGTTTATCCTCTATACTCTTGAGCCGTGACTCAAGTACTTGTATGTAACGGTGTAACTGCTGATATTCTGCCATAACTGCCAGACCCTTGGCTCAGTCCTAATGTTACGGGGGGCTGTCTGATAATAACCGAAAGGAGTATCAGACAGTCAGGGTCCACCGTGCAAAGACTTTGCTGCAGACTATGGCAGAGTGCAATACCTCTGTTAACTCACAGAAGGATATAATAAGTAAGTAAAGCAATTCCTCCCTTACTTGGAGGGTGTGTGGAATGATCTCTGTTAACAATCACAGAGACAAAGGCAATGTGTGCGAAATGGCACCTACCTAGGTCCGCTCTTCTAGTGGTGCAAAAGAGACGAACAGCAGCGTAAGCCGCACAAAGCTCCTACCTGCGTTCGCTCCACTAGTGTGCGAGGACACGAACCACTAGATATGGCACCTGCCTAGGTCCGCTCTTCTAGTGGTGCAAAAGAGACGAACAGCAGCGTAAGCCGCACAAAGCTCCTACCTCTGTTCGCTCCCCTAGTGTGCGAGGATACGAACAACTGCCAGACGCAGTATAAGGAACGTTACCCTAGCGGCAACGTCCACCTACGAGTAGAATCACAAGGCCCAGCCAGACCATGTGCCTCAGGCACCTGCCTATGTCCGCTCCCCTAAGAGGTAAGGATACGGACAGCAGCCGAAGCTGTAAGGTATAAGAACGCTACCCTGCCGGTAGCGCTCACCTAGCATAGACAGAGGAATGCCTAGAGGAACGCGCACAGAGCGTCTACTCATATGCATGAACCAAGAGGACTGAGCACCATGCGGCGTGTGTCAGGGTCTTATATAGACTCTGTGCCTCATCCAAGATGGAGGACACCAGAGCCAATCCGCTGCCAGAACGACAGGAGTGACGTCATGCTGGCCTATCACCGAGCAAGACGTCACAAGCACATGACCAGCGACCAATCGGCATAGAAGGTGTCAGAGACATGTGACCTCGTGTCAGCGATGATGTCACCCACACATGTGCAATGGCTCCAAGATTGGACTTAGTCTCCGGCGCTCGCACATGTGCAGTAGCAAGAAATCTGGACTTAGTCTCCAGCGCTCGCACATGTGCAGTAGCACGAAATCTGGACTTAGTCTCCAGCGCTCGCACATGTGCAGTAGCACGAAATCTGGACTTAGTCTCCAGCGCTCGCACATGTGCAGTAGCAAGAAATCTGGACTTAGTCTCCAGCGCTCGCACATGTGCAGTAGCAAGAAATCTGGACATAGTCTCCAGTGCTCGCAGCAACCGTAACACTATGTCTATTATCTATCTATCTATCTATCTATCTATCTATCTATCTCTATTATCTATCTATCTATCTATCTCTATTATCTATCTATCTATCTATCTAGCCATCTATCTATCTCTATTATCTATCTATTATCCCTCTATTATCTATTGATGCCTCTATCTATCTATCATCCCTCTATCTATTATCTATCCATCCATCTATCTATTATCTATCTATCTATTATCTATCTATCTATCCATCCATCTATCCATCCATCTTTCTATTATCTATCTATCCCTCTATCTATATAGTATCTATCTATCTATCCATCTATTATCTATATATCTATCCCTCTATCTATCTATCCATCTATCCATCTATCTATCTATCTATCTAGCTATCTATCCGCTGTCTGTCTGTCGCAGTAGAGGTACTCAATAAGAATGTATCTTACCTGTGAAAACTAGCTGATATCTATACATATAATTGCCTTATTCTGTCTGTCTGTCTGTCTGTCTGTCATGCTTCAAAATTGTGTCCTTCCGGTGACATTGTGTCCTTACGGTGACACAAAGCTGATTGGCCGCTGGGCTCGCCATGGCCCTGCCCCCCCACACCGATTGGCCGCTCGCCCAGGCTGCGCCCCCACACGGATTGGCCAGCCGCTCGCCCAGGCTCCGCCCCCCCCACTGATTGGCCTCTCGCCCCGGCACCCTGCAGGCATTGGCAACTCGGCCACGCCACGCTCCGCCCCCCTCACGCAATGGACGTTAGCTCTGCCCCCCCCCCCCGCATTCCCCGAACTGACACGGTCACGGCTCCCAGGTGAGTACTGTACAACCCCCCCCCCAACGGGAGCCCACATCAGCGTACGCCGCCAACACTTACCCTCGCATTGCTGGCCTTGCCGCCGTATGCTAGTGTGGGCTCCCGTGCGAGTGGGGGACGGGATGCGCTGGTAACCATGGTAGCATAGTTACCAGCACATCAAGGTCCTGCAGCGGCGGAAGATCCACACGCACACACATAACAGCACACACACACACACACACATACACACACATCAGATCACACTCACTCTCACAAACACCTCACACACACATCGCATCCACACACTCACAGCATCCGGCGATATCACTTGCTTCTCGGCCTCGATACTGTGCTGCTGTGACCTTCCAGGACCTGACGGAGGATCACATGGCCAGAAGCATGTGGTATCTCCGGATGTTGTGAGTATCAGCGCGTGTGTGCGATTTCGTCAGTGTCTGTGTGTGTGAGTGTATGCGATCGGGTGTGTGTGAGTGTATGCGATCGGGTGTGTGTGAGTGTATGCGATCGGGTGTGGGTGGGTGGGTGTGGGTGAGTGTATGCGATCGGTTGTGTGTGTGAGTGTATGCGATCGGTTGTGTGTGTGAGTGTATGCGATCGGGTGTGTGTGAGTGTCGGCAGAGGAGCACGGCGTGCTGGAGGAGGCTGGGAGCAGAGAGGCTGATCTTGGGGAAGGCTGGGAGTGGGAGGCTGATGCTGGGGGAGACTGGGAGGGGAAGGCTGATGCTGAAGGAGGCTGGGAGGAGAGAGGCTGATCCTGAGGAAGGCTGGGAAGGGGAGGCTGATGCTGAGGGAGGCTGGAAGGAGAGAGGCTGATGCTGGGGGAGGCTGGAAGGAGAGAGGCTGAGGCTGGGAGGAGAGAGGCTGATGCTGGGGAAGGCTGATGCTGAGGGAGGCTGGGAGGGGAAAGCTGATGCTGGGGAAGGCAGGGAGGACAGAGGCTGGGAGGAGAGAGGCTGATCCTGGGGAAGGCTGGGAGAGGGAGGCTGATGCTGGGGGAGGCTGGAAGGAGAGAGGGTGATGCTGGGGGAGGCTGGAAGGAGAGAGGCTGATGCTGGGGGAGGCTGGGAGGATGGAGGCTGGGAGGAGAGAGGCTGATCCTGGGGAAGGCTGGGAGAGGGAGGCTGATGCTGGGGGAGGCTGGAAGGAGAGAGGGTGATGCTGGGGAAGGCTGGGAGAGGGAGGCTGATGCTGAGGGAGGCTGGAAGGAGAGAGGCTGATGCTGGGGGAGGCTGGAAGGAGAGAGGCTGATGCTGGGGGAGGCTGATGCTGGGGGAGGCTGGGAAGAGAGAGAGGCTGGGAGGAGAGAGGCTGATGCTGGGGAAGGCTGGGAGGAGAGAGGCTGATGCTGGGGACAGAGAGGAGAGGCTGATGCTGGGAGGAGAGAGGCTGATGCTGGGATGAGAGAGGCTGATCCTGGGGAAGGCTGGGAGGGGGAGGCTGAGAGAAGAGAGGCTGATGCTGAGGGAGGCTGAGGCTCGGGTAGGCTGGGAGGAGAGAGGCTGATGCTAGGGACAGAAAAGGCTGATGCTGGGAGGAGAGAGGCTGATGCTGGGAGGAGAGAGGCTGATGCTGGGAGGAGAGAGGCTGATGCTGGGAGGAGAGAGGCTGATGCTGTGGGCAGAGAGGCTGATGCTGGGGGCAGAGAGGCTGATGCTGGTGCAGCATGGGGGATGGAGCACGATGGGGGGTGCGCAGCATGGGGGATGGAGCACGATGGGGAGTGCGCAGCATGGGGGATGGAGCACGTTTGGGAGTGCGCAGCATGGCGGATGGACCACGTTTGGGAGTGCGCAGCATGGAGGATGGAGCACGTTTGGGAGTGCGCAGCATGGAGGATGGAGCACGTTTGGGAGTGCGCAGCATGGCGGATGGAGCACGTTTGGGAGTGTGCAGCATGGGGGATGGAGCACGTTTGGGAGTGCGCAGCATGGCGGATGGAGCACATTTGGGAGTGCGCAGCATGGCGGATGGAGCACGTTTGGGAGTGCGCAGCATGGCGGATGGAGCACGTTTGGGAGTGCGCAGCATGCCGGATGGACCACGTTTGGGAGTGCGCAGCATAGCGGATGGACTACGTTTGGGAGTGCGCAGCATGGCGGATGGACCACGTTTGGGAGTGCGCAGCATGGCGGATGGAGCACGTTTGGGAGTGCGCAGCATGGCGGATGGAGCACGTTTGGGAGTGCGCAGCATGACGGATGGAGCACGTTTGGGAGTGCGCAGCATGGCGGATGGAGCACGTTTGGGAGTGCGCAGCATGCCGGATGGTGCACGATGGGGAGTGCGCAGTATGGCGGATGGAGCACGTTGGGGAGTGCGCAGTATGGCGGATGGAGCACGTTGGGGAGTGCGTAGCATGGCGGATGGAGCACGTTTGGGAGTGCGCAGCATGGCGGATGGACCACGTTTGGGAGTGCGCAGCATGGCGGATGGAGCACGTTTGGGAGTGCGCAGCATGGCGGATGGAGCACGTTTGGGAGTGCGCAGCATGGCGGGTGGAGCACGTTTGGGAGTGCGCAGCATGGCGGATGGAGCACGATGGGGGGTGCGCAGCATGGCGGATGGAGCACGTTTGGGAGTGAGCAGCATGGCGGATGGAGCACGTTTGGGAGTGTGCAGCATGGCGGATAGAGCACGATAGGGAGTGCGCAGCATGGCGGATGGAGCACGTTTGGGAGTGCGCAGCATGGGGGATGCAGCACGATGGGGAGTGCGCAGTATGGCGGATGGAGCACGTTTGGGAGTGTGCAGCATGGCGGATGGACCACGTTTGGGAGTGCGCAGCATGGGGGATGGAGCACGTTTGGGAATGCGCAGCATGGGGGATGCAGCACGATGGGGAGTGCGCTGCATGGGGGATGGAGCACGATGGGGGGTGCGCAGCATGGGGGATGGAGCACGTTTGGGAGTGCGCAGCATGGCGGATAGAGCACGATGGGGAGTGCGCAGCATGGCGGATGGAGCACGTTTGGGAGTGCGCAGCATGGGGGATGCAGCACGATGGGGAGTGCGCAGTATGGCGGATGGAGTGCGCAGTATGGCGGATAGAGCACGTTTGGGAGTGCGCAGCATGGCGGATGGACCACGTTTGGGAGTGCGCAGCATGGCGGATGGAGCACGTTTGGGAGTGCGCAGCATGGCAGATGGACCACGTTTGGGAGTGCGCAGCATGGCGGATGGAGCACGTTTGGGAGTACGCAGCATGGGGGATGCAGCACGATGGGGAGTGCGCTGCATGGGGGATGGAGCACGATGGGGGGTGCGCAGCATGGGGGATGGAGCACGATGGGAGGTGCACACCTCCCCCCAACACACACACACACACACGCGCACTGCACAACACACACACACACTGGGAACCACAAACAACGCCCTACACAGACACCCACACACACAGACAACGCTGCACACACACAACACCCAACACACAAACACCGCAGCACACACAAATATACGCACATACCGCACAACACACACATTGCTCAAAACATACCTCCCCCCAAAACACACCACACACACACAAACCGCACAACACACACACACACACAACGCTACAGACACACAGAGCTCCACAAACAACGCAACACACGCAACACACATACAACACCGCTCTCACCCCCGCCACACCCACAACATGTACAGCGCCCTACACAAACACTTGGTAACTACACACAACAACATCTATATATATATATATATATATATATATATATATATAACAAAAATCATACATGAACTACACAATACGTAAATTCTAGAATACCCGATGCGTAGAATCGGGCCACCTTCTAGTAAATAAATATGGACAGGGTAGGGTTTTCATCTAAAAAAAATTCCAGGTGTATCATTTTTTATCTCATAAGTTTTACTGTAACAATTAAAAAACAAAAAAAATGAGCCTACTCATCCCCTGCTGTTTCTCCAACTTCTTATTTAAGCAGCGGCAGTGATTATGTCAGCACTGCAGCACACAGTATATCATTGGACTCGGTGTTTGGCTGCAGCGGTCACAAGCCATAGTCATGATGTCATAGCTTTCAGCCATTCCATTGGCGACAGTGGAGGAAGGCAGAATAAGCATGGCGGCGGGAAGGCAGGCTGGATTTACTATCTTTATACAGAGAAAGTCCGTGGAATTAAAATTAAAACTTACTCTTCTCAGTAGCAAAAAAAGAAGAAAAGCTGGTTACGTCTGGTTTCAAATAATGGAATTTCAGTCACATACACCAGAAGATTTTACCGCAGATCTGCATCCTGTATAGTACACATGTATGGAAATGTTTTTAACACTTACCTATTTGGGATTGGGCCACCATTGTGGAATTGCGATCGCACAGTGGAGAGAATGGAAGGCCAAGTTCTGCTTCTTTGTCACCCTGTAAATAGATTCTCGTGAGTTGTATATTTCTGAGCACCAGTCATAGAACAATAATGTACAGATATAGGCGAAGCGGAATATGCAATACTAATAGTCCGCTGCCCGAGCGCTGGAGAAGGAGCCACAGCTATTGAAATGGCAATGATTTCTGAATGCCATCTGACTATCTGTACTATGACTTTATCAGGAATGGGGATTAGCATCTGCACAATAAAATCAATTCTGAGCGGCGCTGAGACGTCTCAGTGTGATATGAAGTCTTATTTTATGTGAGTGAAGAAACTGTATAATAAAGTGATAAAAACTTGCATCCCGCTCTGCTGCCTTATATTACTGAGCCGCACACAGAGGCTCACTTATTAGACAACACTGAATAGCAGCAGGTTTAGCTTCATTTATTCTATGTACATTATGAGCAGTGAATGAAGAGTAATGAATTGCATGTGTTTACTTGTGGGCATTCATTTGCCTGTAACTTGGCTAAAAAGGGAATATTCACTCAGCCCCGCCCCCTCCCCCCTCTGAAATATACCCTGATGATGATATTTATAAGATGAAGAACAAAAAACAGGAGTTTAGTATAAGGAATAGGAAAATTGCTGGACTCTGATATTTTTTGACTGCCATTAGACTGAATTAAATCCACAAAGCTCTTAGGGGTACTTAGCACACTACGACATCGCAAGCCGATGGTAGTGATGCCGAGCGCGATAGTCCCCGCCCCCGTCGCAGCTGCGATATTTTGTGAGATAGCTGCCGTAGCAAACATTATCGCTACGGCAGCTTCACATGCACTTACCTGCCCTGCGACGTCGCTCTGGCCGGCGACCCGCCCTAAGGGGGTGGGTCATGCGGCGTCACAGCGACGTCACACGGCAGGCGGCCAATAGAAGTGGAGGGGAGGAGATGAGCGGGACGTAAACATCCCGCCCACCTCCTTCCTTCCGCATAGCCGGCGTGAGCCGCGGGAAACAGATAAGGAGATGTTCCTCGCTCCTGTGGCTTCTCACACAGCGATGTGTGCTGCCGCAGGAACGAGGAACAACATCGTACCTGTCGCTGCCGCGACATTATGGTAATGACCGACACTACACCGATGATACGATTTCGACGCTTTTGTGTTCATTAATCATATCAAAAACGATTTACACACTCCGATGTCGACAGCGACACCGGATGTACGTCACTTTCGATTTGACCCCACCGACATCGCAGCTGCGATGTCGTAGTATGCAAAGTACCCCTTAGTGTCTTATAGAGAATGTGTCACTAAAAATGACTTTATTGTTAAACTCATAATGTTTAACATATTTTTTATACATTTCCACATCAATAATAAGGAAAATGTTGTCATTTTCTGATTATCCACTACAGTAAGTTATATACTACTTTCAATTCCAGTTCTGAAGAAATCACGCTTCACTAGTCATCTTTGTGCCATTACATGAAGGATTGCAATGCGTTATCACCTATACACTTTATGGACAACACCTCCTAAAGGGGATTTGTCACCAGGTTTTTACCACCTAATCTGAAAGCAGCACAATATAGGGGGAGATATCCTGATTCCAACGATGTGTCACTTACTGGGATGCTTAAGCTGGGTTCACACATAGCGACAGCGACAACGACATCGCTGTTACGTCACCATTTTCTGTGACGTAACAGCGACCTTGTAAGTCGTTGTTATGATCGCTGCTTAGCTGTCAAACACAGCGACGCAGCAGCGATCATAACGTCGCTACATGTGCAGAGCGCAGGGAGCCGCGCACACTGCTTAGCGCTGGCTCCTTGGTCTCCTAGCTACAGTACACATCGGGTTAATTAACCCGATGTGTACTGCAGCTACATGTCACAGTGCAGAGAGCAGGAGCCACGCACACTGCTTAGCGCTGGCTCCTTGCTCTCCTAGCTACAGTACACATCGGGTTAATTAACCCGATGTGTACTGCAGCTACATGTCACAGTGCAGAGAGCAGGGAGCCGCGCACATCGCTTAGCGCTGGCTCCTTGCTCTCCTAGCTACAGTACACATAGGGTTAATTACCCGATGTGTACTGCAGCTACATGTGCAGAGAGCCGGAGCCGGCACTAGCAGCAAGAGCGGCGGAGGCTGGTAACGAAGGTAAATATCGGGTAACCAGGGAAAGGTCTTCCCTTGGTTACCCGATGTTTACAGTGGTTACAGCTTTCCGCAGCTGCCAGATGCCGGCTCCTGCTCCCTGCTCGCTTCATTTCGTCGCTCTCTCACTGTCACACACAGCGATGTGTGCTTCACAGCGGGTGAGCGACCACGAAAAAATGAAGCAGGACATTCAGCAACGAGCAATGACCTCACAGCAGGGGCCAGCTCGTTGCTGGATGTCACACACAGCGACAGCGACGGGACGTCGCTGCAACGTCACAGAAAATGGTGACGTAGCAGCGATGTCGTTGTCGTCGTCGCTGTGTGTGACACCACCTTTAGTGTAGTTTTGATAAAATTACTGATTAATAAGCAGTAGATTACCATGCCAGGTAGTTCAGCATATTCATGAGCTCTGTATAACTGCTAGATCTGCAGCAGAGAAAACATTAATTTTATCGAAATGACAGCAAACAGCTCAGTAAGTGACACATCGCTGGAATCAGGGTCTGTCTCTACATTTTGCTGCTCTCAGATGGGGAGCACAACCTGGTGACAAATCCCCTTTAATCATTGAATTAAGGTTTTCTAGTCCCATTTCCACAGGTGTATAAAATCCAGCTCCTAAACATGTAGTCTGACTACACAAACATGTGTGAAAGAATGGGTAGTGACAAAGAGCTCAGTGATAACCAGCTTTGTCCTGTAATAGGATGCCACCATTCTAATAGGTCTCATCATTACATTTTCTCCCACCACCACTAGAGTCTGGACCACTGGGAATGTGTTCTGTGGAGTGATGAATTATATGTAGAGCTGGGTGGACCTGCTCATTTTTTTAAAAAATCCATATCTGGTCTGGAATCCAGTACCCATATAAGTCTTTGGGAAGCAGAAATAAAAATGTTGGTGGAAGGGGCATGGGAGACGGAGCATGCCCGGTGCACTCATCGAAGATCCATGTCGGCAAGTTGCTTCCAGGTTGTACATTCACTTCTGGAGCTGCGTTGGTGATGCTAGAATTTACGAGCTCGTTCCAGGTATGATGTAATTTGTCACGTGATGGGGGCATGTTCAAAATGCAGCCCATGATGTGTCCTCCTCTGTTCAGCCTGAGCGGCCTGCTTCATGAAACAGGAAGCTCAGGATGAGCTGTGCCCACGATGTGCACTCCTCTGTTCAGCCTGAGTGGCTTGCTTCATGAAGCTGCACCAGTGATGTATCCTCCTCTGCTCAGCCTGGGCCTCCCGGTGCATGAATCGTGCACTGGGGGGCCCAGGATGAGCTATGCCCGAGATGTGTCCTCCTCTGCTCAACCTTGGTCTCCTGGCCCAGGATGAGCCGCACCGGCGATGTTTCCTTCTCTGCTCGTCTGACCAGCAGACAGTGTCTGTGAGCAGAAGCAGTCAGACGCTGTCACAAAGGCTGGCGGCACGTCTGACTGCAACCAATCACAGAGCCCAGGCCGGTGGGCTGAGAAAACCGTTCATATGCGATGAGCAGCCAAGGGAGGCCGCAGGAGCAGTACAGGAGTGCGGGAGCAGCGTACAGCCGGGCTGGAGCCTGGGTAACTATGAAGTGCTCGCAAAAATGGGTATATAAAATTATCCAACACTGGCGTCTACCTCTGTGAGGAGGTGTTTTTGTTGTGCTCCATTCTAAATGAAGCTCCCCTGATGAGTCTAAAACGAAACGTGTAGGGAGACTCCTGAGCAGGCAATCTGCGGGTCAGCAGTTAAAGGGAACCTGTCACCACTTTTTTTGGCTATAAGCTGCGGCCACCACCACTGAGCTCTTATATACAGCATTCTAACATGCTGTATATAAGAGCCCAGGCCACTGTGAGAATATAAAAAACACTTTATAATACTTACCTAGGAGGTCGCGCTGCGGTGGAGTTGGGTCACGGAGGTGTATCCGTTCTCTGGTGCTGACGCCGCCTCTTTCGGCCATCTTCGTCCTCTTTCTGAAGCCTGTGTGCATGACGCGTCTACGTCATACACACTCGCAGGCGCACTACAATACTTTGATCTGCCCTGCTCAGGGCAGATCAAAGTGCACCTGTTCAGGACCTGAATGCCGGCGAGTGTGGATGACGTCGGACGCGTCATGCACCGCGGCTTCAGAAAAGTAGGACGAAGATGGCCGAAAGAGGTGGCGCCGGCATCGGACAACGGAGACGCCTCCGTAACCCAACTCCACCGCAGCGTGACCGTTAGGTAAGTATTATAAAGTGTTTTTTATGTTCTCACAGTGGCCTGGGCTCTTATACGCAGCATGTTAGAATGCTGTATAGAAGAGCCTGGTGGTGGTGGCCGCAGCTTATAGCCAAAAAAAGTGGTGACAGGTTCCCTTTAAGGGGTACGGTGCAGCTATACATGATAGCTAACCCTTAGAGATCCAGCATTCCTTCCGTGAACATCTGTACCGAACCAGGAGATTATACCGGTGAGATTGTTCCTATTAGATGCATATGTATTTTATTATGTGTGTTTGATAATTTATATACCCATTTTTGCTCACATAGAGGCATTTTTATATTTAGGTAACAACCCAGTCCACAGTGGTGAGGTGTTCAAATCACCTTTGGACTGTGTTACTCTCTGATATCATTGTTAGTGCATTGTGATAACGTAATTTTGTTCAGAATTTTGCCTCATTGATTTCAGCGTTTCTGACCCTTTTTGGACTGGAGGGTTTTATATGTTTTGTTTGTTTCACATCACCAGTTTTAAATAATTTATTAAAAGTCATATTTTAATATTTACCAGGCTATTATTTGTTTCATTCAAAAGACGACAGCAATCAAATTCTCTTCTTTTTAACACAGCTTTACTGTTCATTTGTAGCAGGGTTCTCATACAAGATGCAGTCACTTTAAAATCCTTCCTCTTTATCTGTTCCTATATCTGTTCCTTTAGCAATTACTTTCAAGCTGTTCCTTTCTTCCTGTGCACATTACTGCTACTACTGCACTTCTGTCTGTCTCAGATGCTGGCACTTCTCTTAGTTGTGTTCTGTTGCCAGCCAACTAGTCTCACCCCGTCCTGGGGTCCTAGCTCTGCTCTCTGCCTTGTGCCCGGTGGGTGCCGCAAAACCCACCATCTGCGACCCAACCACGGTCTAGCTCCCTGGGAGCTACTACTCCCCAGCTCCTCACTTCTTGAGGGCTCTCTCTACTCTCCTCTCTTCCTCTAGACTGACTGAACTCACTTCCCTCCCACCAGTCTGCCTCTTCTACGTGTGTCCCCTACATGGCAAGTGGAAGAAAGTGCTCTTATCAGGTGAGACCAAAGTAGAACTTTTAGCGCTAAATGCAAAACATAATGTGCGGTGGGAATGTAACACTCCACATCACTCTGACAACACAATTTCCAGCATCAAAACTTGTGGTGGCAGCATTATAGTGTGGGAATGCCTTTTTACAGCAGGGCCAGGGAAGCTGGTTAGAGTTGATGTAAGATGGATAGAGCTAAATACAGGGTAATTCTGGAGGAAATATGTTAGAGGCTTCAAAATACGGCAGCTTGGGGCGCAGGTTCACTTTACAGCAGGACAATGACCCTAAACAAACTGCCAAAGCTACAATGGATGGTTTAAATCAAGGTATATTTACGTTTTTGCATGATCCAGTAACAGTACAGACTTAGGTGCACTTTGCACGCTACGATATCGCAGGTGCGATGTCGGTGGGTTCAAATTGAGAGTGACGCACATCCGGCGTCACAAGCGATATCGTAGTGTGTAAAGCCTTTTTGATACGATTAACAAGCGCAAAATAGTCGTAATCATATCATCGGTGTAGCGTCGGTCATTTCCATAATTTGGAAATGACCGATGTTACGATGTTGTTCCTCGTTCCAGCGGCATCACACATCGCAGGAGCGAGGAACATCTCCTACCTGCGTCCTGCGGCTCACGCCAGCTATGCGGAAGGAAGGAGGTGGGTGGGATGTTTACGTCCCGCTCATCTCCGCCCCTCCGCTTCTATTGGCCACCTGCCGTGTGACGTCGCTATGACGCCGCACGACCCGCCCCCTTAATAAGGAGGGGGGTCGCCTGCCAGAGCGACGTCGGAGGGCAGGTGAGTGCATTTGAAGCTGGGGTAGCGATATTGTTCGCTACGCCAGCTATCACTATGATATCGCAGCTGCGATGGGGGCGGGGACTATCGCGCTCGTGATCGCAAGCATCGGCTTGTGATGTCGTAGTGTGCAAAGTGCCCCTTAGATCCTATTGAGAATCTGTGACAGGACTTGACAAGTCCTGCTCAGGGACACCTCCATCCAATCTTACTGATCTAAAGGTATTTTGCAAAGAGGAACAAGGAAAGATTTCAGCCTCCAGATGTGTAAAACTGGCACAAACATACCCCCAATATTTGCAGCAGTAATTGCAGCGAAAAGTGGTCCTACAATGTACTAACTCAGGGGGTTGAATATAAATGCATATCGCAATTTTTAGATTTATATTTTTAAAATATTTAGAAAACCATGTATTATTTACCTTTACATTTCACAAATATTTGTCACTTTGTGGTGGCATATCACATAAATCCTAATAAAACATATTTCAATTTCTGGATTGAATATGAAAAATGTAGACAAGTTCATAGGTTAAGGGAGATATTGCATAGAATATATCAGTAAAGGATAAAAAAACAAGTATGCACTCATATAAAACATACATTACAAGCTGCATAATTAGTAAAGGTGAAACAATGAACTGCAAATATGGAGAATTTTAAAAAATATCATATACAACCAAGATATACCTATCAGGGAAAAGCGTCTGGGACCCAGGCACCCTCAGAACCCGGAAAACTATCTAGCTAAATATATATTTATATTGTACTGTAGGTGTGAATGAATGAATGAATGAATGAACCTCCCGCAAAGACAATAATTAGGGTGGGAGACTTCTTCCCCATAGCCTAGTCTTGCATGAGGCACTCAGATATTTTAATACTATGGCCAGTTTTAGGGGTTTTAATGTTAATAAATGGACTTATTAACTGATGTTCCAGTGGTGCAACAATTTGCAAACTTTACATAAAACTACCTTTATGACAGTGAAGACGATTTTGCATTCATATCATCTCACATTTTGTGTGATGTGTATTTTATACTAAGCACAAAATGAATTCCATTTTGGCTTTGCTCTCGTCTGTATTCTATCTCACAGAACACGGATTTGCCTGTGTGAGCTTTGTTTGTAGAATGTATAAGTCATGCTGCGGAGTGGGAATCTTCTGGACTAAGTTGACATCTTCAGTACAGCATAGATAACTTATGATAGCAGTTAATATAATATTATACATGACTCATTTGACCTTGACGTTCACCAGTTTATTTACCCTTTGTTTTCATCTTCATGGAATGACTGTTCACATGCCATTATTCAACATAGAAAAACAAATTTCAGTTTTTCCCATTGTGGTGCATCTGTCATTTAAAATGCCTAAGGGACCCGGTAAAACACCTCCATATTATTTGAAGGTTCAGGCAACTTATTTTTAAACACGGAATGAGAATTGCTCACATGCAAGTGTGCCGCCCCTGCAGTAGTCGGACTGCTTGGATCCGGATGTTTTGCTGTGGCTCGAGGGTCCCCGGATCCGGGGCTCAGCGGCCACTCAAATAAAAGGGGAAAATATTTACAAGGGGACAGTTTGTGACGTCACCCGTGGTGTGCGGTAAGGAAGTACCGTCGCTGCCGATGGGAGAACCCAGGGTGGATGGAGCGGGGCAGCGAGATGGTGATCCCTCCATGGGTAGGGAAGGCCCCAGGGCTCCGTAGGGATGGTGAATGAGATGGTGGAGGTGATTTGGGCAGGTCATGACTCGGGGAGGCAAGTTTACTCACTCAGGAGGTGCAGTTGTTAGTGGGTCAATAAGCAGACTCTGACACAGAAGTAAACCAAGTCTCTGGGTGCCACTGCCACTCGGGGGAGCTCGTCCGGGTGTCCATTCCCGCTGGTATTGCTTAGTGGTCCAGAGCGAGCCTCCATGCACAATTGTGTAAATTTTCCTAAGTGACCCTTCAGCCTGAAACTGTCAGGGTCCCGCTCCCTATAGGGAAATAGCGGAGCTGTGCTCTAGATGGCTGACACTTGGGATTTCAGTGGGCTGCATAAGCTGGAAAACCCTATCCCCCTCGTTGTGTTGATGCCTTCGATCTGAGCTCTTGGGGAAAGTTCATAAAGAGACTATCCTCCCCAGGTGAATTATTAGGTTGTGTGAAGCTACTCCCTGATTTAGGGTCCTGTACTTTGCCGTGCTTGGTACCAGTCCAGTTACTGGACTTTCTGGTGCCGACCATTCTCCAAAACTAAGTCTGCTACACCTCCTCCAATACCCTGCGACCAGGTCTCCGACTCCTCTGGTCCGTGACCACTGTCTGCGACCCAACCAAGATCACCCAGGGAGCTACAACTTCTACAGCTCCTCACTCCTTAAGGGCTACTGCTCGACTCCAGGGAGCTGCTACTCCCAGCTCCTCTCAGTCTGGGAGCTCTCACTGTTCTGCCTCAGTCCCTCCCACCAGTCTGCCTGACCCCTAGGCGGGTGGCCCTTTTACAGCTAGACCACCCACTGTAGTGCCTGACAGGGTGTGTTGTGAGGTGTGGTTATGATTTGAGTGCTGATGGAAGCAATACCATTAGTTAGGATCCAAGAACCATGGAGGGTGAGTTCTGCACTAAGAGAAAGGAAAGTGCAGTTCCCTGTGACACCCTGAGTCACGGGCGTCACACAAGATGCAAACAAAAATCACCTTTAGCATTTCATTAAATCATAATGAAATATCCCAGTAATAAACTTTTCGTTTAACATCATTATAAAGTAATTTTGCCAGAAGGGCTTTTACCCTACGCCATTGTAAATTTATGATGTAGGGTTACAGCTCGGTCCAAATGATCAAACAAAGCGAAATTCCCTAGACAGTTTCTTACTGCTTCTGTTTTCTACTTTCTTTCTATATACGAGGAGCTGCTGATAAGTCTTTGGCTTTACCCAAAAAGAAACGAGATAGGAAAATGAAACTTTACGTTTATTCCACATACTCTCCACTGATGCTAACACACTTGTTACATCAGTATTCCAAGTTCTGTAAGCCTAGCAAAAAGAAGGATTTCAGTTGTGCCTCAAACCACGCATCCGTAGCAGCCATGGCATCAGAAATGGTGTGAAATTTGGTACCCTTGAGATGATTATTCAGGTTTGGAGACAGAAGATAGTTGGAAGGAGCTAGATCTGGTGAATAAGGTTGGTGGTCAACCAGCTGGAAGCCCAGCTCTACCAGTTTTGCTGTGGTCGCTTGTGCAGTGTGAGTGGAGGCGTCGTCTTGCAGGAACAAGATTTTTGCACCCTGAACTTCTTTGCACAAGGAGAACCACTGTGACTCCACTCTTTTGACTGCTCCTTGTTTTCAGGGTCATACAAATAAATCTAGGTCTCATCTATAGTGACCAGTCGATCCAGGAAGTTCTTATCAGTCCGTAATTACTGACAAATGGCCCAGGGAAGTTTTCACTCACATGCTTCTCTGATCTGTTATCAAACATTTGGGGACCCACTTTGCAGATAGCTTCCTCATGTTCAAATGTTCATGGATACACAAACACGTTCACGGGAAATCCCCATGATATGATATTCGTTTAGCTAAAATTCGACGATTCTCCAGTATGAGGTTGTGCACAGCATTAACAATCTCCACAGCAACAATCACTCTCGGCCGTCCAGGACGTTCCTCATCATTTGTGCTGAAGTGGCCCGTTTTAAATTTGGCAACCCAGTTCTTAACTGTGGCATTTGAAGGGCATTGATCCCCCAATGTCTATGACATATCACCATGAATATCCTTCGTGGACTTTCCTTGCAGAAACAAGAATTTTATCACTCCTCTGCTCTCAGTTGCTGTGAATATTGCATCAGACTCCGCCATTTTGTTTTCCCACATGCGTAGAACAGTGTTGCCATAAGCAACAAACACAATTTTGAAAACCTTTCTTAGACACATAAGGCTTTCATGTGATGTAACATTCGTTACCATAGAAACAAAAAAAAGATCACAAAGCCAAAGACTTATCAGCATCCCCTCATAGTGTTTAATCAACATTTTTGGTGTTTCCATAAGACCTGGTGTCACATGATTACTTTACCAGTGACTTATATCACTATACTATGCTGTTTCCCCTGTAACTGGGGCTCCTATGGCTGCCCCAATTAAAGCTGAAAAAAATGATCACTTTTGTAAAAAAAATGTATAAAATGATGTAAAAGCAATATATACATATAAACATAACAAAATAAACAAAGGAATACAAATTAAATCCCCCACTACAAAAAAGCAGATTTGTTCATATGAAATATATTTTATTACATACTTTTAAAAAATATATCTTAGTTCATTTGGGGTAAGCTGGATCATATATTTTGGTTGTGCAGATGCACTATCTTTTGTTCTTTTCCATCCCTTGTTTGAATTTAATGGACAGTTGTCTTTTTCAGCCACATTAACCCTCAACTGGTGAGGTGGGATTTTTGTCCTGCAACTGGTGATGTGGGGCTTCCTATACCCCAGTGTTTAGAAAGCTCTAATTTTTACAGAAAATGCAAAGATCACATTTGTTTTAATCGTTTTCTTATTGGCGATTGATTACACATGAGTATGACCCCTGACCCCCGGAGGATGGCCACCGATCCTGGTGGTGGCCGGGCCCCAGTCTGCTCTGCTGCGGGACCTTCCTCCAATCTGCCTCTCCGGAGGTGGCACGGACGGAAACCAGGCCACCAAACTATTTACAAACCCACAAGTTCGTGGGTGGCCTGCTAGTTCTCGGCCATGTCCATGAGCAGTTTCTCATGTGGGCAGTAAAAACACAGAGAGTCCCTCCGGGGACAACTTGCCGGGAACGGCCGGGATATTCACTGGTTGCTGATCAGGTAAAACTTTGGGTTTTATTGGTGTCCATTATCATTTAACGGAAACACGGTGCTGGGGGTCCCAACGGGGACAACTGCTCTTTTCCTCATCTTTAAACAGCAATCCCGCGGCACAGCTGCCGTTGCTGCCGCTCCCAGTGTGGAGCACCTTCTGCTTGCTCCGGTTCATGTGGTGTGGGGGATGGGCCCACACAGAGTCCCTCTGTGCCGGCTACGACCGGTACCTTCGATAATGAGGGACCCCGCTGTGACGTGGCCTGCTCTGCCTCCTGGCAGCTGCATACCCGCCGTGCCTCAGCCGAGGCCCAGGATTTGGGAGCGGTTGACGGGACTTGCGGTGCTGGCCTCTTATCGAGGATCGCCTCCGCTGCGGCCGGGCGGACTGCCGGGACCGTCGTCATCTCTGTCACAGTCGGGATGGAAGCTGGGACGGGTGCCAGGGCAGTGACAAAGGTAAGGCCCAGGGGTCGCAGGTCCGGGCCCTCTCCCACAGACGCTGCGGGCTCCGCTACCGGTGGCAGGGGTAACGGGTCGGTCGGGGCGTTGGCCGCCGGCATGGGCAGTGAGGGAGGTAGCGTGGTGGACGGCAGCAGGGCGGGCCCCTCAGCCGTATCGACTGATCCCTCAGGGACATAGGGGCGTGGGTTGCTTACCCGCTCCTCTGAGACCACCTCCACTTCGGATGCCCAAACGGTTGCGGCCAGGCCATTCATCTCCGACGTCCACTTCGCCAGCATGAAGTGGACTTGGGCCTGGAGCTCCTGGCACATCTTGCGGCTGGATCCAGGAACGTGTTTCAGCAGAGTCCTGGCGTCCCTGCGCGCTGCAGCGCTAGTTACATGCCACCATTCCTCCAACGGCTCCGTCGGGTGCAGACATCTTTTTCCCATCCCCCCTTGGCTCTCTAGCACTTCCGCTTGTTGGGGGCAGGGCTTCGCTTTCGTGCCTTCCCTACTCGGGGAAGATGCTCGAGCGGGAAATCTTCGCGCCAAAGATGGCAGCGCTTCAAATTTTTCGGCCGGACGCCGCCTGCGGAGACCACAAGGCACACTTCTACTGATAAGTAGATCGGTTCTATCCTGTTCGTGACGCTAAGTTGTCACGGGCAGAGGGGATGCGCTCGCCACGCTCGGGTCTGGGGCTTCTGCTGCTGCTGCTCGGTGGCTCGAGCGGTGGACCGGACCCGGAGACTCGAGCAGCGCTCCTCACCCGTCAGTTAAAAAAGGGTGGTCTGTTTAGGGAGATTGTTTGTGACGCCACCCACGGGACGTGGTGATGATGGCACCACCACTGCTGGAAACGGGGATC
This sequence comes from Anomaloglossus baeobatrachus, assembly GCF_048569485.1. Classification (NCBI taxonomy): domain Eukaryota; kingdom Metazoa; phylum Chordata; class Amphibia; order Anura; family Aromobatidae; genus Anomaloglossus; species Anomaloglossus baeobatrachus. The sequence goes on from NC_134358.1 coordinate 386,528,131, forward strand.
CCGGGAGAGATGGTAGGGTGCAGCTGGGATGTTGTCACCTCCGTGGGTAGGGGGGTTGGTGATCCCGGGGCCCGGTGATGTAACGGGGAGGCTGGATGGCTGGGGTGCAGGGACTGCGCGGCGCGGTGCCGGACAGCACTGGTGTACTCACTCAGACAATCACTGACAGAGTCTCTGGTAAACCAAAACGGCCGGATGGACGGGTCCCGCAGCCGGCTGCAGCGTTGTTGTTGTGCTCTCGCCGGACAGCTGATGGTGGCTGTCTTTCCCTGCACCTTTTGGAATGTTCTGACTCCTGTGGTTGCCCACCAGTAGTCCGCTCCCCGGTGTATAGGTGCCGTAGGAGCCCGTTTTGCCCGTACGCACTGGCCCTTGGATCTCTAGCCTGTGGCGGTGGCTGTATATCCTCTCTGGGTGGACTGTTGCCTTCAATCGGGACTTGGTTGTTAGGAAACCCCTGGGGTTCCTGTCACATTCGGATTTGACTATTGACGGCGGCTCCAAGCCTGGTCGGGGTCCGATGGCCCTGCCTGTGTGGTTAGCTTCACTCGATTCCCCAGCCCGGGACCGATAGGCTGACGCCCGACCCCGGTCCTTACGGCTCTGCGGAGTTCCACTGACTCCGGCAGACGGCCACCACCGTCTGCCAACCTTGCTGTCAGTGCCTGGGCTCCTACCCAGACACCTCAAGTGATTACTCCTCTCACTTTCACCTCCAAGACTGATCTGACACTTTTCCCGCCTCCAGGTCTGTGAACTCCTCGGTGGGTGGGGCCAACCGCCTGGCTCCGCCCCACCTGGTGTGGACATCAAGCCCTGGAGGGAGGCAACAAGGGTTTTTGGTTGACTGATGTTGCTGTCTAGGGTGGGGGGGTGTGTATGCTGGTATGTATGTGACCACCTGGCTAGTCCAGGGCGTCACAATTAGAGTTGAGAGCGGTTCGCGGTTCGAGGTTCTCCAGTTCGCGGCTCGAGTGATTTTGGGTGCTGTTCTAGATCGAACTAGAACTCGAGCTTTTTGCTAAAGCTCGATAGTTCTAGATACGTTCGAGAACGGTTCTAGCAGCAAAAAGCAGGGCTTTTTACAGCTACAGTGTGCAGGAGCCATCGCTGGCAGCCTGCCAGAAGCTGGTAACCAAGATAAACATCGGGTATCCAAGCAAAGCGCTTTGGTTAGTAACCCGATGTTTATCCTAGTTACGTGCAGGAAGCCCACACTTCCCCGCTCATCTCACTCCGCCCCCTCCTGCACGCGGCATGTACACACACACACTCACCTGTCCCCAGCCAAGCAGTCCACGACACTGACGTCCTCAGCGCCACCCACTTCGCACTCTGCCGCCAGCACACATGGCTCCGCCCACCTGCACTCTGCACACATGGCCCCACTCGGCTTACCTGCGGTGATGAAGTCCTGACCTAAGCGCTGTCACTGTCCTCCATGGCCGCCGCTTGTCACATCACCTTCTCTCGCTTACGACCCGAGACTGACTAACGGTGACGTCACGGGCCGCTCGCGATACTTGGCTGTGAAGGCGGCGGTCATTGAACTCAGTGACAGGTGCTGTCAGCAGTGCAGGAGATCAGCGTAGGTAATGTACCTCGCTGACAGCAGCACTTGTCATCCCCTGCAGTGACCTGGGCTGACCCATTGATGTTAGCTCAGGTCACTGCACTGCTCTCCCAGCCAATGGGGAACATCCTGCTCTTCATTGACTGGGACAGTGTGGATTGTCATGGCAACCCCTTGGATTACACCAGACCTGGATTTGTTTTTCTTTCTAATAAATTGGTTAAAGAGGGAATGTATTGGGGAGTGTTTTTTCAAATAAAAATGTGTTTGTCGTCTATTTTTTTTTTTACTGACTGGGTTGGTGATGTCGGGTATCTGATAGACGCCTGACCTCACCAACCCCAGGGCTTGATGCCAGGTGACATTACACATCTGGTATTAACCCCATATATTACCTCGTTTGCCACCGCACCAGGGCAAGGGATGAGCTGGGGCGAAGCACCAGGATTGGCACATCTAATGGATGCGCCACTTCTGGGGCGGCTGCGGCCTGCTATTTTTAGGCTGGGGAGAGTCCAATAACCATGGACCTCCCTAGTCTGAGAATATCAGACCCCAGCTGTCTGTTTTACCTTGGCTGGTGATCCAATTTTGGGGGGACCCCTACGTGTTGTTTTTTTTTTTATTATTTATTTAATTTAAAATAACAGCGTGGGGTGCCCTCAGTTTTGGATTACCAGCCAAGGTGAGGCTGCCAGCTGTGGTCTGCAGGCTGCAGCCGTCTGCTTTACCCTAGCTGGCTACAAAAATAGGGGGAACCCTACGTCATTTTTTTTTTCATTTTTTTGGCTAAATACAAAGCTAAGCACCCCTTAGTGCCACATGAAAGGCACCAAAGGGTGCAAAATTACAAAATGCAGGAGAGTGGGACATTATGTGTCTTTCTGCCATTATAATGACAGAAAAGACTGATATGAAGTGCACAAGCACAAGAAAATCACCAGAGCGCTCTACGCTGTGAAAAGCAGTAGAAAATGGCACTGGAGTGAACATGTGACCGCCTCATGTGGGATGAAGCTATGGATCCTGGGTAAATTTATGTATTTTCCCTCCTTCAGTATTTTTGCAGTACACAAAAAAAACGGAAGGCACACGGATGACAAACAGATGACATACGGACCGTCTACGGAACGGAAACGGATGCCACACGGATGCAACCATGAAAAAAAACGGACTGTTTTTTGCAGACCGCAAAAATGGATCAGTCGTGTTAATGTAGCCTTATTCTGATCTGCCGTTTATAAACAGCAGGCAGAAATAAGTGAATAACGCCCCCCAGCGTCAGAAAATCTCCAGGGTCTCAGCTAGCCCTGAAACCCTGGAGATCATGATCGCACAGCAGCGCGCCGGCCGCATTCACCCAATTCCTCTGATTTCTGTCCCATGTGCCATGACACATGCGACAGAAAACTCCTCTCCAGGCCCTGCCAGGTCACCCCCTATAACCCCACCGGTGTTCCCCGGTGTCCCACGGTACCTGTGCAGCGTTGATCCCCCCACGGCCCTCTCCTTCACAATAGACGCTGCCGCATGCACAGAGCGGCTGTCAGCTCAGCTTCCTGTGTTTAGACACAGTGAGTGGTGGTTATGCATCTGTAAGCTAAATGGGCGGCACGGTGGCTCAGTGGTTAGCACTGCAGTCTTGCAGCGCTGAGGTCCTGGGTTCAATTCTCACCAAGGACACCATCTGCAAGGAGTTTGTATATTCTCCCCGTGTTTGCGTGGATTTCCTCCGGGTACTCTGGTTTCCTCCCACACTCCAAAGACATACAGCGCTATGGAATTAATAACGCTATATAAATGAATAAATTATTATTATTACTGCAGTGCCCTGCTCATGAGGTAAGGAACATAATTGATCAGGAGAGCTATATACTACATTTCCAAATGGAGGGATTTGCTTTTATAGCTTCCCTGCTGAACGACTACCAAACATGAGAGTCCGTTATACGCCACAAGAAAACACATCTAAATAGCGAGCTCTGTTGTTAAGTATTCATTCAGCTGGATAACTGGACTTAAAGGGGTATTCCATCTCCAAGATCCTATCCCCAATATATAGTAGGTGGAATAGCAATAATATCAGCAAATACCAATATTTGGAAATGTAGAATAGTTCTCCTGATTAGGCATGCCCTTACCTCATGAGCAGGGCATTGCAGCTTTGGTAGCAACCATTACGAAATGGACTTTGCTGCTGTGGACCCGGGGAGAGTGAGTGCAGATTCATTGCACCCACACTCCTCACATGAAGGGTCTGCACTAATAGAAAATGGGGGATACGTTCCCTGAGTGTCTCCCCCCCATATTCTAGAGGGTCCAGAGTCGTCGTGGGACCCCCTTTTTTTTTTTCTTACAATAAATTGGTGAAAGAGGAAATGTTTTGGGGACTGTTTTTTCAAATAAATTTCTTTTGTCGATTTTTTTTTTGTTAGTACTGACAGTTTATGAAGTTGGGTATCTAATAGACGCCATGACATCACAAACTGCTGGGCTTGATCTCAGGTGACTTTACAGCTAGTATCAACCCGATTTATTACCCCGTTTGCCACTGCACCAGGGCACGGGATGAGCTGGGGTGAAGCGCCAGGATTGGCGCATCTAGTGGATGCACCACGTCTGGGGTGCCTGCGGCCTGCTATTTTTAGGCTGTGAAGGCCCAATAACTGTGGACCTTCCCACTCTGAGAATACCAGACCACAGCTGTCTGCTTTACCTTGGCTGGTGATCCAATTTGGGGGGGACCCTACTTTTTTTGTGTAATTATTAATATTTATAAAATAATTATAAAAAAAGAGCCTGGGGGGACCTCCACATTGGATCCCCAACCACGGTAAAGCTGCCAGCTGTGGTTTTCAGGCTACAGCCGTCTGCTTTACCCCAGCTGGCTATCAAAAATGGGGGGACCCAACGTCATTTTTTTTTAACTATTTTTTAAATAGAAAAAATTAATGGTCTTCCCTGTATTTTGATTGCAAACCAAGGTAACGGCAGGCAGATGGGGGTGGCAACCCATAGCTGTCTGCTTTATCTGCGCTGAGAATCAAAAATACCGCGGAGCGCTACGTCATTTTTTTTAAAGATTTATTTTTACAGCACTGTGATGTCCAGCAATCAAAATACAGGGAAGCCCATTTTGTTTTTAGTTATTTAAATAAATAATTAAAAAAAATATATATATGCTCCCGCTGCATCTTTTGTATTGCTAGCTAAGGGTAATCCAAGCAGCTACTGGCTGCTAACCCCCACTGCTTGGTGTTACCTTCGCTGGCAATGGAAAATCCAGGGAAGCATTTTTTATTTTTTTTGCCAAAAAACTACAAAAAAAGGACGTGAGCTTCGCCATATTTTTGTATGCTAGCCAGGTATAGCAGGCAGGTGCAGGAAGAGTTGGATACAGCGCCAGAAGATGGCGCTTCTATGAAAGTGCCATTTTCTGAGGCAGCTGCAGACTGCAATTCGCAGAAGTGGGGCCCAGAAAGCTCAGGCCAACTTGTGCTGCGGATTCCAATCCCCAGTTGCCTAGTTGTACCTGGCTGGACACAAAAATGGGGCGAAGCCTACGTCATTTGTTTTCTAATTATTTATTTCATGAAATTCATGAAATAATAAAAAAAGGGCTTCCCTTTATTTTTGGTTCCCAGCCGGGTACAAATAGGCAACTGGGGGTTGGGGGCAGCCGTACCTGCCTTCTGTACCTGGCTAGCATACAAAAATATTGCGAAGCCCACATAATTTTTTCAGGGGGCAAAAAACTTCTGCATACAGTCCTGGATGGAGTATGCTGAGCCTTGTAGTTCTGCAGCTGCTGTCTGTCTGTATGGAGAAGAGCAGACAGCAGCTGCAGAACTACAAGGCTCAGCATACTCCATCCAGGACTGTATGCAGAAGTTTTTTGCCCACCAAAAAAAAAACGTGGGCTTCGCCATATTTTTGTATGCTAGCCAGGTACAGCTGGACTCCACAGGACGTGCGGTCTGCCCTCCCTGCACAGCAACATATGCACCGGTAGTTTTCTGGACTTCTGTGCCTACCTGAGGACTCATTTCCAGGTTAACCCCTAACGGAGTCTCTGCCGGCTGACTACATGGACCCTCTAGATTGCTCTCACAACTGATTACTTGGTCCTGATTGCGGCGCCCCAATTCTCTGGACCTTATGACCTATTTGCAAGTTGGAATACTAGACCGTGCCAATACCACACATACCACTAGAGGTCCGATCCTACTGGCATTAGACCCTTAGATATCCATCCCACTGTACCTGATTGTCAGTCACAACATAGAGGCACGCACATCACTGCCCGGTTGGCCATTCTGCCTTTACCTACAGAGCCTCCTACAGTTGCCTATTTGTACCCGGCTGGGAACCAAAAATATAGGGAAGCCCGTTTTTTTTAATTATTTCACTTATTTCATGAAATAATTAAAAAACAAATGACATGGGCTTCGCCCCATTTTTGTGTCCAGCCAGGTACAACTAGGCAGCTGGGGATTGGAATCCGCAGCACAGGTTAGCCCGAGGTTTCTGGGCGCCTCTGCTGCGAATTGCAGTCCGCAGCTGCCCCAGAAAATGGCGCTTTCATAGAAGCGCCATCATCTGGCGCTGTATCCAACTCTTCCAACAGCCCTGAAGCCGGGTGGCTTGTTGGGTAATAATGAGTTAATACTGGCTTTGTTTTACTAGCTAGTATTAAGCCAGAGATTCTTAATGTCAGGCATGTTTGACCCGGCCATTAAATATCTCCAATAAAGGGTTAAAAAAAAGACAGCACACAGAGAAAAAATACTTTAATAGAAATAAATACACAGACACATTAGAGACTCCATCTTTATTACCCCCTGTCAGCCCTCCACGATACATGGTCTTCTGTCTTTCTCGTTCAACAAATGCAGCTCTGCTCCACCACTGCTGCATGGGGGAAGACGCTGCTTCCCGTGCAGTCTTCACTCCGTGAGAGATCATTGCTGCTGGCTGTTAGCGGTAACAGCGATAACGCTGACAGACGCGTTACCATAGCAACGGTGCTCCGTCATGTGATTCCCGGAGCCGCGGTTAGCGGTGACGTCACCACTAACTGCGTTGCTATGGCAACGGTGATCTCCGTTAATGACCGGCTGTGTCAGCCGGTCCCTAACGGAACGGGGAGTCGACCGTGTGCTAGAGCATGTCGCCGGTACACGGCGATACACAAATGTACACCGTGTAACGGAGAGTGCAATGACAGGACCTAGGACAGGACATGACGTCAAAGCCATGTGACCAGTCTGTAGCCAATGAGATAATAGCCATGTGACTGGTCACATGGCTATTTTGACGTCACGATAGGTCCTGCATCACTGCTGGCAGTGCTGGTCACCGGGAGGATTCAGCGATCATCGGATGGAATGGCGGCAGGAGACACAGTGCAGGAGGGATCGCGAGGATCAGTAAGTGTTATGGCAATGTTTATTAACTGTATGTGTACATTTATAATGCATTTTTATGTGTTTGTGATTGCCTCCCATTATATCCTATTGGTTCGAGTTCGGTTCGTCGAACGTTCGCCAAACTGAACTCGAACGAGACCTCCATTCGATGAACCGAACTCGAGCCGAACCACGGCCGGTTCGCTCATCTCTAGTCACAATACCAGATTTATATTGTTCAGCTTCTAACACACAGTGAAAATGCTTTTTTTAGGCTATGTGCGCACTTTCCGTTTCCACCTGCTTTTCAGCTGCTTTTTAGGTCCGTTTTCATGCCAAAAGGCATGCGTTTTGATTTTCCAGCAAAGTCTATGGAAAATGTGAATTTCTTGTCCGCACTTTGCGTTTCCAAACGGCACGTTTAATTTGCATAGTTTTGGGCAAAAACCATGAGTTCAAAGAAGCAGCATCTCAATTGTTTTTGCCATTTTGGCTGCGTTCTACACCTATTGAAATCAATGAGTTGTAGTAAATCGATGCCAAAATGTGAAGCAGTGCGCTTGCATTGCATTATTATTGCAATTGACATGTTTTTATTTAACATAACAAAGGCAGGTCTTTCGTCTCTCTCTCTGTGTCGGTCGGTCTGTCGGTCGGTCTTTCTCTATCTCTCTTTCTCTCTCTCTCTGTCCATGTCAGTCTCTCACTCCTACCCCCTCTCTCGTACTCACCGATCCACAATCACCGGCGCTTCGCAGCATGGCATTCACACTGTGGCGGCTTCTTCTCTTTTGAAAATACCGGCCGCTCATTAATCCATTACGTATTCCCTGCTTCCCCCGCCCACCGGCGCCTGTGATTGGTTGCAGTCAGACATGCCCCCACGCTGAGTGACAGCTGTCTCACTGCAACCAATCACAGCCGCCGGTGGGCATGTCTATATCGAGCAGTAAAAAAAAAATATAAAAATGAAAAACAAACGACGTGCGGTCCCCCCATTTGGATACCAGCCAGGGTAAAGCCACATGGCTGAAGGCTGCTATTCTCAAGATGGGGAGCTCCATGTTATGGGGAGCTCCCCAGCCTAACAATATCAGCCAGCAGCCGCTCGGAATTGCCGCATCCATTAGATGCGACAGTCCCGGGACTTTACTGGCTCATCCCGAATTGCCCTGGTGCGGTGGCAAATGGGGTAATAGGGAGTTAATGGCAGCAGCCCATAGCTGCCACTAAGTCCTAGGTTAATCATGGCAGGCGTCTCCCCAAGATACCTTCCATGATGAACCTGAAAGTTAAATTAAATAAACACACATCCAAAAAATCATTTATTTGAAATGAAAGACAAAAAAGCACCCTCTTTCACCACTTTATTAATCCCTCAATAACACCTCCAGGTCCGACGTAATCCACACAAGGTCCCACGACGCTTTCAGCTCTGCTACATCTGAAGCTGACAGGAGCGGCACTAGAGCACCGCCATTCCTGTGAGCGCCATGCAGCTACTGAAGTGAGTCGCGCGATCAGCTGTGCTGTCACTGAGGTTACTCGCGGCCACTGCTCTCAGGTGGAGGACTGCAGCTGTGGCCGCGAGTAACCTGACTGAAAGCACAGCTGATCGCGCGGCTCACTGCAGTCACTCAGGGAATTTGCGGTCACCAGTGAGTCCCTCACGTGTGACCGCAAATCAAGCCGCGGCACACGCACAGAGCCACGCGATCACAATGAGGTCGGATGAAGTTCATCCAAGTTCATTCTGATCGTGCGGCACTGTCCCGCAGCTAGCCAAGACAGTGACAGTGCGGTCCAACTCGGCTCTGCTGCAAGTCTATGGGGATGCTGCAGAGCCGAGTGGTGCGTACTGTGAAAAATGTGCGTTCTGGTTGCTTTTCCCACTATCTATGGCAGAGAAAGCATCCAGAACGCTTGAATTCTCTCCAGGAATGTCCGCACTTTGCGTTCTGCTGAATACATCTCAGAACGCAGCTTTTTCTGCTGCGTTCTGAGACGCACACACAGTGACTTACACGCTGCAGAATTGAACTGCAAAGTGCGCTCATAGCCTTATAGAAAAAAAAAAGTTTTTTCGTCGCCATATTGTGAGAACTGTAACTTTTTTCTTTTTGGAGTGAACAGGCCTGTGTGGAAGCTTATTTTTTGCGCAATAAGCTGAAGGATTTTTGGTACTATTATGGGGTACATAACATTTCTTGATTGCTATTTATTCAGATTTTTGAGGAAAAACCAGCAATTCGCTTATTCTTTTCAATTTCTTGCTCAGTTCACCATGCGATAAAAGTGATGACTGATTTATTCTTCAGGTCAGAATGATTACACTATACCAGATTTATATAATTTTTTATACTTTACGACTTTTGCACACTAAAAACAATATTTTACAAAATTTAATTTCTTTTTGCATCGCCATATTCTGAGAGCTGTAACTTTTTTAATTTTCTTGTTCAAAAGAGCTTTTAGGGCTTATTCCTTTACATATGACTTTTGTTGGCTTTTTATTCAATTTTTGTCGTTTCAGTAAGACTAAAAAACATTTTTGGAGTGATTTTTCCCAAAGTTTTTTTTTTTAATCTACGGTGTTTGCGTAACAGCATTATAATTTCTTTATAATAACCTACACCTTAGGCTAGACATTACCTAAAAGAACAGCCCCTTTAAAAGGGCTGTCCACTAAATTTGACAACCCCTATTCATTTTATTTGTTGAAGCATAACCAACATGCATCAAGGAGGTGCCATTTTACAATAATGGTGCATATTAATATACTACTATGTAAGGACTCACACACACACACACACACACACACACACACACACACACACAACACCTCTTGCATGAAAATGATGCCCACTCCAGGAACACAATCACATATCCTTGATGGTAACAACAGCACATACCATATTTTTTGTTTTATAAGATGTACCGGATTATAAGACACACCCCAAAATTAGAGATAAAAAAAGGAAAAAAAATGGGGTCTGTCTTATACGCCATTGTTGTCTTACTGGAGAGGGAGCAGAGTCACAGGAGGCAGGCACGGCGGTGGGAACGGTGTGGCTGTGCTGGCAACGGTAGGGCTGTGCTGGCACCGGAAGCTCTGCTGGCTGTGTGGAGCAGGCTGGTGCGGGTGTCCCAGAGCTCTGTCAGCGGTGCAGGCTTCAAAGAAATAGCAGATGGAGCTCTCAGTTCAATGACAAGATTTTGAGCTGAGGGCTCCATCTGCACACGCGCCGGCTCGGATGCCATCATTTGAACCCAGAGCATCTGGGACATCAGTCACATCCACACAGCCACCGCTGCCCGCACAGACAGATATCCAGCCGACCGGCCTCTAGCACAGAGAGGCAGGCAGCCAGCCGGCCGCCCGCACAGCGAGGAAGTTGGTCACCCACACAGAGAGGTAGGCAGCCGGCCGGCCTCCCACGCAGAGGTAGGCAGCCGGCCGCCCGCATGCACAGAAAGGCAGCCAGTTTCCCACATGCACAGAGAAGCAGCCGGCCACCCGCACAGAGAGCCAGGCACCCGGCCACCTGCACAGAGAGGCAAGCACCCAGACGCCCACACAGAGAGGCAGGCACCCGGCTATCTGCCCGCAAACAGAGACAGGCAGCCGGCCGGCCACTCGCACAGAGAGACAGACAGCCAGCCGGCCACCCGTCCAGAGAAACAGGCAGCCAGACGGCCAACCGCACAGAGAGACAGGCAGCCGGCCGGCCACCCACATGGAGAAGCAGCCAGCGCCCGCACAGAGAGGCAGCCGGCCGCCCGCACAGAGAGACAGGCAGCCGGCCACCTGCGCAGAGGCAGGCAGCCGGCTGCCCACACAGAGAGGTAGGCAGCCGGCCGGCCGCCCGCGCAGAGGCAGGCAGCCGGCCGCCCACACAGAGAGGCAGGCACCCAGCCGGCCGCCCAAGCAGAAGCAGGCAGCCAGCCACTCGCACGCACAGAAAGGCAGCCAGCCTCCTGCACGCACAGAGAGGAAGCCGGCCACCCGCACAGAGAGTCAGGCACCCGGCCGCCTGCACAGAGAGGCAAGCAGCCAGCCTCCCACACAGAGAGGCAGGCAGCCGGCCGCCCGCACAGAGAGGCAGGCACCCGGCCGCCCGCTCACACAGAGGCAGGCGGCCGGCCGTCCGCACAGAGAGGCAGGCACCTGGCTGCCGGCACAGAGAGGCAGGCAGCCAGCCGCCCGCACAGAGAGGCAGGCAGCCGCCCACCCGCGCAGAAAGGCAGGCACCCTGCCGCCTGCTCAGAGAGGCAGGCACCCAGTTGTCCGCCCGCACAGAGAGGCAAGCACCCAGCCACCCACACAGAGAGACAGCCGGCCGGCCAGCTACCCGCACAGAGAGGCAGGCACCCGGCCGCCCGCACAGAGAGGAAGGCACCCGGCTATCTGCCTGCACAGAGAGACAGGCAGCCGGCCGGCCGCCCGTACAGAGAAACAGGCAGCCAGCCGGCTACCCGCACAGAGAGACAGGCAGCCGCCCTCACAGAGAAGCAGCCGGCGCCTGCACATAGAGGACAGCCGGCCACCCGCACAGAGAGGCGGGCAGCCGGCTGCCCGAACAGAGAGGCAGGCAGCCGCTGCCCGCACAGAGATTCAGGCACCCGGCTGCCCAAACAGAGAGGCAGGCAGCCGGCCGCCCGCACAGAGAGGCAGCCGGGCGCCCGCACAGAGAGGCAGGCAGCAAGCCGGCCACCTGCGCAGAGGCAGGCAGCCGGCCACCTGCGCAGAGGCAGGCAGCCGGCCGCCCGCACAGAGAGGTAGGCAGCCGGCCACTCGCACGCACAGAAAGGCAGCCAGCCTCCTGCACGCACAGAGAGGAAGCCGGCCACCCGCACAGAGAGTCAGGCACCCGGCCGCCTGCACAGAGAGGCAAGCAGCCAGCCTCCCACACAGAGAGGCAGGCAGCCGGCCGCCCGCACAGAGAGGCAGGCACCCGGCCACCCGCTCAGAGAGGCAGGCACCCGGCCGTCCGCTCACACAGAGGCAGGCGGCCGGCCGTCCGCACAGAGAGGCAGGCACCTGGCCGCCGGCACAGAGAGGCAGGCAGCCAGCCGCCCGCACAGAGAGGCAGGCAGCCGGCCGCCCGCACAGAGAGGCAGGCAGCTGCCCGCGCAGAAAGGCAGGCACCCTGCCGCCCGCTCAGAGAGGCAGGCACCCGGTTGTCCGCCCGCACAGAGAGGCAGGCACCCGGCTGCCCGCACAGAGAGGCAGGCAGCCGGCCGCCCGCACAGAGAGGCAGGCAGCCAGCCGCCCGCACAGAGAGGCAGGCACCCAGATGCCCACACAGAGAGGCAGCCGGCCGGCCGGCCACCCGCAAAGAGAGGCAGGCACCCGGCCGTCTGCCCGCACAGAGAGACAGGCAGCCGGCCGGCCACCTATACAGAGAAACAGGCAGCCAGCTGGCCACCCACACAGAGAGACAGGCAGCCGCCCGCACAGAGAAGCAGCCGGCACCCGCACATAGAGGCAGCCTGTAATACTATTGTATGTATTGAGGATTTCGATTGCGTTAGGGCAATGACAACCAGAGACGAGTTCTTGGTGCAAAGACGTTTATAATATGCAACCACGGTATGTACATAAACGGAACAAGACACAGCAGAACATAAAACACAGGAAATACCTTCCAGGATCGGAGCGAAGGGGAATTCCCGGGACCACGCACCGGACTCCCCCCGGGAGACCACCAAGAGCGAACCCCTATACAGGGACTGTCTGGCAATCACCCCAGAAGGCCTAAATGCGCAGCAGCCGGGACACAAAGGGCAATAGGTATAGTCCAATAAATGTCCGTACGAAATGAGAGTCCAGAGTGGTTACGAACCGTAAGGAACCGGGCAGAAGTGCTGAACAAAGATGGCAGACGGAGTCCGGGCACAGCTAGATGAGACCAGATGAAGTCCAGAGTCGGTGTCGGTTGTTTTTCAAGAGGATCCAAAAATCAATCAGGAACCAAGAGCAGCAGAGCAGGAGTACACAGCAAGCAGTATACTCAGGCACTGGACTAAGCTTAGGGGCGGCCTTTTAAACAGATGGACAGGAAGTAGGGCAACAGAACAGCAAACTCCATGTTAACAAAGGGCAAGCTCTTTCAAAAGAGAACTGGAAATCCCGGAACTCTGACACAGCTGACCGCCCGCACAGAGAGACAGGCAGCCGGCCGGCTGCCCGCACAGAGAGGCAAGCACCCAGCCACCCACACAGAGAGACAGCCGGCCGGCCAACTACCCGCACAGAGAGGCAGGCACCCGGCCGCCTGCACAGAGAGGAAGGCACCCGGCTATCTGCCTGCACAGAGAGACAGGCAGCTGGCCGGCCGCCCGTACAGAGAAACAGGCAGCCAGCCGGCCACCCGCACAGAGAGACAGGCAGCCGCCCTCACAGAGAAGCAGCCGGCGCCTGCACATAGAGGCAGCCGGCCACCCGCACAGAGAGGCGGGCAGCCGGCTGCCCGAACAGAGAGGCAGGCAGCCGCTGCCCGCACAGAGAGGCAGGCACCCGGCTGCCTGAACAGAGAGGCAGGCAGCCGGCCGCCCGCACAGAGAGGCAGGCAGCCGGCCGGCTGGCCCCGCCCGCTCAGAGAAGCAGGAACCCGGTCGTCCGCCTGCACAGCCGGCCGGCTTCCTGCACAGAGAGACAGGCAGCCGGCCGGCCACTTGCACAAAGAAGCAGCCGGCACCCGCGCAGAGAGGCAGCTGGCCATCCACACAGAGAGGCAGGCAGCCGGCTGCCCGCAAAGAGAGGCAGGCAGCCGGCCGCCCGCACAGAGAGGCAGGCACCTGGCCGCCCGCACAGAGAGACAGCCGGCCGACCAGCCACCCACACAGAAAGACAGTCAGCCAGCCGGCCAGCCGCTCAGAGAAGCAGCCGGCACCCGCACAGAGAGGCAGCCGGCCGCCCGCACAGAGAGGCAGGCACCCGGCCACCCGCACAGAGAGGCAGGGAGCCGGCCGCCCGCACAGAAAGGCAGGCAGCCGGCCGCCCACACAGAGAGACAGGCACCAGGCCGCCCGCACAGAGAGGCAGCCACCCGGCCATCTGCCCGCACAGAAAGACAGGCAGCCGGCCGGCCACCCGCACAGAGAAGCAGCCGGAACCCGCACAGAGAGGCAGCCGGCCGCCCGCACAGAGGCACGCAGCTGGCTGCCCACACAGAGAGGCAGGCAGCCGGCCGCCCGCACAGAGAGGCAGGCAGCTGGCCGCCTACACAGAGAAGCAGACAATTAACTTCTCACCTCTCTGCGGCGCCCCCCCCTGAAGCATGGCCGTTGGCGCCCTGTGCGGCCGCACAAGTCGCAGATGCCTAAAGCCGGCCATGGTGACATCATACGCTGCATCATTTACATGCTGCTTAGTTGCTAGTAGAGATGAGCCAACCTCTAAAGGCTTGAGTTCGGTTCGGTTCGTCGAATGAAGCCCGCGTTCGAGTTCGGTTCGGCGAGCCGTTCGACGAACCTCTTGAACCCCATAGAAAACTCACAAGACAACACAAACACATGGAAAAGTGACAAGGACAAATACTCATGCAAAAACAAAACAGCTGGACGAGGAAAAAGAGGACGAGACACAGATATAGGCATGCCATGCCCTTCTAAAATCTTGTAAAACACAGCAAGGGAACTCCAAGCGGAGTCTCCCTTTTTTCCAAAAATTGGGCCCCACAGACACCACTTCAGTGGCAGCACTTGTGCCCCAGTTGTACACTTCACAGGTACATTTGCATCAAGCACATTCAAAAATACACCAGCCTTAACTGTCCCCGGGATGACACCGGTGTAGGTAGCAAAGTCTTTGCTGATCCATGACTTGTTCATCTTCGATTATTTTTAAAAACACAGCAAGGGAATTCCAAGGGGAGTCTCCATTTTTCCAAAAATTGGGCCCCACAGACACCACTTTAGTGGCAGCACTTGTGCCCCAGTTGTACACTTCACAGGTACATTTGCATCAAGCACATTCAAAAATACGCCAGCCTTAACTGTCCCCGGGATGACACCTGTGTAGGTAGCAAAGTCTTTACTGATCCATGATTTGTTCATCTTGGATCATTTTAAAAACACAGCACAAGGACACCAAGCGGAGTCTCCCTTTTTTCCAAAAATTTTGCCACACACATCACTTTAGTGGCATCACTTGGGCCCCAGTTGCAAACTGGACAGGTTGATTTGCATCAAGCACATTAACAAATACACCAGGCTTTACTCTCCCCAGGATGACACAGGGGTAGTAAAGTCCTTGCGGATCCATGACTTGTTCATCTTGATGAACGTTAGTCTGTCCACATTGTCACTGGACAGACACATGCGCTAATCTGTCAGCACACACCCAGCAGCACTGAAGACACGTTCAGAGACAATGCTGGCTGGTGGACACGACAAGATCTCCAAGGAGTAAGTGGAGAGCTCTGGCCATATTTCAAGATTTGAAGCCCAAAATGAGCAAGGCTACAGTTGCAAAGTCATGGCATCGATGTTCATTTGGAGATACTCCTATATCATCCTCTCCAGACGTTGACTATGTGTCAGACTTCTTGTCTCTTGTGGCCTTGCATTGGAAGGTCTAAAAAAATTATGAAACGATTCCATAAAATTGCTGGTACCAGCACCAGATATGGTGTTGCTGGTACGGTTTGACTGATAATGACAAGACAGTCCCATGCTTGGCAAGTGACAACTGGGAGATTCACTCCGTGCACCACTGGTGTTTGGTGGAAAAAGCCGAGCTAAGATTGAGTAACAGCTTCTGCTGATACTCCTGCATATGTGCGTTCCTTTCTATGGCTGGAATTATTTCACTAAAATTTGGACTTGTACCAGGGATCTAATAGTGTTGCAACCCAGTAGTTATCATCACTTCTAATTTTGACAATCCGAGGTTCATGTTGGAGGTAGTGCAGGAAGAAGGCGCTCATGTGTCTTGCGCATCCATGCAGGCCAAGTCCTCGCTGTGTTTGTGGTGTAGACGTGATAATCGTGCTTTCTTCCGCTGACATCTCCCCCCACCTCGTTCAACCGAAATTTGACCAAGGTCTCCCTCATCTGCCGAGTCTTCCATGTCCATCGAGAGTTCGTCCTCCATTTCTTCATGGTCTCCTGCACCTTCCTCAACATTTTGGCTGCTACCATGCTCCCTTGTTAATCCCTCTCCCCCACAGTCCCATGCCTGCCACCTTGGTGATGCTCAACGTCTGGACCTTGTAGATGTTGGTATCCCTTGCGCATATGAATCCTCCTGTACTTCCTCCCCTTCCTCTTGTCCCACCCCCTGACTCCGAATAGTGTTTAGCATGTGCTCCAGCATGTAAATGACTGGAATTGTCATGCTGATAATGGCATTGTCAGCGCTTAACATATTCGTCGCCATGTCGAAACTGTGCAGAAGGGTGCATAGGTCCTTGATCTGAGATCACTCCAGCAGCATGATCTGCCCCACCTCTGCATCTCGTTGGCCCAGGCTATACGTCATAACGTATTGCACCAGGGCTCGGCGGTGCTGCCACAGTCGCTGTAACATGTGGAAAGTCGAATTCCAGCGTGTCGATACATCCCATTTCAGGCGATGAACCGGCAGGCTGAAAGACTTCTGGAGCGATGCAAGTCGATCAGCTGCGGCGGTTGAACGGCGGAAGTGAGCAGAGAGTGACCGTGCCCTGTGCAGAAGCCCATCTAGGCCGGGATAGTGGGTTAAAAATTGCTGCACAACAAGGTTCAACACGTGAGCCATACAAGGCACGTGTGTCACCTTGCCCCGGCGAAGGGTCGCACCCAGGTTTGCAGCATTGTCGTACACGGCCTTCCCTGGCTGCAGGTTGAGTGGAGACAACTATTTACGAAACTCGCTCGCAAGAGCTGACCACAACACCTCCGCTGTGTGACTCTTATTTCCAAGACATTTCAAGGTAAAGACCACCTGATGCCGTTGAGCTCTGCTGCCAGCATAGTAAGGAGGTGTGCGGGATTCCTTGTGCGCAGTTACAACGCGGGTGGCCTGACCAGGCAGGCTTGGGGCGGAGGTGGAGGGCCCAGACGAGGTTGAGGAGGCAGAAGCAGTGGAGGAACTTCTACATAAAGAGGATTGTCGCACAAGTCGTGAGGACGGCAAGACTTGTTCAGCAGACCCTTCTCCATCTCTCACCATAGGTAAACAGTGCCCAGTCAGCGACATGTTACGCCCCTGTCCATGCTTACTGATCTAAGTATCGGTGGTGAAATGCACCCGGTCACCCACAAGTTTCCCAAGGAAGCGGTGATGTTGTGTGCGACATGCTGGTGTAGCGCAGGCACACTTTTCTTGGAGAAGTAGTGACGAGTGGGCATCTGGCACTGTGGCACTTCAACGGACATAAGGTCACGAAAATCCTCTGTGTACACCAGGCAGAAAGGCAGCATTTCGGTAGCCAAGAGCTTACAGAGGGATAAAGTCAACCTCTTAGCTTTGTCATGGCTTGGAGGAAATAGCCTTTTATTTGTCCACATCTGAGGGACAGAGATCTGGCTGCTGTGTGGAGACGGTGGTGAGTAGGGTGTCCCTGGAAAAATGCAGGTCTGTGAGGAAAGTGCAAGCGGAGACATAATGTTGCCTTCATCCAAAGTTTGTGCTCTCGATGTCTGAGAGAGTTGTACACCAGCACTTGTTTCCCCTTCCAAACCAACTGATGACCTACCAAGCAAACTGCCTGTTGCAGTTAAAGTGGTGGAAGGTCTGCGTGGAAAACCAGTAGTGACAGCTGTCCCCACAGTCATAGAAGATGAATAGCATGCGGAGGAACTTGCAGGGTCAGACAGTGTTTGGCCCGCTCCGCTAGGCTGCATTGCAGCACGGTGAGCTTCCCACTGGGACTTATGCTTGTTATTCATGTGACGATTCATGGAAGAAGTTGTCAAACTGGTGAGTTTTTGGCCTCTACTTACAGATTGCCAACAAATTTTGCAGATCACATGATTTGGGAGATCCTTTGCAAGGTCAAAAAAGGACCAGGCTAGGCAAGGCTTAGAGGCCATGCGACCTGCAGAGCCACCCCAACTTGTGCTCAGAGGCAGAGTTGTGGCTGAGGATGCAGTTGTAGATGTGCTTCCAGTACTCCGACTCTGTCCAGGAAGGCGCAAGGTAACTTCGTCGTCAGTTGCATCCTCCTCCACCACCTCTGGTGACTTCCTCCAGTGCCTGACTGTGGGTTCACAGTAAGTGGGATCTAGAACTTCATCATCAAGCATTGTGTTTGCACTCTCCTCGCCCTCAGACCTAACCTTGTCCTGCCCTGACTGAATAGTTAAGTTGTCATCCCAATTTGGTATCTGCGTCTCATCGTTATCAGTATGTTCCTCATTGTCTCCACCAACAGGTGTTACAGTTTGGGAATGAAGGTGTACATTATGCTCAGAAACTTGGACATCAGGGCCAGAATCTGAGTCACAAAGCTTCTGGGCATCACTGCAGACCATTTCCCGGTCTGTACTCACTGTAGCTTGGGTGCAGACCTCTGATTCCCAGGCTATAGTGTGACTGAACAGCTCTGCAGACTCAGCCATCTCTGTTACACCATACTGTGCAGGGCGGGTGGAGACTTGAGAGCTGGGAGAAAGCAAGTGTGATTGGGATGACAACTGAGAGGATTGTTGTTTTTTGGATGTTGAGGTGGAGGAGAGGGCACTTGTTGGAGCAGTTGAGATCCATTCAAGCATGTTCTTTTTTTGTGCATCATCTACCTTTGTTACAGTTGTTCAGGTCCGTAAAAAAGGGAGCACATCAGATTGTCCACGGAAAGTAGTAGATATCTTACTTTTGCTGGAAGCTGGCCTATCTTCAGCAGATGTTAATGTAGCTTTCCCACCTTCCCCACAGACACAAACTTTTTTTTCTTTTCCAACACGCCTGTTCCCCTTTCCACCAGCATCTGTCCTTTTGCCACTCATTTTGTTAGCGAAAAGATTGGCCACTTAAAATGTGGATGCAAAAATTGAGAGGTGGTGTAGATTGCAGAGGTGGTCTAGCTTTATTGACAGCTGAAGAACCAACACTGACTATCACAGACAATTTTAGTATGCCCCTAACAGTGGCAGCACAGTTTGCAAATAGAATTGCATATAAAAAATGGACAGGTGTGTACAATGCAGAGGTGGTCTACCTTTATAGACAGCTGAAGAACCAACACTGACTATCACAGACAATTTTAGTATGCCACTAACAGTGGCAGCACAGTTTGCAAATAAAATAGCATGGCAAAAGTGTGCAGGTAGGTACAGTGCCCGGGTTCTGTGGGTCAGTGGACAGGAAAAGAACACTAACTTAGTATTCTAGACACTTTTAGGATGGCAGAAAAAGTGTCAGCTCTTTGGGCAAATAAAATAGCATGGCAAAAGTGTGCAGGTGGGTACAGTGCCCGGGTTCTGTGGGTCAGTGGACAGGAAAGGAACACTAACTTAGTATTCCAGACACTTTTAGGATGTCAGAAAAAGTGTCAACTCTTTGGGCAAATAAAATAGCGTGGCACAAGTGTGCAGGTGGGTACAGTGCCCTGGTTCTGTGGGTCATTGGACAGGAAAGAAACACTAACTTAGTATTCCAGACACTTTTAGGATGGCAGCAAAAGTGTCAGCTCTTTGGGAAAATAAAATAGCGTGGCAAAAGTGTGCAGGTGGGTACAGTGCCCGGGTTCTGTGGGTCAGTGGACAGGAAAGGAACACTAACGTAGTATTCCAGACACTTTTAGGATGGCAGAAAAAGTGTCAGCTCTTTGGGCAAATAAAATAGCGTGGCAAAAGTGTGCAGGTGGGTACAGTGCCCGGGTTCTGTGGGTCAGTGGACAGGAAAGGACCACTAACGTAGTATTCCAGACACTTTTAGGATGGCAGAAAAAGTGTCAGCTCTTTCGGCAAATAAAATAGCGTGGCAAAAGTGTGCAGGTGGGTATAGTGCCCAGGTTCTGTGGGTCAGTGGACAGGAAAGGACCACTAACGTAGTATTCCAGACACTTTTGGGATGGCAGAAAAAGTGTCAGCTCTTTGGGCAAATAAAATAGCGTGGCAAAAGTGTGCAGGTGGATACAGTGTCCGGGTTCTGTGGGTCAGTGGACAGGAAAGGACCACTAATGTAGTATTCCAGACACTTTTAGGATGGCAGAAAAAGTGTCAGCTCTTTGGGCAAATAAAATAGCGTGGCAAAAGTATGCAGGTGGGTACAGTGCCCGGGTTCTGTGGGTCAGTGGACAGGAAAGGAACACTAACGTAGTATTCCAGACACTTTTAGGATGGCAGAAAAAGTGTCAACTCTTTGGCCAAATAAAATAGCGTGGCAAAACTGGGCAGGTGGGTACAGTGCCCGGGTTCTGTGGGTACCAGAAGAGGAAAGGAAGCCTCACTTTCTATCCCTCCTAATGATGAAATGCAGCAAGGAATTCCCTGAGCTGAGGTACACAGACGCTGTTATCTAAAGCTGTTCACAGCGTTTGCATGGACCTGCCTAGCAGCTATGGCTATGAACGCCTGGAAATCAGCCCTGAAATAACAAGCAGTCCCTAATCCCTACAGCGCTGTGTAGCTTGCACTATGTCTATAGCGCACACAGCAGGATCGGCGTCACCCACACGCCGAAGGCAGATAATGGCAGCGACAGGGAAAATGGCCGTATTTTATAAGGCAAGGACATGTGACATTCACAGCCTATGACACATGCCCTTGCTTGTCTGGCAAAAATCCACTTAGCTGTGTGTGTGTCTGTGACTGGCTGACATCCTTGTCCGCCCCAGTGCATGTGCGCTTAGGAAAAAGAAAAAAAAAAGGCGACCGGCATTCTCTCAGCGCCACAGATCTAAACCGCATCCCCCCCGCACACTATATGCTGAAATTTGATAATAGCGTGAATCACAGTGACTCACACTATTACAGTGAAAAGCCAGCTAGTAACTAGCTAGGCTTTTTGCTGATCGAACCGTTATCGAACGTAACTCGAGCTATCGAGCTTTTAGCAAAAAGCTTGCGTTCGAGTTCGATCTCGAGCACCCCCCAAAATCACTTGAACATGACATTGGTGAACCTCGAACATTGCTCAACTCTAGTTGCTAGCATCGAAGTAGGACACTGGACGAGTGGAGGGAAGGTGAGGTAAATTGTTTATTATTTTTTTACTGTGTGCACTGCAATGGGGGATCATCTGTACCAGGATGTGGCCATAATGGCAACATATACCAGGATGTGGCTATGAAGGGAACATATATACCAGGATGGGGCCATGATGGGGGCATATATACCAGGATGGGGACATGATGGGGACATATATACCAGGATGGGGACATGATGGAGACATATATACCAGGATGTGGTTACATACACTACAGTTCAAAAGTTTAGGGTCACATATATTTCCTTATTTTTGAAAGAAAAGCCCATTTATTTTTTTTCAATGAAGCTAACATTAAATTAAACAGAAATACACTCCATACATTGTTAATGTGGTACATGACTATTCTAGCTTCAATTGTTTTGTTTTGAATGCCATATCTACAAAGGTGTATACAGGCCCATTTCCAACAATCGCCACTTCAGTGTTCTAATGGTACATTGTGTTTGCTGTGTCAGAAGGCTAATGGATGTTTAGAAATCCCTTAAAAACCCTTGTACAAGTCTGTTAGCACAGCTGAAAACAGTTTTGCTGATTAGAGAAGCTATAAAACTGACCTTCCTTTGAGCTAATTGAGAATCTGGAGCATTACATTTGTTGGTTCCATTAAACTCTCAAAATGGCCAGAAAAAGAGAACTTTCATGTGAAACTCGACAGTCTATTCTTGTTCTTAGAAATGAAGGAACTTCCATGTGTGAAATTGCCAAGAAACTGAAGATTTCCTATAACGGTGTGTACTATTCCCTTCAGAGGAGAGGACAAACAGGTTCTAACCAGAGTAGAAAGAGAAGTGGGAAGCCCCGCTGCACAACTGAACAACAAGACAAGTACATTAGAGTCTTTAGTTTGAGAAATCGATGCCTCGCAGGTCCTCAACTGGCAACTTGATTAAATAGTACCTGCAAAATGCCAGTGTTAATGTCTATGGTGAAGAGGTGACTCTCGGATGCTGGCTTTCAGGGCACAGTGGCAAAGAGAAAGCCATGTCTGAGACTGGCTAATAAAAGAAAAAGATTAATATGGGCAAAAGAACACAGAGATTGGACAGAGGAAGACTGGAAAAAAGTGTTATGGACAGACGAATCGAAGTTTGAGGTATTTGGATCACACAGAAGAACATTTCTGAGATGCAAAACTACTGAAAAGATGCTGGAAGAGTGCCTGACGCCATCTGTTAAGCATAGTGGAGGTAATGTTATGGTCTGGGGTTGCTTTGGTGCTGGTAAAGTGAGAGATTTGTACAAGGTAAAAGGGATTTTGAATAAGGAAAGCTATCACTCCATTTTGCAACACCATGCCATACTCTGTAGACAGCGCTTGATTGGAGCCAATTTCATCCTACAACAGGACAATGACCCAAAACACACCTCCAAATTATGCATGTACTATTTAGGGAAGAAGCAGGCAGCTGGTATTCTGTCACCAGATCTCAACTAGAGATGAGCGAACCGGTCCCGGTTAGACTCGAGTTTGGTTCGCCAAACGGAGGTCGCGTTCGAGTTCGGTTTGGCGAACCGGTTCGGCGAACCACTCGAACCCCATAGGAAACAATGGGAGGCAATCACAAACACATAAAAACACATTATAAATGTACACATAGTTAATAAACATTTCCATAACACTTACCGGTGCCCGCAATGCGTCCTGCACTCTGTCTCCCGCCGCTCTTCCATCGGTAATCGCTGCGTCCTCTCGGTAACCAGCAGTGATGCAGGACCTATCGTGACTTCAAAATAGCCATGTGACCAGTCACGTGTCTATTATCTCATTGGCTACAGACTGGTCACATGGCTTTGACGTCATGTACTGATCTAGGTCCTGTCATTGCACTCTCCGGTACACGGTGCACGTTTGTGTATCGCCGTGTATCGGCTAGATGCTCTGGCACACGGTCGACTCCCCGTTCTGCTTCCCCCTTCCGTTAGGGACCGGCTGACACAGCCAGTCAATAACGGAGATCACCGTTGCCATAGAAACAGGCATGTTAGCGGTGATGTCACCGCTAACAGCGGCATCGGGAATCACATGATCGGAGCACCGTTGCTATGACAACCCGTCTGTCAGCGGTAACGTTACCGCTAGTGATGAGCGAGTACTAAAAAGCTCGGGTGCCCGAGGCTCGGGCCGAGCATCCCAAGATACTCGTGTACTCGGCCCGAGCACCGAGCCCAATGTTATCCTATGGGAGACCCGAGTATTCTTTTGAAATGACCCCCGGCAGCATGTAGAAACCCTAAAAATGTCACAAAAGTCTCAGAAGAGTGCTCAAATGACATGGCAACAGCATGGGGAAGACCCCTTGAAGCATTTATCACTCAAAAGTCACAGCTGTGAACAATTTTGTCCGAGTTTTATGCCATTTTTATGGACTCACCAGAAAACCTTCCAAAATGACACCAAAATGAATTTTCATGGCGGAAATGTTAAGGGCACATACCCAATAGTGAGATAGAGCTGGTGTATGTTACTTTTTGAGATTAATACATGAAAGATTTTACGTAAAACATTGTGTGGCACTCCGATGTCCAAAACGCATGTTTTGTGCTTTTTACTAGCGATGTCGGTCATTTTTTTTTTCATTCTATTTCCCGTCGGTCGGTCTCGCTCTGTCTGTCTCTCTCTGTCTTGTCTGTCCCCCTCTCACAGTCTGTCGGTCAGTCTCCCCCCTCTCTCTTACTTACTGTTCCCCGATCACTGCCGCGGCGCTGCACAGCTGTTCACTAAACTCCGGCGGCTTTTCCTCTTTTGAAAAAGCCGGACGCTCATTAAACAATCTCGTATTCCCTGCGTTCCTGCTTTTCGGCGCCTATGATTGGTTGCAGTGAGACACGCCCCCACGCTGAGTGACAGGTGTCTCACTGCACCCAAACACAGCAGCCGGTGGGTGTGTGTATACTGTGCAGTGAAATAAATAATTAAATAATTAAAAAAAACGGCGTGCGGTCCCCCCAATTTTAATACCAGCCAGATAAAGCCATACGGCTGAAGGCTGGTATTCTCAGGATGGGGAGCTCCACGTTATGGGGAGCTCCCCAGCCTAACAATATCAGTCAGCAGCTGCCCAGAATTGCTGCATACATTATATGCGACAGTTCTGGGACTGTACCCGGCTCTTCCCGATTTACCCTGGTGCGTTGGCAAATCGGGGTAATAAGGAGTTAATGGCAGCCCATAGCTGACAATCAGTCCTAGATTAATCATGTCAGGCGTCTCCCCGAGATTCCTTCCATGATTAATCTGTAAATTACAGTTAAAATACACACACACACGAAAAATCCTTTATTAGAAATAAAAAACACTAACAAAGTCCCTCATCACCAATTTATTAACCCCGACAAACCCTCCATGTCCGGCGTACTCCACAGTCCTCCAGCGTCGCATCCAGCTGTGCTGCATGAAGGTGACAGGAGCTGCAGAATACACCGCCGCTCCTGTCAGCTTCACATAGCAACTGAAGACAGCCGCGCGATCAGCTGAGGTGTCACTGAGGTTACCTGGATCCAGCGGTGGATGCAGCGGTGGCCGCGGGTAACCTCAGTGACAGCTCAGCTGATCGCGCTACTCACCGCCGCTCCGGTGAGCTCCATGCAACAAATGAGGTGAGTATCGCGATCAGCTGAGCTGTCACTGAGGTTACCTGGATCCAGCGGTGGATGCAGCGGTGGCCAGGGTAACCTCAGTGACAGCTCAGCTGATCGCGCTACTCACCGCCGCTCCGGTCAGCTCCACGCAGCAACTGAGGTGAGTATAGCGATCAGCTGAGCTGTCACTGAGGTTAATCGCGGCCACCGCTGGATCCAGCGGTGGCCGTGAGTTACCTGACTGACAGCAGCTGATCGCGCTACTCACCTCAGTTGCTGTGTGAAGCTGACCGGAGCGGCGGTGTATTCTGCTGCTCCTGTCACCTCCATGCAGCAGAGCTGGACGCGACGCTGGAGGTCCGTGGATTACGCCGGACATGGAAGGCTTTGTCGGGGTTAATAAATTGGTGATGAGGGACTTTGTTATTGTTTTTTATTTCTAATAAAGGATTTTTCGTGTGTGTGTGTTTTTTAACTGTAATTTACAGATTAATCATGGAAGGAATCTCGGGGAGATGCCTGACATGATTAATCTAGGATTTAGTGGCAGCTATGGGCTGCCATTAACTCCTTATTACCCCGATTTGCCAACGCACTAGGGTAAATCGGGAAGAACCGGGTACAGTCCCAGAACTGTCGCATATACTGTATGCGGCAATTCTGGACAGCTGCTGACTGATATTGTTATGCTGGGGGGCTCCCCATAACGTGGAGCTCCCCATCCTGAGATTACCAGCCTTCAGCCATATGGCTTTATCTGGCTGGTATTAAAATTGGGGGGACCGCACGCCGTTTTTTTAATTATTTATTTATTTATTTTACTGCACAGTATATACACGCCCACCGGCTGCTGTGATTGGGTACAGTGAGACACCTGTCACTCAGCGTGGGGGCGTGTCTCACTGCAACTAATCATAGGCGCCTGTGGGCGGGGAAAGCAGGGAGTATGAGATGGCTGTGTGCAGAGCACAGCACGCCCACCGTTATAAAGGCTCGGTCACGCTGTGCAGGCCGGCCAATCACTGCAATTCCACAACTAACAGGGCTGTGGCATTGCAGT
Source organism: Anomaloglossus baeobatrachus (assembly GCF_048569485.1). Classification (NCBI taxonomy): domain Eukaryota; kingdom Metazoa; phylum Chordata; class Amphibia; order Anura; family Aromobatidae; genus Anomaloglossus; species Anomaloglossus baeobatrachus. The sequence goes on from NC_134358.1 coordinate 386,553,891, forward strand.
GGTCTGCCAGCCAATCCCTGCATGAGGGCTGGCTCTCAAAAGAGCGCCAACATGCAGGGATGAAGACCACGAGTACAGCACGAGTATCGCGAAATTACTCGGTACCCGCCGAGTAGCCCGAGTACAGTGATACTCGTGCGAGTACCGAGTAGTAACAAGCATACTCGCTCATCACTAGTTACCGCTAACAGCCAGCAGCACTGATCACTCACGGAGTGAAGACTGCACGGAAACCAGCAGCGTCTTTCTCCCATGGTGTGCTGCTCATGTAGCAGAACTGCATGGGCTGAAGGAGAAAGACAGAAGAGTGTGGATCGTGGAGGGATGCGAAGGAGTAATAAACATGGAGTCTCGAATGTGCCTGTGTATTTATTTCTATTAAGTATTTTTTCTCTGTGTGGTCTTTTTTTAACCCTTTATTGGAGATTCTTAATGGCTGAGTAAACTTGCCTGACATTAAGAATCTCTGACTTAATATTAGCTAGTAAAGCAAAGCTAATATTAACTCATGATTACCCAGCAAGCCACCCGGCTTCAGGGCTGCTGTAAGAGTTGGATACAGCGCCAGATGATGGCGCTTCTATGAGAGCGCCATTTTCTGGGGCGGCTGTGGACAGAAATTCGCAGCAAAGGCGCCCAGAAACCTCGGGCTAACCTGTGCTGCGTATCCAATCCCCAGCTGCCTAGTTGTACCCGGCTGGACACAAAAATGGGGCGAAGCCCACGTCGTTTTTTTTTTTTAATGATTTCATGAAATTCATGAAATAATTAAAAAAGGGCTTCCCTATATTTTTAGTTCCCAGCCGGGTACAAATAGGCAGCTGGGGGTTGGGGGCAGCAGTACCTGCCTGCAGTACCTGGCCAGCATACAAAAATATGGCGAAACGCACGTCATTTTTTTTATAGTTTTTTGGCAAAAAAAATAAAAATGCTTCCCTGGATTTTCCATTGCCAGTGAAGGTAACACCAAGCAGTGGCGGTTAGCAGCCAGTAGCTGCTTGGATTACCCTTATCTAGCAATACAAAAAATGCAGCGGGAGCCCATATATATTTTTTTTAATTATTTATTTAAATAACTAAAAACAAAAAGGGCTTCCCTGTATTTTGATTGCCTGACATGACAGTGCTGTAAAAATAAATCTTTAAAAAAAATGATGTAGCGCTCCGCGGTATTTTTGATTCTCAGCGCAGATAAAGCAGACAGCTACGGGTTGCCACCCCCATCTGCCTGGCGTTACCTTGGCTGGCAATCAAAATACAGGGAAGCCCATTAATTTTTTTTATTTAAAAAAATAGTTAAAAAAAAATGACGTTGGGTCCCCCCATTTTTGATAGCCAGCTAGGGTAAAGCAGAAGGCTGTAGCCTGAAAACCAGAGCTGGCAGCTTTACCGTGGTTGGGGATCCAATGTGGAGGTCACCCCAGGCTTTTTTTTTATAATTATTTTATAAATATTAATAATTACAAAAAAAAAGTAGGGTCCCCCCAAATTGGATCACCAGGCAAGGTAAAGCGGACAGCTGTGGTCTGGTATTCTCAGGGTGGGAAGGACCATAGTTATTGGCCCTTCACAGCCTAAGAACAGCAGGCCGCAGGTGCCCCAGAAGTGGCGCATCCATTAGATACGTTAATCCTGGTGCTTCGCCCCAGCTCATCCCGTGCCCTGGTGCGGTGGCAAACGGGGTAATATATGGGGTTAATACCAGATGTGTAATGTCACCTGGCATCAAGCCCTGGGGTTCGTGAGGTCAGGCGTCGAGCGGGCCCATGTGTGAGGAGTGTAAGGTGGGTGGAGCTAAGCGGAGTAATGTGTGCAGAGTGCCAGGTGGGTGGAGCCAAGTGGGGTAATGTGTGCAGAGTGCCAGGTGGGTGGAGCTAAGCGGGGTAATGTGTGCAGAGTGCCAGGTGGGTGGAGCTAAGCGGGGTAATGTGTGTGGAGTGCCAGGTGGGTGGAGCTAAGCGGAATAATGTGTGCAGAGTGCCAGGTGGGTGGTGCTAAGTGGACTAATGTGTGCAGAGTGCCAGGTGGATGGAGCCAAGTGGGGTAATGTGTGCGGAGTGCCAGGTGGGTGGAGCCAAGCGGGGTAATGTGTGCAGAGTGCCAGGTGGGTGGAGCCAAGCGGGGTAATGTGTGCAGAGTGCCAGGTGGATGGAGCCAAGCGGGGTAATGTGTGCAGTGCCAGGTGGGTTGAGCCAAGCAAGGTAATGTGTTCAGAGTGCCAGGTGGGTGGAGCCAAGTGGGGTAATGTGTGCAGAGTGCCAGGTGGGTGGAGGTAATCGGGGTAATGTGTGCAGAGTACCAGGTGGGTGGAGCTAAGCGGGGTAATGTGTGTGGAGTGCAAGGTGGGTGGAGCCTAGTGGGGCCATGTGTGCGGGCAGCGGAGTGCGAAGTGGGTGGAGTCTAGCGGGGCCATGTGTGCGGGCAGCGGAGTGCGAAGTGTGTGGAGCCTAACGGGGCCATGTTTGCGGGCGGTGGAGTGCGAAGTGGGTGGAGCCTAGCGGGGCCATGTCGGGCATTACCAAGCAAAGCACTTTGCTTGGATACCCGATATTTAACTTGGTTACCAGCTTACCGCAGGCTGCCAGCGATGGCTCCCTGCACACTGTAGCTGTAAAAAGCCCTGCTTTTGGTGATAGAACCGTTCTCAAAAGTAACTCAAACTGTCGAGCTTTTAGCAAAAAGCTCGAGTTCTAGTTCGATCTAGAACACCCCCAAAATCACTCGAACCGCGAACTGGCGAACCTCGAACTACGAACCGCGCTCAACTCTAATCTCAACCCTATTGAGCTGTTGTGGGAGCAGCTTGACCGTATGGTATGCAGAAAGTGCCCATCAAGCCAATCCAACTTGTGTGAGGGGCTTCTGGAAGCATGGGGTGAAATATCTCCAGATTACCTCAGCAAATTAACAGCTAGAATGCCAAAGGTTTGCAAAGCTGGAATTGCTGCAAAGGGAGCATTCTTTGACAAAAGCAAAGTTTGAAAGAGAAAATTATTATTTCAAGTAAAAATCATTATTTCTAACCTAGTCAATGTCTGGACTATATTTTCTATTCATTATGCAACTCATTTGATAAATAAAAGTATGATTTTTCATGGAAAAGACAAAATTGTCTGAGTGACCCCCAAACTTTTGAACTGTAGTGTATACCTGGATATAGCCATGACAGGGTAATACACCAGGATAGGGCCATGATGGGGACATATATATAGCAGGATGCTGCCATGATGGGGGCATATATACCAGAATGAGGCTATGATGGGGACATATATACCAGGATGGGGCCATGATGGGGACTTCTATACCAGGATGGGGTCATGATGTGGACATATATACAAGGATGTGGTCACATATACCAGGATATAGCCATGACAGGGCCATACACCAAGATAGAGCCATGATGGGGACATATATACCAGGATTGGACAATGATGGGGGCATATATACCAGGATGGGGTATGATGTGGACCTATACCAGGATGCGGCCAGGATGTGGACATATATACAAGGATGTGCCATGATGGGGACTTATGTACCAAGATTGAGCCATATATACCAGGATATAGCCAAGATGAGGTCAAACATCAGGATGATGGATGTTTTTACCAGAAAGGGGCCCAGGATAGGGGACTTTAGTACAGTATTTCCTTAAAGTATTGAAAACACATGAAGAAGGAGAGGTGCAAAAACTCATTGTAAGTCATGATGCTAGCTGAAATCTATCAGTAATTAGAATGCAATCCTGCTACTTAGTGAAAAATAATATCAGCTGGCTCAAATGATCACCCATAAAAATGTGTTTCATTACAAAGGTTCTACATAAGAAACATCTCATAATGGGAAAAACCAGTGAGCTGTCTCAATAATTTTACAACCTCATTGTTGCAAAGCATACTGATGATATTAGTTACTGAAGAATTTCTAAAGTACAGAAGCTTCCAGTGAGCACTGTTGGGGCCATAATCCAAAAGTAGAAAGAACATCATGTCACTATATATTGGCCATGACCAGGTGCTCCCCGCAAGATCTCAGACAAAGAATTGAAAATAATTATCAGAAAAGTTGTCCAAGCGCCAAGACTACATTGTTGATCAAAAACAATGTCCAAGTGTGTTTAAAATTTGCTCACCAACATTTAGAGAAGCCTGTGAAATACTAGGAGAATATAGTCTAGTCAGATGAGACCAAAACTGAACACTTTGGATGCCATAATACACACTATGGAATTCAAAAGGCACTGCATATCACCTTAAAACATCATACCAATAGTGAAGTTTGGAGGTGGGAATATCATGGTGTGGGGCTGTTTTTCAGCATATGGCACTGGCATGCTTCATATAATTGAAGGAAGGATGAACGGCCAAATGTACCAAGGCATTCTTGATAAAAATCTACTGCTATCTAGCAGGATTATGAAGCTGAAATTAGGGCGGACATTTCAGGAAGACAATGATCCGAAATACACAGGTAAGGAAACTCTCAGTTTGCTCCAGAGAAAGGAAATAAAGCTGCTAGAATGGTCAAAACAATCACCTAACCTGAATCCAATAGAAAATTTAAAAAGGAGCCCACAGAACCTTTTGGATTTAAAGAGTGTTTGAGTGGAAGAATGGGCCAAAATCATACCTGAGCAATATAGTAAACTAAGTATAGTTTCTCCATACAGGAGGAGTCCTGAAGCTGTTATCACCAACAAAGGATTTTGTACAAAGCATTAAATAGTTTTCAATATGCGTGTTGTTCAGTACTTTTTTCCTGTATCGTTTCTCATTATTACACATCCCTAAATTTATAGACATACATGGTTTGGTTATTTTGCCTGTGTTAATTGGATGGGTTGTTTCCAACATCTGGTAAGAAATTCATGTCAATAACCGCTTTAGAAATATACTTACTTAGAAAATGTTGTCCTTTTCAATACTTATTTCACCCCCTGTATACATATATGTAGTTAAAAAAATAACTTAATGGGAGTGCTTTTTTCAATGAAAGTATAATATCAAAATAACTAAAAAACATTTTCTCACCTGTCTGAAGAATTCTTCTAGCAGGGACATGGTCCACCGATGATGGAGATCCCAGTTTTTAGCTGGATGGCTTATGTCTGCTGTATGCAATAGCAAAGATAAGGCTTTTGGTTTGTCAATCCTGTAAATTAAAATATCAAGTTAATAATCAAGAAAATATTTATTTTATGAATGTTTTACTTAACTATAAAAAAGTATTTTCCTCATTCACCAAAGACTAACAAGATTATCATGGTCTGTGTCTGCAGACTATCAAAGTCTCCTAAGCTATAGATAAAATGTAATGCATAACATATTAGGAATTGTATGATAGTATACACTTATTTCTCTTTCATGAAGAGTCGAGTATGGCTATAATACTATGGAAACTATAATGTTTACATTTATTTCACTCTGAGCCAGTGGCGTACTGTCAATAGAGGCAGACCACGCCACTCCTACGGCCCGTGACGCTACGGGGCCCGTGAGCTGAGGGGGGCACTCATTTTAGTTTCATGATGACCATTCAATCCAGGCGCAGGCAGGCAGCCAGGCGGAGTGTCACTTCAGCGCCGGCAGTCGCAGAAACCCCTTCTGCTCTATTGCTTCTCTGGCTGAACTTGTATTTCAATGACACACCCCCTGGCTGATGTAGCTTTGCCGCCAGAGAGGGGAGCTTCAGATGCAGGCAGCAGCGATTGGTGTTTGCTTGTACTATTCGGGGGGAGGGGCTCTGTAGCGTCAGACACGGCTCCCATCCAGCAGCAGAAAGACTCAGATTGCCACACAGCCACACACAAAATCAGGACTGTATCACCGAGCACAGACAGTAAACTACACTGAGTGCCTACTGTTCTTCAGCAGACACTCTGGTAATAGTCTATTTACTGAACTCCCGGAGTCCTAGCAGATGTATAGCGCCTGGCTAGAGCAAAGATAAATTCATAAAGCATATATACCCCCCCCTAAAAGGTATCAACCACTGAGGACTCTCTGTTCTTTTAAACAATTTTTTTATCTCTACTGGCTAACACGGTACAAAGATATATTTTACTTGTACCCCCCCTAAGTAACTTATATGCCCCCCCGGCCCCCAAGTAACTTGTTTGGCCCCCCAGTAACTTTTCTATGCCACCCACTGGCCCCTAGTAACTTGTATGCTGGCCCCCAGTAATGTGCATATCACCCCAAGGCCCCAGTAACTTGTATGCCGGCCGCCAGTAATCTGTATGTCCCCTCCAGGGCCCCCCAGTAACTTGTATGACTCCCCAGGGCCCCAGACAATAACTTGTATGCTGGCCTGGCCCCCAGTAATATGTATGTCTCCCCCAGTAACTTGTATCCCCGCCCAGAAACATGTAAGCCCCCCAGAAACTTGTATGTCCCTCCCCAGGCCCCAGTAACTTGAATGCTGGCCACCAGTAATGTGTATGCCCCCCGCCCAGTAACTTGTATCCCCCCCAGGAACAAGTAAGCCCCCCAGTAATTTGTGTGTGCCCCCAGGGTCCCCCAGTAACTTGTATGTCCCCCAAGGGCCCCAGACAGTAACTTGTTTGCTGGCCTGGCCCCCAGTAATATGTATGTCCCCCCCAGTAACTTGTATCCCCGCCCAGAAACATGTAAGCCCACCTAGTAAATTGTATGTCCCTCCCCAAGCCCTAGTAACTTGTATGCTGGCCCCCAGTAATGTGTATGCCCCCCCCAGTAACTTATATCCCCCCCAGGAACAAGTAAGCCCCCCCAGTAATTTGTATGTGCCCCCAGGTCCACCCACTGCCCTAGTAACATGTATGTGGCCCCAATAACTAGTAAGCCCCCACTGGCCCCTAGTAACTTGTATGATAGCCCCCAGTAATGTGTATGCCCCCCCCAGTAAATTGTACCCCTCATTAAACATGTAAGCTACCCTCAGTAACTTGTATGCCCCCCACTGGCTCCTAGTAACTTGTATGCTGGCCTCTCAGTAACACGTGTGCCGCCCCTCAGTAACACGTGTGCCGCCTCTCAGTAACTCGTGTGCCACCCCTCAGTAACACGTGTAGTGCCCCTCAGTAACACGTGTGCCGCCCAGTGGCGTACCGTCAATAGAGGCAGACCACGCCACGGCTACGGGGCTGCGAGCTGGAGGGGACCGGGGCGGCTACCTGCAATGTATGTGTTTTTACTTTCATGCATCATGCCCCCAAGCCATCACCAAGCAGCTGTTAACGCCGCTGCTTGTATAGCTGTAGGCTGGCCAACGCAGAGATGCAGACGCACCCACAATGCGCGCGGCCTGTGCTGAAGAGGAGGGAGTGGCCAGACAGCTTCTTCCTCTGATCAGAGAGCTGTTAGAGATGCCAGGAGGAGAACAGCCAAGCAGGAAAGGGGGCTGAACAGCGCGGGAGAATGAAATGATGAAAAGGAAAACATTGCTGGAGTGGAGTAGGGGTAGAGACCACAGAAAAGAGAGAAAAGCAAACAGAGAGCAGAAAAACAGTGAGTGAGCAGCGGAGAACAGAAGGAATAGAAAGAAAAAGCATAGGAGAGAAGGAGCAGCCAGGAGGAGTGACAGGAAGTGCATGCAACAGGAAGGCCGGAGCCACTATCATCATCTCTCACAGCACAGGACCAGGTGAGTATTATGATGTACAAATGTCTGCCTGTAACACTACAGAAAAACTGCCCTGTGCTGTGCCATCATTGTGTTGTGTGCGTGTGTCTCTTGCCCCTGTGCTATGCCATCATTCTGTGTGTATGTCGGCCCTGTGCTGTGCCATCACTGTGTGTGTGTGTGTGTCTGTTGCCCCTGTGCTGTTCCATCACTGTGTGTGTGTCTGTTCCCTCTGTGCTGTGCCATCACTGTGTGTATTTTCCCCATGTGCTGTGGCATCAGTGTTTGTATGTGTTTTGTCAATGTGCTTTGCCATAAGTGTGTGTGTGTGTGTGTGTGTGTGTGTGTGTGTGTGTGTGTCTGTTACCCCTGTGCTGTGCCATCACTGTGTGTGTCTCTGTTGCCCCTGTGCTTTGCCATCACTCTGTGGGTGTGTCTGTTGTCCCTGTGCTGTGCCATAAGCGTGTGTGTGTGTGTGTTGCCCATGTGCTGTGCCATCAGTGTGTGTGTGTGCTGCCCATGTGCTGTGCCATCAGTGTGTTTGTGTTACCCATGTGCTGTGCCATCAGTGTGTGTGTATATATTTTTGCCCATGTGCTGTGCTATCAGTGTGTGTGTGTGTGTGTGTGTGTGTATGTGTGTGTTTTATCAGTGTGTGTGTGTGTGTGTGTGTTTTGCACATGTGCTGTGCCATCACTCTATGTGTATGTCTGTTGCCCCTGTTCTGTGCCAGCACTCTGTGTGTGTGTTGTCCATGGTCTGTGCCATCACTCTGTGTGTGTGTATGTCGCCCCTGTGCTGTGCCACCACTGTGTGTGTGTGTGTCTGTTGCTCCTGTGCTGTGCCATCACTATGTATGTGTGTGTGTGTCTGTTGTTCATGTGTTGTGCCATCACGGTGTGTGTGTGTGTCTGTGCGTGTCGGTTGCTTCTGAGCTGTGCCATCACTATGTGTGTTTTGCCCCTGTGCTGTGCCATCACTGTGTGTGTTGCCCATGTGCTGTGCTATGTGTCTGTGTGTGTGTTTTGCCCCTGTGCTGTGCCATCAGTGTGTGTGTGTGTGTCTCTGTTGCCCCTGTGCTGTGCCATCACTGTGTGTGTGTGTGTGTGTGTGTGTCTGTTGCCCCTGTGCTGTGCCATCAGTGTGTGTGTGTTGCCCATGTGCTGTGCTATATGTCTGTGTGTGTGTTTTGCCCATGTGCTGTGCCATCAATGTGTGTGTCTCTGTATGTGTGTGAATTGTGCCTGTACTGTGCAGAGTTTTACTATAGATCTATAGATCCTAAGGCTATGAAGAGGGTCAAAATGGTTACCATTATATGGGGGAGATAGATGTGAAAATGTATATTGTGTGTGCGGTGAGGGGCACGAAGAAGGACATCACTACTTTAGGCCAAGTTCACATATTGCAGATTTTGGGGGGGATTTGCAGTGTGAACCCACTGGTCTTGGTGCAGTGGACTTTGCTCAGTAACAGGATGGTGGTTATATTCAGACTCTATGTGGTGATATTTGGTCATGGTGTGGCGGCATTATTTTGCAATGTATTAATGGCCTTGGTATGGTGGGTGTTGTTAAGTAATACTATGTAGAAGTATGTGTTATCTCTGACTATAAGCTGCCCCCAGTAACATGTATGATGATTATTATGTTAATATTTTATTTTATTTTTTTTATCGGGGAAGGGGGGGGGCCCATTCAGATTTTTGCTATGGGGCCCCATGGACAATGGAGGTTGTCTCACATCATATACGAAGCTTCTATGGTTGAAGAAAAACGTTTAAAGTTCCAGCACATTCAGAGGGAGGCAAATAACTTTGAAGAGAATTACCCGGTTTTTGCCACCTAATCTGAGTGCAGCTTGATTTAGAGGCAGAGACCCCTATTCCAGGTATGTGTCACTTACTGGGCTGCTTTCTGTAGTTTTGATAAAATCAGCAGGAAATTAGTACTAGAGGTCTAGTAGAGCTGCTGATTGGCAACTCCCAATTTGCTTTGTGCTTCGCTTTTATGATGAATATTGTGCAATAATAATAATGATATGACAATATGATTCTGTAGGTCAGTAAGATTGAGGGAATGGGGTGAAAGAGAGGGCCACTCATTGTCTAATCACTTAAGCCCCCATACCCTATACATTAGAATAACATCAGCTAAACCAACCAATATCAATGGGCTGTACCTACAGTCTAAAGAAAAAAATGTTTCCAGCATCGGTATATGGAGAATTGTTATAAAACTAGAACATTTATTTAGTCCATTAAAAACAGGATGCCACACACAAAAAGGGCAAAGGGGCACACAGTGAGAGACACGGGGATTATCCCCATCCTACGCGTTTCAACCTTGCGGTTAGTCATGGAATTCACATTCACATTTTATAACAATTCTCCATATACCGATGCTGGAAACATTTTTTTCTCCTCTAACTGTGTTTATCCGCCCAGGCCAGGGCGTTCCGTGCATAGGTGGTGGACCCTAGGGTGAAGAGAGGTGAGCTGAATTAATTTATTTTTTTCTTAATACCTACAGTCTAATGTTTATGGGGGCCTTCTAATTCTCCACCAGTTGATGTTAGGGGAGATAAGGATTAGACATAATCAATCCTGCATAGGATTGGATCAAGTCAGGATCACCAAACATGCCTGGGTTCGCTGATCAGATCGATGATTCGATCGACGATCCTAGCCAAAACCATTGAATTCGATGGGAGGCAGAACTTATGTGTTAAACTGTAACATGGTGCAGGGGGCTGCAAATGTGTAGGGGGGCTGCAAAAAAAAAGAAAACAAGGAATAAACAAAGCAGGACATACTTACCGAGTCACCCTGCGGCTGCAACACTACTTCCGGCGCCGCTCATTATCCCTCATACATATTTTCCTCACCTACAGATGTCTCTGATTGGTTGCAGTCAGATCGTGACCCCATCCACTCTGACAGCATTATACTGGTATAAACAAATAAATAAATTAAAAAAATGGCATGCAGTCCACCCATATATTGAAACCAGCACAGATAAAGCCCACAGCTGCAGGTTGCATACCCTTATCATGTGGCTTTTTTTCCAAAAAATATTTAAATAAATAAATAAATTTTAAAAAATGGCGTTTGGTTACCCCCTCAACTTTTATACCCAGCCAAGCTAAAGCCGACAGCTGGGGGCTGGTATTCTCAGGCTGGGGAGGCCCATGGTTATTGACTTTTCTTCAACCTAAAAATAGAAGCCTGCAGCCTCCCAGGATTGTTGCATCCATTAGATGCGACAATCCCGGTGCTTTACCTGGCTGATCCCGATTGCCCTGTCAATCGGGGTAATAAGGGGTTAATGTCAGCTCACAGCTGTAACTAATACCTAGATTAATAATAGGAGGTGTCTATGTGACCCCTCATTACTATTCCGTAAGTGAAAGTAAATAAACACAAACACCTAAAAAATCCTTTATTTGAAATAAAATACAAAAAACTCCACCCTCTTTCACCCTTTTATTATCACCCAAAACATCCAAGTCCGACATAATCCACACGAGGTCTCACGGCGATTCCAGCTCTGCTACATTTGAACTGACAGTGTGAGGCCGTAGAACATTATTGCATGCTGTAACATGAGGCAGAGATTGAGCCGCAGCAATGAGTGGTGATGTCACTCGAGTTATTTGCGGTCACAGCTGAAGATTCCCACAACCCTCCACCTATAAGCACAGGTAACCTGACCTCAGAGGACCTCAATGAACTCAGTAACATCACCATAGGGAAGGTCACTGAGATCACAGACCTGCATCTCCTTGCAGAAAACTGTGTTTTTTGCAAGAGATGCAGATTTGGTGCTGAAATTTCTACATATTCCTGTACCCAATCTACACCTCCTGGCAAAAAACGCAACAAAACTGCATGCGTTATTATGATGCAGTTTTCATGTATTTTATTGCCTTGAGATATAAATTGGGTGCAGGAATATGCTGTAAACATTTCTGCACCAAATCTGCATCTTTTGGCAAAAAAAATGCACAAGAACGGTTTTGACGATGTTTCAGTGTGGTATTCTACCAGGAGGTTCAAATTTGGTGCTGAAATCTGGTGCAGACATTTCAGCACCAAATTTGAACCTGCTGGCTGAAAACTGCACAAAAACGGCGTCAAAACCGTTTGTGTGCATTATTTTGCAAACAGATGCAGATTTGATGCTGAAATTTTTACATCATAGCACCCAAACTACACCTCCTGGCAAAAAAAAAATGCATCAAAGACACATGCGCTACCATGTGGTTATGAGGCATGTTTTTTGCAAGGAGGTGTAGATTTGGTGCAGGAATATGGTGTAAAAATTTCAGCACCAAATCTACATCGCTTGGCAAAAAATGTGTTTTTCTGTCAGAAGATGCAGGTCTGTGAACTCAGGTGAGGTCACTGAGTTTTTTGAGGTCTCCTAAGGTCAGGTTACCTGTAATCACAGATGGAGGGCCATGGGAATCTTCAGCTGTGACCACATATAACCTGAGTGACGTCACAGCTGATCGCTGAGGCTCAGTTTGTGCATTAAGTTTCAGCATGCGGTCATGTTATATGGCTGCACACTGTCAGTTCAGATGTGGCACAGGATCGTCATGGGACCTCTTGTGGATTACATAGGACCTGGGTGTTTTGGGAGTTAATAAAAGGAAGAAAGAGGGTGATTGTTTTATTTTATTTCAAATAAAGAATTTTTTCTGTGTTTATTTTTTTTACTTACAGATTAGTAATGGGGGGTCTCATAGACCCATTACTACTCTAGAGCTTAATGGCACCTGTGAGCTGTCATTCACCCCTTATTACCCCAATTGTCATCGCACCAGGGCAATTGGGAAAAGCCAGGTAAAGTTCTGAGATTGTCGCATTTAATGGATGTGACAATCCTGGTTGGCTGCTCTTTTTAGGCTGGGGGGCCAAATAAGCACGGGTTTCCACAGCCTGAGAATACCAGCCCCCAACTTTTGGGCTTTATCTTGGCTGGATATCAAAATTGGGGGGACCACATGCTTTTTTTTAAAAATAATTTATTTAAATAATTAAAAAAAGAGCCGTATGCGTAAGCTTTTATTTTGATACACAGCCAATATAAGCGCACGGCTGGGGGCTGCAGCCAGTAGCCATGGGCTTTATCTGTGCTGGTATCAATAGGTGGAGGACCCACCCTACGATATTTTAGTTATTTTACACCTGTATAATGATGCAGTCAGCATCTGTAATTCCAACTAATCACAGACGCTGTCTGGGGATGGGGTCTGACTGCGCCAATCAGACATGACGGTGGGTAGGGAAAGCAGTGAATATATATAAGGGATAATGAGCAAACCAGAAAGTAGCATGGCAGCCGCGAGGAGACTTTGTAACTATGTCCTACTTTAACCATTTTGCTTCCTTTTTTTTCACAGTGATTTTCCTGGCCAATCACAGTCATGCCAATACATAACATGACTGTGATGGGGTTGGGAGAGGATGGTTTCTGCAAACTGAACATTTACCGATCCAAACCAAATATTTTTGACTTTTCAGTCAAATGTTTGGTCTTCCGATCCCGACCCAATCCTGCCAAGCATCCTATGATTTTGTTATTTTCCGTTATTTTCTGAAGAAGATCGCTCATCTCTAATAAGGATCCGAGATATCAGATTTTGGACATTTGATCTATTTGTTCTGAGAAAGATCAGCCTCTATCAGAGCAGTTTGGAGGAGAACAGAGGAGTCTGGAGGAGAACAGAGGAGTCTGGAAAAGAACAGAAGAGTCTGGAGGAGAACAGAAGAGTCTGGCAACAGTTCTCTCATAGAAAGCGTTCCTATTCATGGGTGAGTAATGATGATAATAATAATATAATATTTATTCACTTATATAGCGCTATTAATTACACATACATTGTAGTGAAATAGATGTTGGCCGAAGATTGGTAAGCAGCTATCTATAGTACATGGGGCCCATTAGAGGCAGCATTTTTAATATTGACTGCAGAAGCTAAGGTCTAAAACTGCAATGGTGGAACATGTTTGCAAACTCTGCAGAGCTGTTTTGTAGTTGAAAAAAGTCATAATGGTGGTCATTAGATTGAGAAGATGGTAAAACTAATTGTTGCAGTTAGAGAGGACATCACCTGAGTAAATAGCTGGATGTAATTGCTTATTTGTATGTGACAGTTTCTAATGACTATTCTACATGTGACTAGAGATAAATGGACCCTAAAGCTGGGTTTACAAACTGCAACATCGCAAAGGACATCGCTGTAACGTCACCGGTTTTGTGACGTAACAGCGACCTCCCTAAGTCTCTGTTGAGTCGCTGGTGAGCTGTCAAACAGGCAAACCTGGCCAACAACGCAACAGCGATCCGGACCTGCAGAGCGACCTAGCTGGTTGTTGGGGACGTTGATAAGCAGCTTTTTGAAAGGGAAGTTGCTAACAAAGTCGCTGCAAAGTCTTTCACACACTGAAACTTTGTAGCGATGCATGCTGCACAGCGGGAAACAAAGGACCTAGGAATGGTCCTGAACGATTTGTAGCGATCAGCAACTTCACAGCAGGGGCCAGGTCACTGATGTGTTTCACACACTGCAACATCTCAAACGACATCGCTATTGCGTCACAAAACCGGTGACGTTACAGCGATGTCGTTTGAGATGTTGCAGTGTGTAAACCCACCTTAACAATAAGGTAAAAATCTGTGTTTAAGTTTGCAGTTGCAGGGGGCTTTACGTATGCTGAACACTTGAACAAGCACCGCTGTGCTCGGGTACACTTGATGCTCAGCCCAGTGCGAGCCGCTTACAGAGTTTGATCAACTGTCACGGGGGGTAACAACAGTGTTATCGGACGTAGTGTGCAGAAAAAAATCTCACCCACCTTCCCCCGCAAGTGCTCTGTTTATGGCTTGCTACCTTTGGGTGGAGAGCTGAATCATTGACTTCCAATGGGGTCCAGGTCAAGTCTGGGTTTAGAACAGAACTTTATCTAAAGTCCGGCTGAACCTTCAGAACCCAAACTTCAACAGGTTTTTGCTCATCTTTACATGTGACCAGCGTCCAGTAATCTCCACAGACTGCCTATGTGATGTCTGACCACTATATGATCACTGCACTCAGTCTCATTTTGACGGTAATATTCACTTACCTCATGTGATATTCCTGTAATAGTTATTCAATTAGCAACAGTATGGAGGTGTTATCCGGAGACTGTGTGGGAGTGGTATTAATTGTTAGAAATGGTCCGCAGATGTAAGTGTACTCAGGCTTTGTGCCTAGTGCTGCATGAACTGGAATTATGGCCCTGATTATACTTGTATCCCATCAGACTAATGTGGCAGCCTTTTCTATAACTAGAGGATGTGCATTGTGAATGTGAGCTTTAATTCTTCAATCGTATTTGAGAAGAGCTTGAGAACACTCCAGAAAGCCACACAGTGAAGCTTTTTTAGATAATACAGTTAGGTCCAGAAATTTTTGGACAGTGACACAAGTTTTGTCATTTTAGCTGTTTACAAAAACATGTTCAGAAATACAATTATATATATAATATGGGCTGAAAGTGCACACTCCCAGCTGCAATATGAGAGTTTTCACATCCAAATCGGAGAAAGGGTTTAGGAATCATAGCTCTGTAATGCATAGCCTCCTCTTTTTCAAGGGACCAAAAGTAATTGGACAAGGGACTCTAAGGGCTGCAATTAACTCTGAAGGCGTCTCCCTCGTTAACCTGTAATCAATGAAGTAGTTAAAAGGTCTGGGGTTGATTACAGGTGTGTGGTTTTGCATTTGGAAGCTGTTGCTGTGACCAGACAACATGCGGTCTAAGGAAATCTCAATTGAGGTGAAGCAGAACATCCTGAGGCTGAAAAAAAAGAAAAAATCCATCAGAGAGATAGCAGACATGCTTGGAGTAGCAAAATCAACAGTCGGGTACATTCTGAGAAAAAAGGAATTGACTGGTGAGCTTGGGAACTCAAAAAGGCCTGGGCGTCCACGGATGACAACAGTGGTGGATGATCGCCTCATACTTTCTTTGGTGAAGAAGAACCCGTTCACAATATCAACTGAAGTCCAGAACACTCTCAGTGAAGTAGGTGTATCTGTCTCTAAGTCAACAGTAAAGAGAAGACTCCATGAAAGTAAATACAAAGGGTTCACATCTAGATGCAAACCATTCATCAATTCCAAAAATAGACAGGCCAGAGTTAAATTTGCTGGAAAAACACCTCATGAAGCCAGCTCAGTTCTGGAAAAGTATTCTATGGACAGATGAGACCAAGATCAACCTGTACCAGAATGATGGGAAGAAAAAAGTTTGGAGAAGAAAGGGAACGGCACATGATCCAAGGCACACCACATCCTCTGTAAAACATGGTGGAGGCAACATGATGGCATGGGCATGCATGGCTTTCAATGGCACTGGGTCACTTGTGTTTATTGATGACATAACAGCAGACAAGAGTAGCCGGATGAATTCTGAAGTGTACCGGGATATACTTTCAGCCCAGATTCAGCCAAATGCCGCAAAGTTGATCGGACGGCGCTTCATAGTACAGATGGACAATGACCCCAAGCATACAGCCAAAGCTACCCAGGAGTTCATGAGTGCAAAAAAGTGGAACATTCTGCAATGGCCAAGTCAATCACCAGATCTTAACCCAATTGAGCATGCATTTCACTTGCTCAAATCCAGACTTAAGACAGAAAGACCCACAAACAATCAAGACCTGAAGGCTGTGGCTGTAAAGGCCTGGCAAAGCATTAAGAAGGAGGAAACCCAGCGTTTGGTGATGTCCATGGGTTACAGACTTAAGGCAGTGATTGCCTCCAAAGGATTCGCAACAAAATATTGAAAATAAAAATTTTTTTTTGGGTTTGGTTTATTTCTCTAATTACTTTTGACCTCCTAAAATGTGGAGTATTTGTAAAGAAATGTGTACAATTCCTACAATTTCTATCAGATATTTTTGTTCAAACCTTCAAATTAAACGTTACAATCTGCACTTGAATTCTGTTGTAGAGGTTTCATTTCAAATCCAATGTGGTGGCATGCAGAGCCCAACTCGCGAAAAATTGTGTCACTGTCCAAATATTTCTGGACCTAACTGTAGATTTGAAATTTGAAAATAATCCCGCCTACCAGTATGTACTGTAGACTTTTACCATAGACCATCACGACAAGGTAACTCACCCTTCCGGCTGCTGCAAAGAATTCTTCATTGCTTTGATTTGTTGGAAGTGACAGGACATATCTGTGGCCAGCACCATCTCAATCACCAAAGTCCGGAATTCTCTTCAGGGTTGTAAAAAGGTAGAAAGAAAAAAATGTGTACAGCATTAGTTTTCTAGTACATATGTTATTTGCATGCAATACTGCTATTTTCCAACATCATGTCTGCTCTCTATCTGAAACGTAACCTTTCCAACACTGATCTACTTCTATTTCCTCCATCTTCTAACCTCCCTAAACCTGACATCTCCCTATCTGTGTGCGGCACAATGATAACTCCTAGCCCGCAGACTCGCTGTGTGGGTGTTATACTTGACGCCAATCTCTCCTTCACCTCCCACATACATTCTCTTGCCCGCTTGTGTCACTTGCACCTCAAGAACATCTCGAGAATCCACCCCTTTCTTACCATGGAAACAACAAAAATCTTCACCGTGGAGCTGATCCACTCCCGCTTTGACTACTGCAATTGTGTATTAATTGGACTCCCCCTCACTAGACTTTCCTCTCTCCAGTCCATCCTTAATGTGGCAGCCAGGGTCAATTATCTGGCTAATTGTTACTCAGACGCTCCCACACTGTGCCAGTCATTTCACTGGCTGCCCATACATTATAGCATTCAATTTAAACTGCTTGTTCTCACCCACAAAGCTCTCCACAGTGCGGCACCCCCCCTACATTTCCACCCTCATCTCTGTCTGTCACCCCACCCATTCTCTACACTCTGCAAACGACTTTTGACTAACATCCTCACTAATCTGAACCTCCAACTCCCAGCTCCAAGACTTATCCAGAGCTGTACCAATTCTCTGGAATACTTTACCCCAAGAAATTAGGATGATCCACAACTTACACAGCTTCAGACGCTTCCAAAAAACAAATTTTTTTAGGGTGGCTTATCACCCTCCCTAATCAAAGGCAATTTTATATATCTCCTCCACTATTTCTCAGAACATAATTATCCGTCACACTCCACCACTTTAAAGAGCATTACAAAGATTGGCTGACTGGCTCATGCAGCCTTTATCTATCCACCATTTCTTTGAGATGGCTGAACCGTTGTAAATAAGCACCCCCCACCTCATCCCATTGTAGATTAAGATTGTATTTATTTTTGCTTTAATTATTGTATCTTCTATATTTGTTACTTATGAATGTTTGTTTGTATATGAACTTCTGAATTGTAAAGCGTTGCGGAATATGTTGGCGCTACAGAAATAAAGATTATTATTATTATTATTGTTTCCTCATTTACTTATTATAGACTATTTGTTCATGTTGTGTTTTTCTCTTGGGTTTTCTCTGTGAAATAGCCATGTGTGAATGTGCTCCTGTTGCACATACAACAACTTATGCTCCGGCTCATTTTTTTTGCTTTTTTTTCTCTGTATTTTTTTGTACTCTGGACAAATGGGGGTGTGGTCCCTCCGTCTAAGGTAGACATTACATCTATACAGCTTCCCATGGACAGATGGCTGTAGTGAGAGCTGTGTGCTTCTCTGCCATTATTCACATTGATGTCACTGACATAAGGTAAGGTTTTAATATTAGAGTTGGACTGTGCCGACTACGTACACCTTGTTGCGGTGGGATGGCTTTTATGTTTGTTTTAATCAAAAAGTAATAACCAAGTGCCCTGTTATTTACATGCAATACTGCTTTTTACTCATTTACTTACCATAATGTGCATGCTCATTTTGTGTTCTTTTTTTTCTCTTGAGTTTTGTCTGTGAAATGGCCATGGTGTGAATGTGCTCCTATTATACCTATGTTTTACAACGTGCAATACAATTCCTTTTAAAATTCAGTTTAATTAAATAATATTAAAATCGCCCAGGTGATTAACCCAAAAACTCAAACAGTAAATTGATATAAAATAGGGAGCTCATATGGATCAGGGGTAGCCAAAAAATCGTAATATATGTAGGCAGATATAACAATAATATAATAATACCAATCCAGTACACACATCTATACTCTAGTGACCCTAATATGTCACTGTGTCTGGCTCTGCCTATCAAAGGAGGGTATGACACCATAACGTAGCTGGGCGCCCCTGTTCCTTGACGGCTGACCCTCACTCTCCCTAAAAAGCCCTACCAAGTAATGATAAATACTGTACCTAATAATTTTCACAACTAACAGGAGTTATGGTGCTCCATAGTTAGTCACACTAGAGGATCAATACCTCAATATCAATAAACAAGGTACAGAAAACAAACACCTGTTGCCACAATATGCTGACAGTATGTTATTCCTAAATAAATAAGGATACAGGTACTTCCCTCAAGCTGGTGCTATGTGCATGGCCTTGTTTTGGTTTTTTTATTTGTTTTTTTTTAGACTTTTAGTACATTACATCTAATTCTACATTGTTTTTCCACTGTCAACCATATGTGTTACAAAACTCTTTATTCTAAGGGAGATAGGCTCATATTTTTTTAAACATCAAAATTAGAGTTTTTACATTTTTTTTTCATTGATAAATTGGTCTTGAATATATATGTTTTGTTTATTTTTAGTATTTCAGCTATGTTTTACTGAAAATACATAATTGATAAATTGAATAATATTTAAACCTGCTTTTTATAATCCTTTTTTTCTAGATTTTTTGTGTGTTTCTTTTTTTTGTAACTATCAATATCTTGCAGTTTTCACTATGGCTAGAAGTATAAATGCAGTAAACTGGCATTTTCATTTTTTTATTTGTGAGGTTTGTGATGAATGAGGATCTTCCTTATTAAGCGCAGGTCGAGGGGTTGGAACGCTGACTGAGCTGTGTATACTGCTTTGTTGTATATACTGTGGCACGATTAGCACAGGGCTAAGATTTAATGACAGAAGGCCACTCTATTGTACTTGTACTTTTTGAAGCCTAGATGACAAGAGCAATATCAGGCCAGAGTCACACTTGTGCAAGTCTCGCATCGCATCACCTGGCCTCTCCTGACATGAGGGGGTCAGCTGCATGTACAACCCCTGGCAAAAATGATGGACTCACCTGGCTCTGAGGATATTAATTCAGTTGTTTACTTTTGTTTAAAAAAGCAGATCACAGACATGGCACAAAACTGACATATGTCAGTCTCCAGCTGGCGTACACAGCTGAAATAGTTGCCAAATTTATAAAGAGGCACTTGGAAGTGGAAGAGTAAAAGCATATGTAGCCTCATATCTGAGTATAAGTCCAGAGTCACACTTGTGCATATCTTGTGCGAGTCTCGCATCGCATCACCTGACACAGCCTGATGCTCTTTGAACAGGATAGAAATACAACCCCTGGTAAAAATGATGGACTCACCTGGCTCTGAGGATGTTCATTCAGTTGTTTACTTTTGTTTAAAAAAAGCAGATCACAGACATGGCACAAAACTAAAGTAATTTCAAATGTCAACTTTCTGGCTTTAAGAAACACTAAAAAAAATCATGAAAACATAATGTACTAGCCAGTAACGGTTACTTTTCAAGACCAAACAGGGGGAAAAAATTATGGACTCACTCAATTATGAGGAAAAAATTATAGAATCATGAAAAACAAACAAACAAAAAGCCACTCTAATACATCGCTAGTATTTTGTTGCACCACCTCTGGATTTTATAACAGCTTGCAGCCTCTGAGGCATGGACTTAATGAGAGACAAACAGTACTCTTCATCAATCTGACTCCAACTTTCTCTGATTGCTGTTGCCAGATCAGCTTTGCAGGTTGGATTCTTGTCATAGACCATTTTCTTCAACTTCCACCAAAGATTTTCAATTGGATTGAGATCCGGACTATTTGAAGGCCATGACATTGACCTTATGTGTCTTCTTTCAAGAAATGTTTTCACAGTTTTTGCTCTATGACAGGATGCATTATTATCTTGATAAATTATTTAATCATTCCCAAATATTCTTTCAATTGATGAGATAAGAAAAGTGTCCAAAATTTAAATGTAAACTTGGACATTTAAATGTAATGACAGCCATCTCCCCAGTGCCTTTACCTGACATGCAGCCCCATATCATCAACGACTGTGGAAATTTACATGTTCTCTTCAGGTAGTCATCTTTATAAATCTTATTGGAACAACATCAAACAAAAGTTCCAGCATCATCACCTTGCCCAATGCAGATTTGTGATTCATCACTGAATATGACTTTCATCCAGTCATCCACAGTCCAGGATTGCTTTTCCTTAGCCCATTGTAACCTTGTTTTTCTCTGTTTAGGTGTTAATGATGGCTTTTGTTTAGCTTTTCTGTATGTAAATCCCATTTCCTTTAGGCGGTTTCTTACAGTTCAGTCACAGACATTGACTCCAGTTTCCTCCCATTTGTTTCTCATTTGTTTTGTTGTGCATTTTCTGTTTTGAAGACATATTGCTTTAAGTTTCCTGTCTTGATGCTTTGATGTCTTCCTTGGGTTACCAGTATGTTTGCCTTTAACAACCTTCCCATGTTGTTTATATTTGGTCCAGATTTTAGACACAGCTGACTGAACAACCAACATCTTTTGCAACATTGTATGATAATTTACCCTCTTTTAAGAGTTTGATAATCCTCTCCTTTGTTTCAATTGACATCTCTAATGTTGGAGCGATGATTCATGTTAGTCCACTTGGTGCAGCAGCTCCCCAAGGTGTGATCACTCCTTTTTATATGCAGACTAACGAGCAGATCTTATTCGATGCAGGTGTTATTTTTGGGAATGAAAATTTACAGGGTGATTCCATTATTTTTACCTCAGAATTGAGTGATTCCATAATTTTTTCCCCCTCTTTGGTCTTGAAAAGTAACCGTTACTGGCTAGCACATTATGTTTTCATGATTTTTTTAGTGTTTCTTAAAGCCAGAAAGTTGACATTTGAAATTACTTTAGTTTTGTGCCATGTCTGTGATCTGCTTTTTTTAAACAAAAGTAAACAACTGAATGAACATCCTCAGAGCCAGGTGAGTCCATAATTTTTACCAGGGGTTGTATTTCTATCCTGTTCAAAGAGCATCAGGCTGTGTCAGGTGATGCGATGCGAGACTCGCACAAGATATGCACAAGTGTGACTCTGGACTTATACTCAGATATGAGGCTACATATGCTTTTACTCTTCCACTTCCAAGTGCCTCTTTATAAATTTGGCAACTATTTCAGCTGTGTACGCCAGCTGGAGACTGACATATGTTTTTTTGCAATTTACCCAACTTTTGTGACATAACTGAATACTCAATTGGCCACGGTAGGTCACAGCCCTTCCTCCTAAACTCAGTCTACTTTTAAAGGTTGGTGGAGCTGACCAGGACTCACCAAGCTTCACATTTTTTACCCAACTATAATTGCCAAAAATTTTATGATATGTCAAGCAGATTTACTATTCTGGTGTAACCTGTTTCATGAATTGGAGCCTAAAACGTTTTCCTATATCATCTTACTGTTTGCAAATCAGGTGACTATTACTGATGGGCAAACTCGGGCTGTAAAATTCAGAATCCGTGTACCGACCCCGGATGAGTGGCCCTGGAAGCCGTGTTAGTTACATGGGAAACTCGGTAAGTATAACGCTCCTGCTCTAATCTCCTTAGCCCATCTATCACCATTTTAACCCCTTCAGCCCCGGGGCACTTTCTGTTTTTGTTTTTTGCTCCCCTTCTTCCGAGAGCCGTAACTTTTTTATTTGTCCGTCAATCTTGCCATATGAGGGCTTTTTTTTGCGGGACAAGTTGTACTTTTAAATGAAACCATAGGTTTTAACATATGGTGTACTGGAAAACAGAAAAAAAATTCCAAGTGTGGAAAAACTGCAAAAAAAGTGTGATGGCACAATAGTTTTTGGGATGTTTTATTCACGGTGTTCAATATATGTGGTAAAACTGATGTATGAATATGATGCCTGAGGTCGGTGCGAGTTTGTAGACACCAAACATATATAGGTTTACTTGTATCTAAGGGGTTAAAAAAAATTCACAAGCTTGTCCAATAAAAGTGGCGTATGTTTTGCGCCATATTCCGAAACCCGTAGAGTTTTCATTTTTTGGGATCAATGGCTCAGTCATGGCTTATTTTTTGCGTCTCGAGCTGACGTTTCTAATGGTACCATTTTTGCGCAGATGCTACGTTTTGATCGCCTGTTATTGCATTTTGCGTAAAACTTGTGGCGACCAAAACCGTAATTTTGGCATTTGGAAATTTTTTGCCACTATGCCGTTTACCAATCAGATTAATTGATTTTATATTTTGATAGATCGGGCATTTCTGAATGCGGCGATACCAAATATGTGTATATTTATTTTTTTTTAACCTTTTAATTTTCAATGGGGGGAAAGGGGGGTGATTTGAACTTTTAGATTTTTTTTTTTTTTATTATTTCTTAAAACTTTTTTTTACTTTTTATTTTTATTTTACTAGTCCCCCTAGGGGGCTATAGCGATCAGCAATCCGATTGCTTTGATCTATCTGCTGATCACAGCTATACAGCTGTAAACAGCAGATACAGTCACTTCCTGCTTCACTGGCCTCCGGGCCAGATGAAAACGAAAGTGAAACGTCATAGCTGCAGGCATCATCACATGACCCTGTGCTACCATGGCAACCACCGAAAGTCACGGGATCACTCACGTGACTTCCGGTGGGGGCGGCGGTAAGTGAAAATCTTCACCGCGCGTATATACATCTCGCTGCCAGACTTTGGCAGCGAGATATAAGGGGTTAATGTTACGGGTGGAATGCGATTCCACTCGTAACATGCAGGCACACATGTCAGCTGTTGAAAACAGCTGATATGTGTGCTGATCACCACCGCCTGCCCGCGGCAGGGGGCAGGGCTTAACGGGACATGCTCCATGATGGATATATCCGTCCATGGTCATGAAGGGGCACAATACTGAGGTCCCCTTATATGAGGATTGGCAGAATTTTTGTGATTAATTCCGGTCCCAAACTGTTTTTTTTTTCTTTTAAAATCAAGTTGGACTCGCAGATCCCGAATATCTGCGGGTTCGTTCATCACTAGTGACTGCAAAAATCCGTAAAGTGTTCTCCTAATAGTGTACACATTTATTTTCAATGATTCTATATTATATTTAAAATGTTTCCAAAAATGTGAAAATATAATAATAAATATAATAATTCTTATTAGTCTGCAAATATTAATTTAATACTTTTACTGCTGGAATGGCTAAAGAGAGCCTTTAACAAAATTTTTCATGCTCAACTGGACACACTATGTATACTGTAAGTGACTACGCAGCAGAATAAAACTTGTTTGCCTTTCCATTATGAAGATATTAGCATAGTGTTTGATACCTAGAGGTAAAGGGGCAGCACAGCTGAGTTTAGCGGGTTAACATTTCAAACCCTTATATGAGCTTTCTTTCTCCCCTGCTGTACTATCCATTCCCCCATATTTCCAGTCCTGAGAAGAGGAATCAAAGGAGTCAGAATCACACTCATGTCTGCTGTGCTCAGAGCAACTTTTACACTCTGCGGTGAGAGCAGAGCAGGCTACTCTTGTGTGAGACATATAATGACAGCATGCTTTTCTTATATAATGACCTTATCTGAAAGGTCTCATCTGTGCTCTACTCCCAGCACTTGCTAATCATGCAGGACGCATGACGTTAGACCAGTAGCTTGGAGCTGTATTATTATATCTCATACACTGAGAAACCTGAAATAAGCTATTTTGGGGGTGTGTTCTTCTTTTGTCAATGCGTTGGAGCCTGCTTGGTGCTTGGTCAGCATGCATGTTAGGGAGAAGACGTAGACACCCCCACTGTAAACTCTCTGACATCACGGACATGGACTTAATAAAAGTAACCTCATTAGGTACTCATTGATTGCTAAAATCTCCGCAATAAAGAGGTGAAAATAAAAAAAAAACTAAAAAGACCAAACATTTTATTCCACTTTGCAGCCAATATTACCTTTTGTCTCCAGTTTAACATGAAAAATATGATGAAAGGTCTTCTTTAAAGGGGATATTACTTGGACAATTCCTTCTCAATCAGCATGTTTTCCCCCATTAAAATAATACTTAAACTTACTTCTGGTGACTTACTTCTCCCGGGGCTCACATAACATTGATACGTTATGCAAGGCCTGTGCCCAATCAGCACCGACTTCACTGTCTCTTGCTTCAGACAAATCAAATTTTAAAAAGAGCTGCGGGTGTCCCTCTTAATTATTGATTTGTCCGAAGTCTGGGACAGTGAAGCCAGTATTAATTGGGCACAGGGTTCTCGTGATGTAATAGCCTAATTTGAGCACTGGGAGAGTGAGTGATGACACCTCTGAATTGGTGGTGAGTATAAGTGTTGCTGATTGAGAATTGGTTGTCCATGTAGTGGACAGCCCATTTAAGCTTCAAATTATATATAGTTTGTTTATCTAAAAAAACGATTGAAGTCTTATTTAAAGGAAGCATACTGTGCGCTCTACTTTTAGCCCAAAGGTTTACCCAACAGGAGCAATCAAGGGGCACAGCAGACTCACAGTTATGAGTCGTTCCTATTCATTAGGTCAGCATTACAGATGGGCCAATAGGCAAATATTTGGGTTAGAGTTGTTTGTGTGACGTCCTGGACTAGTCAGGTCATCCCAGGTAGTCCCACACACACACACCCTCCCCTAAAAAGGTGACAGCAGCCAAACTACAAAACCCTTGTCACCACCCTCCGGGTTTGATGTTCACACCAGGGGGGCGGAGCCAGGTGGTTGGCTCGGCCCACCGAGGAGTTCACAGTCCCGGAGGCGGGAAAAGACAGTAGATGAGTTTGAGTGAAGTTCAAGGGTAGACCGGTACTCAGGCCTGCCAAAAGCCTACACCAGGTGTCTGGGTTGGAGCCCAGTCACCTCTGGCAAGGAGGCAGACGGTGGTGGTCACCTGCAGGAGCTGGGATTACAGCCAGTGGAACCATAGGGACAGGGGACAGGCGGTGTCCCACTGGTACCGAACCGGGGAACCGATTGGAAACCGGAGCACCAGGAGGGGTACTCAGACCCAGTACGAGGCCCAGAAACAACTAGGCTAAGTCAAATTAACTGATTGAGGACTGGACTTTAGGACCTTTCCCACACAAGAACCGAATGAAGACAACAGCCCAACCATTAGGGTAAAGCCACCGCCAAGGCATAGAGACCCAAGGGGCCAGCGTCTGCGGGCACACAGGGCTCTCCCGACACACAGCAAGCCGGGGAGCGGACTACCGTTGCTTATGCATAAGAGTCATAACTTTCACACAAGAGAGGTGCAGAAAAAAGGCGGAAACCACCAACCTGTTAAGGGGAAACAGCCGGCTGCGGGCACCGTTCACCATCTTGTTTGGTTTACCAGAGACTCCAGCGTGTTTTCGCATAGTGAGTACAACAGTGCCTTCGGGCCGCGCACCGCACCGCACCGTGCCGACACCCCAGCACGCATCCGTCACCTCGCCTCAGCACCTCCCTCGGGCCCCCAGGATCATCATCCCCCTACCCACGGAGGGGGTCAACACCAAGCTGCGCAACACCATCCCCGGGAGCCTAGTCAACGACAGCGGTGGTGCCCATCCATTCACCACAACCCGTGGGTGGCGTCACGAACTTAAATCACCTACAAACACTCACGGCTCCGGCCATGGACCTCCCCCACCAAAGTCCCTACGTGTAGCGCCGACCCCTTTTCAGAGCGACAAGACCCCCGGGTCCATGGAGAGCTCGAGCCAGCCGAGCCCCGGGGCATGTACATTTTTGCCAAATAATTTCTATTTGTGTATTCATATTGAATAAAGAACCTAATGCAAGACAATAGGAAACTCAAATAATTGTGTAGAGGACCTTGGAAATAGGTCTGCCGAGGGCTGTAAAATTACTGCAATAGATGGAAAAGTACTGAAACTGACTCACAGTTGGTCTCTAGGAATAATGTATATATATATATATATATATATATATATCTATAGTTGAAACCAGAAGTTTACATACACTATCTAAAAAGACACATCTGCATGTTTTCTCTTATATCTGACATGAAGTCAAAATAAAACTTTCCCGTTTTAGGTCAATTAGGAACCAAAATTATTTATATTTACCAAATTTAAGGCATTTTTAGGCATAAGTCAAAAGTTTACGCACAAAAAGAGTACTATGCCTTTAAACAATATGGGACAGTCCATATGATGATGTTATGTCTTTGAAAGCTTCTGATCAGTTTATTGGCAACATCTGAGTTAATTAGATGTATTGTGGATGTATTTAAGGGCGCTTTTCCATCTGCGATTTTCTTGCGAGAGTGCAATCTTTGGATCTGCAAAATTGGATTGCATTCGCACCAGTGTTAATCAATGAGACAGTTCCCTCTGTCCTGTTTTTTCTCCACACAAATCGGGCTCTCGGTACAATTGCAGCATGCTGCGATTTGCACCGAGTCTCGGCTCACATGTGCGTAAAATCGCACTGCACTCGCATGTTATGCGAGTGCAGTGTGGTGCATGCAGAGACTGACAACGGAGGAGATAGGAGAAAGTGCTCCCTCCATCTTCTCTGCTCCTGTGATGCGATCGCATGAGCCTCGTCTGACACCGCTGCAGAGGGTCATTAGCATATCGCTTCCGATGCTCCTTCATCGGAAGCGGTACGCAAGTGGAAAAGCGCCCTTAAGCCTACTTTACACAGGACGACCGATTGTGCGATTTCACAATCGATCGTACCTGCCCCCATCGTTTTTGCGTCACGGGCAAATCGCTGCCCATGGCGCACAAACTCGTTTAACCCCCATCACAAGCACTTACCTTCCGGACGACCTCGCTGTGGGTGACAAACGTCCACTTCCTGAAGTGGGAGGGACGTTAGGCGTCACAGCGACGTCACACAGCAGCCGGCCAATAGAAGCGGAGGGGCGGACCTCTCCTCCATTAGGCCCACCTCCTTCCTTCCATTAAGCAGGTGGGTGCCGTGAGACGCAGGTAAGCTGTGTTCATCGTTCCCGTGGTGTCACATGGAGCAACGTGTGATGCCACGGAAACGATGAACAACCTGCATCCATGAAAATAAACGAGATTATCAAAGTTAACGATGAGTACACGACTCACGATTTGTGAGCGATACTGCGTCGCTCAGAGGTGTCACACGAGAAGACGTCGTGCGCTATGCCGGATGTGCGTCACAAAAACCGTGACCCCGACGACATATCGCACAATATATCATCTCGTGTAAAACCCGCATTAGTGCACACCTTAAACACACTGGTTCTTTGTGTAGCATCATGGGAAAGTCAAAAGAAATCAGCCAAGATCTCAGGAAGAGAATTGTGGACTTTCTCATGTTTGGTTCATCACAAGGAAATGGACAGCATGTAACTTAAATATGAGTGTCTGAGCAAAGGGTCTGAATACTTATGAACATGTGATATTTCATTTTTTCTTGTTTAATACATTTTAAAAAATGTCTAAATTTCTGTTTTTTTTCTGTCAAGATGGGGTGCAGGGTGCACATTAATGAGAAAAAAATGAACTATTTTGAATTTACCAAATGGCTGCAATGAAACAAAGAGTGAAAAAATGAAAGGGGTCTGAATACTTTCCGTACCCACTGTAGGTTAAGAACACAGTTTTTAATATTTGGGATAAGTGGAGACAAGATATAAATAGATCATTAAATAAGGATGACACAAAATGAATTTTAAATTAATAACACCATGTACAAATGGAACTCATGCAACCATATCTACTGAAGACTCGAAAAATGACAGCTCCTTACAATTGTAATTAAAATTTACTAAAATGCATATTGCTTACACATCTCACCTCCAGTCATCCTTGGAAAGGTTATATAGTATATTCATTTCTTCATCATCCTGAAGGAGGCGATATGCTGCACTTACATGGTGGTTTTCAAGTACAGATCGGTCGTTGTATAGAATAGCTGAATCTGATCTGATAAAGGGAAGAAAACAATTTCATTACATTTATCATGATTGGCAAGAAAGGCAAAACTGGAAATCTTAAAAGCAACTCTAGCACCGGTTACAGAATAACAATGTGAGCATTATTGTTTTACTATTGTGCATATCCTGCCTTGTCATTCCAGGTTTGCAGCATCTCAGAGAAAACATATATTTAAAAGTTGCCCTGAAACAATACATCTAGGGTGACTAAACCAAGAGGCCAGTCCATGGGAGCTTCTCTCTACACCTCTCTCCTTAAGTTACTGATCTATACACGCATAGAGAAACCACCTTTAGTGGTTCTTTGGATGTCACCCAAACTGCATAATACCTGGCAACTTTAAAATGTAGGGATAAACGAAGCCCACAGCAGAGCCAAGGGAGTAGTGACTCAGCTTTCTTTTAGGGCAAGTAAGGGGTTAAATAATGAAATGTAAAGAGTGGGCTTTGTGGGGTCAGAAGTTTAAGGAGGTTGGAAAAGGATGGTGGCCAATTTATGAGTGGGACATATATATAATCAAGAAGGGGTTGGGGGCTATGAAATGGCATGCAGGTATCATAATGAAAGGTCTTGTACTCTTGCCTTGTTTAATCCGGGGGTTTAAGTAATGAAAATGTTTGGAAGAAAGTATGGAAGGGGGTCGTTTGGGTTATTCCGGAAAATGGTGGTTAGTGGGTTCTTGGAGTTGGTGGCAAAATTGTGATAGCAGGTTGTACATCAGATAGATGGTTTGTTAATTTCCTCCTGAATTTTTGGGACTCTTTAGGGTGGAGGCCCGGGGAATCGGTGATGTAGAAAAGGTTTTCTAGCAACAGAGATGCCCCCAAACCCATGCTCATGGATGGGGATACTGCTAGATGGTTGACTTATTAGATTGGTTTCTACCAGGTTTTGAAACTCCAAGAACCTATTTACTATCAAGTTATTATTGTTACGTTTGTATAATAAAGGTCAATTTGGCCAATTAATCCAAAACTATGGTATATATGTTTATTGTGATGGAATCAGGGGTGGAGGTGTTAATGGTTGGGAGTGGTACGGTCATTTGAAGTGGCTGTCATTAACCCCTTATTACCCTGATTGCCACTGCATCAGGGCAATCAAGATGACCTGGGTAAAGTTCAGGGGTTGTCGAATCTAATAGATGTGACAATCCTAGGCAGCTGCAGGTTGCTATTTTCAGGCCCGCCACTGTCAATTCAGATGTAGCAAAGCTGGAATTCTTGTGGGACTTTGTATGGAGTGAGTAGGATATGGGTGTTTTGGGGTTAATAAATTAAAGAAAGAGAGTGGGATTTTTTGTATTTTATTTCAAATAAAGTATTTTTTCTGTGTTTGTGATTACTTCTTTTCACTTACAGATTAGTAATGAGGGGGTCTCATAGATGCCTGCCATTACTAATCTAAGGCGTAGTAGCAGCTTATTTTCCCAATTGCCATTGACCCAGGGCAATTCAGATGAGCTGGGTAAAGTTCCGGGAATGTTCCCTCTAATTGATGCGACAATCATGGGTGGCTGAAGGCTGCTATTTTTAGGCTGGGGAGGCTCAATAAGCATAGGTCTCCCCAGCCTGAGAATACCAGCTCCCAGCTGTTGGCTTTATCATGGCTGGGTATCAAAATTGGGGTGACCGCACGTCATTTTTTAAAATTATTTATTTAAATAATTAAAAAAAACCTGTATGTGGTTCCTCTTATTTCGATACACAGCAAAGATAAGTGCATGGCTGGGTGCTGCAGCCTGTGGCCATATGCTTTATCTGTGCTGGGTATCATAATATGGTGGGACATTACGCCAATTTCTTTTTAATTTATTTCGTTTTCCAACACGATAGTGACCTGCAGAGAGGGTCTGTGATTGTTTGCAGCCAGACACGCTGTTACACAGGCTGGGGGTGCATCTTACTGCAATAAATCACAGACGCCAGTACTGCCGGTGGACGGGGGAAGCTATGCATATGGTTGAGCAATAATGAGCAGCCCTGGAAGTAGAATGAGCGGCCCAGAAACAGTTAAAGCTGCGCCAGAGACTCGGTAAGTATAATGTGCCTGCTCTAATCCCCCTATCCCTTCTACCACCATTTTAAGAGCTGGAACCTGTTCCCTATCCGGCAAGACATCCAGAATAAATTCCGGGCCGGAATTGTTTTTTTTTTTTAGTCCAGTTAGACCCGCAGATCCCAGATATCTGCAAGTCCACCCATCACTAAGCATCTTCCTTTCTGCAGCACGGACAAAGTGCAATCAACCATGCTTTTGTGCCTGCTTCAAGAAGATGGACACTGCTAAAGTTGAGGCAAAACATAGTACTTTTTGAACATTTTTTTAAATTATCTGTTAAGCAAATTCAGACCCCTTTACGGAAATGGCAATATAAGAAATGCTACTTATGTAAATGTCCAAAAAGTCAGCATCTGCAATAGAGTGCTATATTAGTTTGGTGTGTGTAGAAAAAAAAATAGACTAGTAAAAGAGATGTGTATACAAAAATTGTTTGCAACACAGTTTGGGAGGAAGACAATCACAGTTAAATATGTGGATTTTGGTGAATTTTATTTGTTAAAATCACTAAACTCACTTCTAAAAAGTAAGTACACTATATTTGATTAACTGATTTCAGATTTCGGGGGGCAAAATATATTGTTGTGCCTTGCTCCTATTTTCTAGTGCATTATGAATAAATAATAAAAATATGTTTAATTCAAATGAAGCAGAACAGATGCCAGAGATACCATATGACCGATCAATCACACTGTCACACTGTCACTGCGGCTGACACCTCTCCTATTTCTCTCCCCTATTGAATTTCAGTATTAGGTCAGGATCACCAGGATTAGACTAGTGTATAGCACCCGATGATTCCCTCATGCGAGAGAATTGGATAGAATATACAAATGATACTTGGCTGAAACTCTGCTGCGAGAGTGAGCAAAGTGTGACGCAAGCATCAGCGCGTAGGTGGGGAGAAGACGGAGAGATTAATTCATCCATCTTCATCATTGTCTGTTTCGGTGTATATCAGACTTTCTTTTCTTATCTCTATTTCTAAAGGTGTGAGCACTGACATTGTTCCATTGTTCTATATCACTCAAAAAGGGCTGCTGCAATCCCTGCATAAGCTTTTACATAGGCTATACTAATTACTCTTGATCAGCTGTGATATAGTATATGATGTGATAGCTGCAAGACATTATGGGGAATCAGAGACGTTTGTCCAGAGGTCATATCATCGATGTATCACTAAAGCAATCTTCTGCAATGAATAAAAAGTCAACTGAGGGTTTTTTGGCGATTGGTGCAAATCGAAGTGTACATTTTTCAAATTCACCAGGACCTGTGTACTGTATATAATTCAACACAAATTCTATTTGTATTGAATGAACTCTCTCATCTCTATCCATCTCACTTGCACCTTCTGTTAACTGGACACTTTAAAAGTGTTCTAAAGTGGGTTTATTGAAATATTTTCTTTTAACTAGATCTTTTTATTTTTCTTACTTCCTTCTTAAAGTTTTCTGTCTAAAGAAATAATCGGTAATAATCAGTAATAATAATAATCGGTAATAATAATAATGATAATAATAATCCTATTTCAGATTTATTTTCGCTCATAGAGATGTTTATGACAGTAGACATTTCTCATCTGAATGGCTAACCTCATTCAGAATGAAAATTGCTTAGTGACATTTAGAAAATGTATTCAAAATGGTAAAATTCAGGACACCATCTGCAAAACATTTATATAAAGAATCTTGCAGTCAATTTTAATACTTTACAACAATAAGATATAAAACATTATATACACACATTTTAAATTAAATTTTTGCAGTGTTAATATTATATTGAAAGGGAGGTTGGCTTAGAAAACCCACTTAAAATTCTTAATTATGGAATTCTGAATAAGTATAGTAGATCTGAAGTTTAGACTTCTAGTTACATTATCCAAACTAATGACCTGCTACTGTATATGCACAATTGTGTATTTACGTAAATGGGTACTGTGTAATGGTTCATTTCTAATCCAATTTCCCCAAGTATTAAAAAAACAATACAGGATATAGTGACGCGTTGGACCTGTCCTCCAGGCCATGTTGATTTTCAATGTTTGCAGGGATTGTACTATAAACATTTATCTAGAGGACGGTATAGGAGAGCAATACTGTGCAAATGGCCTTCTTTTTATAACTACTGTTTTTATGGTTTATATAGTTTACAAGTGGGATCCAAGGTTTTATGAAGACATTACATTTGTGTATTTTGCACATACACATTTTACTATGCATTGAACTAAGAGTAAAAATGGCTTAATTACACAAGCAGCTTATGTCACATCTATTTGAAACACCAAAAAATTTACACCCCAGGTTTGCTACAGAGCAATAGTATGAAGGCACTAAGCTTACACACAAGCAGTGTCCATGATTCAATAGTATGAAGTTACTAGGAATCTGTCTTTGTTCATGTTCTGTGAATAAGGCAATGGCATAAGGCATTTACGAACTTTTAGGGTGTGTTCACACTAGGTATTTTACTTGCATTTTTCTAGCTGAAAAGGTTTTTGTTCAAAAGCTAAGTGTTTTAGAGATTTTTAATTTGTATTTTTTTCTTTTTTTTGTACCTGTGTAGGGGAGTGAAGCCCCTACTGAGGACGTTGCTTCCCTGCTTCCTGTATGTGTTGCAATACAGCTTTAAGGGACTGGTTCATAAGCCGGGGATAATGGTTTGGCCCGGACTGTCCCCCCAGCTGCCTGAGCTAACTTGGTCTGATCGGGCTCTGGGAAAGAAGAAACAGGAAATGACATTGGGGATTTCCAGTTCGTGCTGAGAGAAGGCAGAGAAAGGAGAGACAGAATGTGGCCTGCTAGAACTCCATGCCTGACTAGCCCAGCTGTCCAGTGTGGTCGAGAGGAGATTACTTCATCACCCTTCTACAGTGGAGAGAGAGCACCTCTGGACTGAGTATCTTCTGAGCGGAGAACTCCTGCGGACAGATCTGTGTGTGAGTACCCAGGTATGACGATAAGGGAATCAGGTAGAGTATATCTCTCTCTGTTCAATAAACACCCTTCTCTGGTTTACCCATTAAGTCTGTCTGATTCCGTGACTTGCTTGGTAAAGCGAGGGCCCTCGGTCCATCACTTCACCTGTGTTACATATTCATTGTTAAAGCACCATTTACCTCGGCTGCCAAGAACTATCAGTAGAGGCAGTGTTAATGGCATCAGAGCTGGGTGGTGCACTAGCAAACCAGCTTGTCAGTATCTTTTTTTTCTCTGCTGTCAGGTCTGTACTTTTCCAAAACCTTTAACCTCGGCATGCTTCTTCTGGATAATGTGACTACTTAACCCTTCATTTGCCTGATGATTCTGCCTTCCATTACATTATCCTCTCTTGTTTCTGAATCTAGCTATTTCCTTACTATATTTTTTGCCTGCTGATTTTCTTCTTATTTTATTTCCTTTGGTTCTGACTCAGCTATATGACAAATTTATTGCCAACTTTCTGTACCAGCCAGCCACTACTAAGCAAACACAAATTTAGGGAAGGCAAGAAAAAAAATGGTTTCAGCTCACCGCTTTAGTCCATGGTTCTTCATTTAGAGCTTGGATACTCTCTGTCATAGTGTATGGAAGTGAAACATGCGCAATCTCTATTGAGAGCCTAGTGTGGGCTGGACAGCAGTCCCAGCTCATCTACATGCATGAAATCGGCTGCACCCAAT